>NC_083314.1:155829841-156170503 GCF_963455315.2 Globicephala melas | reverse complement strand
CCTGGACCAGTAATTATAAGCACAGAGCCATTTATGGAAACAGCTCTTGAAAAAGTCAGTAATGAGAACTGACTAAAAATACCCCCAGAAGTGAAGCGGGAGGCCTGCTCTGGGCAGCGCTGAGATTCCTGGGCGGGAGGAAGCCCTGAAGGGGCAGAACCGGGGGGTGATGGATTCTGCAGCTCACTCGGGACCCGCACGGGCCGCGGAGACCCGGGTGTTTCCTTAGGTCTGAGGGGCCCCTCGGCCTTGTTACCGGCAGGACCAGCCAGACGGGCCCAGCCCATCCGCCTCCAGGGCCCCGAGGGAGCCTGTCCTCCACCTCGGGGGCCGGGCCGTGAACGGAGGCGAGTCCCACAGTAAAGTGAGAACATGGGTGGCTTGGGTTGGAAACCCTCGGTGACGTGGAAGCCACTCCCAGACCAGCAGGACGCCCCAGCCCAGGGGCTGCGCTGCTGGACGCTGAGCCGCTGTCCTGGGGACCAGGAGCCCTTGGGATGAGGGGCCAGGCCTCCCCTCTCTGGGCCCCCGGGACACGAGGGGCTGGACGAGCAGACTGCTGAGGCCTCCCGTTTCCACCCCACGTTGTCCAGTCTGTGTCCTCAAAGTGGTCACCGTCCAGAGGGCAGATGAACCAGAAACGGGGACCCCCGGGACCGGGACAGGGAGAGCCCGGCAGGCTGATGTGTGTGGGCTCAGAGGCGGGCAAGGGGGCTTTCACAGCTGGACCGAGAAGAAAATAGCCTTTATACTTGGCGGGATGGGGCAACCCCGGAGAGAGCGGCTTCGGGGAGGGACTCCAGGGGGAGGGTGTTTGCACCAGAGGGCCCAGGAGGCTGTGAGGATGGGCAGGGCCAGCCTGTGTGGGTGAGGGGCGGAGGCTGGACAGCAGAGCCCAGCGTAAGACCCTCCCATGGGCCCTGAGGGGCTGGGGAAGGGTTTGAGGGCAGGAAGGACTGTCAGGTCAGAAGATGCCATTCTGTCTCTCTTTCTAAAAATTTTATTGAAGTATAATTGATTTACAATGTTGTGGTAATTTCTGCTGTACAGCAAAGTGATTCAGTTATATATATTCTTTTTATATTCTTTTCCATTATACTTTATCACAGACGTTGAATATAGTTCCCTGTGCTATACAGTAGGACCTTGCTGTTTATCCATCCTATATATAATAGTCTACATCTGCTAATCCCAAACGCCCAATCCTTCCCTCCCCCACGCCCCCTTGGCAACCACAAATCTATTCTCTATGTCTGTGAGTCTGTGTCATAGATAAGTTCATTTGTGTCATATTTTAGAGTCAACGTATAAGTGATATGGTATTTGTCTTTCTCTTTCTGACTTACTTCGCTTAGTATGATAATGTTTAGGTCCATCCATGTTGCCGTAATGGCATTATTTTGTTCTTTTTTATATATATACCTCATCTTCTGTATCCGTTCATCTGTTGATAGACATTTAGGTTGTTTCCATGTCTTGGCTATTGTAAATAGTGCTGCTGTGAATATAGGGGTGCATGTATCTTTTCAGATTATAGTTTTGTCTGGATATATGCCTAAGAAGAGAATTGCTGGGTCATATGGTAGTTCTATTTTTAGTTTTTGAGGAACCTCCATACTGTTCTCCACAGTGGCTGCACCAATTTACATTCCCACCAACAGTGCAGGAGGGTTCCCTTTTCTCCACACCCTCTCCAGCATTTATTATTTGTAGACTTTTTAATGATGGCCATTCTGACCAGTGTGAGGTGGTACTGCATTGTAGTTTCGATTTGTGTTTCTCTAATAATTAGTGATGATGATTATCTTTTCATGTGTCTATTGGATGTATGTCTTCTTTGGAGAAATGTCTATTTAGGTATTCTGCCCATTTTTTGATTGGGTTGTTTGTTGGTTTTTGTGTGTGTGTGTTATTGAATTGTATGAGCTGTTTATATATTTTGGAAATTAAGCCCTTATTGGTCCCATCATTTGCAAATATTTTCTCCCAGTCCATAGGTGGCTGTCAAAAGATTCCTTTTTTTTTTCTTTTTGGCTGTGCCGTGCAGCATGTGGGATCTTAGTTCCCCAACCAGGGATCGAACTCAAGCCCCCTGCAGTGGAAGCGCATAGTCTTAACCACTGGACCACCAGAGAAGCAGATTCCATTCTCTTAATGGGCATGCTGAACTGGAAGAAGAGGGTGTCTTTTGAAACAAGATAAATTTTAGTAGAAACAAGACAGACTTGGGTTGTCTCAGTGACTCTAAATTTGGTCCAGGGCACAAAGATAGCCCAAGCCTTTATTGGTGTCAGGCTGGCGGATACAGGGTGTGACATCTAGAGATCTAGCCTGTGTGGAGGGTGCAGCCCTCAGACGTGGGAAGGCAGAACGTGGATGGTGGCCGTGGTGGTGGAGGCTGCCTCGTGCCCCCGGCAGGCTCTTTCTGCAAATGTGGGATCTGGAGGCCTTTTTATCAGAGGCTGGAGGAGAAGGCCGAGGGTCTGAGACTGCTTATTTTCCTAGAGCCACAATAAGGGGTTAAGAAAGCAAACACTCTGACTGCTTCCCCAAGTGGAGCTTTGTAGAAAAGAAGGTACCTGTGGAACCAGCAGTGGCATCGTGCGTCCCCAGTGCTGGGCCCATGCCTCACCACTCAGGTATCTCAGTGGAGCTGGCTGTCAAGAGTCTCTGTTGGCTTCAAGAAACTACAAGTGGCTTCCAACCCACCTCGCAGGGTCATGAAGTGTCATAGCATCAGCAAGAGTTGAACTTTATTAAGTTCTTCCTAGGTCACAGAACTTCCTTGAGTCACTGTGATGAATTCTTGAAGGCTGAGAAGTAGGATTTATTGTACATGAACTGGCCTTGCTTCTCACTCCAGCCTCATCTTGGACACCTAGACCCTGGATCACTAGATTCCAGCCCTGTGGACCTCCTGGATGTTTCTCAAAGATTCAGGGCCTTTGCATTTGTGGTTCCATCTGCCTGGAAGGCTCTTCCACCACCTCTTCACATGACTGGTTTTTCTTCCTCCTCCAGACTTGACTGTTTATTTCCCTCATTTACCAGGGTTTAGAAGAGTGAATTGATTCCTAACATTCTGCAAAGGCGGTGGTTCTCAATCTCCCAGGAGACATTTGGCAATATCTGGAGACATTTTTGGTTGTCACAGCTGGGGAAGGGAAGGTGATGCCACCGGCATCTAGTGTGCAGAGGCCAGGGATGCTACTAAATATTCTACAATACACTGTACAGTCATCCACAGCAAAGAATTATCACCCACAACAAAGAATCATCTGGCCCAAAATGTCAGTAGTGCCAAGTTTGAGAAATTCTGTCCAAAGATGACCAATGTTGCTGCTGATGACCTAATGGATGTTAATATACGTGATACTTTTCAATCTATTACCGTTCTCTCTGGTGCTCAAATTGTCCCTTCCATGGCTATTATGAAGCCTCTTCAGGTTAGCTTCAGAGTACTTTTAACTCTCTCCTAGGAGGTTCAGGGAGCTTCCTTGCCTTCTGGGATGAGATGTTCCAGGCTGCGCTTATGCATTTCCTGCCCTGGGTCAGAAATGGGTCATTTCTCTAAGAGCCCTCGTGCCTTGTGGTGGAGTTGATCATTTAAGACTACACTCGGGGCATTAGAGCTCCCCGCTGTCCCTCCTTGGCCACAATTTCTAGGCTTTTTCAGTGGACAGAGCTAGGGAATATGTATTTTCTAAGAGAAAAAAATCATGAGTTCAAACAAATATTTCCTTTTTTAAAAAAATTATTATTTTTTGGCCACGCCAGGCAACATGCAGGATCTCAGTTCCCTGATCAGGGATCAAACCCGTGCCCCCTGCAATGGAAGTGCAGAGTCTTAACCACTGGACCACCAGGGAATTCCCCAAACTAATATTTCTTCTTTTTTTTTAATATTTATTTATTTATTTATTTTAGTTTTGTCTGCGTCAGGTCTTAGTTGCCCCACGCGGGATCTTCATTGCGGCATGTGGGATCCTCCGCTGTGGCGCGCGGGCTCCTCTTTGTTTGTGGCCCGCATGCTCAGTAGTTGTGCAAGTGAACTTAGTTGCCCCGCGGCATGTGGGATCTTAGTTCCCCAACCAAGGATCAAACCTGCGTTCCCTGCATTTGAAGGCGGATTCTTAACCACTGGACCACGAGAGAAGTCCCCAAATATTTCTTTTTCTTTTTTGTGCTACGTGGGCCTCTCACTGTTGTGGCCTCTCCCGTTGCGGAGCACAGGCTCCGGATGTGCAGGCTCAGCGGCCATGGCTCACGGGCCTAGCCACTCCGTGGCATGTGGGATCTTCCTGGACCAGGGCACGAACCCGTGTCCCCTGCATCGGCAGGCGGACTCTCAACCACTGCGCCACCAGGGAAGTCCAATATTTCTTTTTTTTAATTTTTGTTTTATATTGGAGTATAGTTGATTAACAATATTGTCAGGTGTACAGCAAAGTGATTCAGTTATACATACACGTGTCTATTCTTTTTCAAGTTCTTTTCCCATTTAGATTATTACAGAATATTGAGCAGAGTTCCCTGTGCTATACAGTAGGTCCTTGTTGGTTATCTATTTTAAATAGAGCAGTGTGTATATGTCAATCCCAAACTCCCAATCTATCCCTCAAACTAATATTTCCAATTCAAGCTTAGGATTATAGACTTACTTAAATTCTTTTTTTTATATTTTATATTTCTATTTTCTTTTGCACTGAATAATTTGGTCCTAACAACATTAATATGATAGTCGTTTGCTTTATCCTACAAGTATATATATATATATATATATAAAAACATATCCTACACGTACAATAGGTGTAGAATAACATCATCATAGCAATATGATTACTGAAAAGTTAAGATTTACTTTTAGTTTATTTTGTCCTTAAGCTATCCCACTAGGGATATACAGTCAAATTACTCTGTTTGAAAATGACTTGAAATAATTCCTCACTGTGTGGGTAAGCCACCAACTCAATATACCCACCATTTATTTACTTTATTCTGCATTTTAGTCTTAGGTATTACTCTTTGTTTTTGTATTTTGAATTATTCTTGTTTTATACTTATGTGAAATATTTACAAAATTTACAAAGCAAGGGACATTCAGAGAGGCCTGGCTTCCATGCCTGTCTCCTACACTCTGTCTCTGTTCTCTTCCTCCAGCAAAAGATAACTACATTTTTTAAGTTGAAATATAGTTGACATACAATATTATGTTAGTTTCAAGTATACTACATAGTGATTTGACATGTGCACACATTATGAAATGATCACTGTAAGTCTAGTAACCATCTGTCCCCATACAAAGTTATTACAATATTATTGACCGTATTCTTTACGCTGTATATTACACCCATGACTTATTTATTATAATAACTGCAGATTTTTATCTCTTAATCCCCTTCACCTATTTCACCCACTCCAACTATTTTTTAATTAATTTATTAATTTGTAGTTTATCTCCGTTTTAAAAATACAATTACATATATATGTACCTATGATGTGTATGTATTTTTATAATATTTGTATTTTGATCTGTTCTTAGATAAAAGGTATATTATCTGTACTGTTCACCTTAGTTCTCTTTAAAAAAACTGTCTCCTGGAGATCACTTTATTGCAGAATATAGATGATCTCTTTGTTCTAATTTACAGCTGTTTAGCACCCCATAATGAAGAGGTACTGTGGTTCATTTATTCCATCTTCTGTTGATAGACATTTGGGTTGTTTCCAGTCTTTTTCTGTAACAAGTTACAAAGTTGGGTCATAACAAATAGTCTTGTATGTACATCTTTTTGTATTTTTGTGAGTGTGTCTTTGGGACAATTTCTTAGAAATGAGATGTTTGGGTCAAAACATGTATAATTTTGCTAGATATTGCCAGATTCCGCTCCATAGGGATTATGCCATTTTGCGTTCCTGCCAGCAATGCACGAGTGCTTGATCCAGTCTTAGAGTGTCTCTCTGGAAAGATTTTTCCAAAGTACCACATCTAAAGTAACCCCACACTGGGGGCTTCCTTGGTGGCACAGTGGTTGGGAATCCACCTGCCAATGCAGGAGACACGGGTTTGAGCCCTGATCCGGGAAGATCCCACATGCCACGGAGCAGCTAAGCCTGTGCGCCACAACTACTGAGCCTGTGCTCTAAAGCCCGCGAGCCACATCTACTGAGACCGCATGCCACAACTACTGAAGCCCATGCACCTAGAGCCTGTGCCCCACAACAAGAGAAGCCACCACAATGAGAAGCCCACGCACCCTGCAATGAAGAGTAGCCCCCACTCACTGTAACTAGAGAAAGCCCACGTGCAGGAAGGAAGACACAATGCAGCCAAAAATAAATAAATAAAATAAATAAATTTATTTTTTAAAAAAATAAAGTAACCCCACACTGAACTGGAACTAAAGGTATAACTCCAATTTTTAAAATAGATATATCCAGAAAAAATAGAAATAAATACAGATGTGTGTTTATGCCTGGGTTAGTATACACACATATATTTCCTAGCTCTGTCCACTGAGAGCGCCTAAAAGCATGACACTTTATTTTAATGAGCACACCCTGTGCTCAGAGCTTGGTGTTTAAATCCCCATTCTATAAATGGTAAATGAAATGAACCAGAGCTCCTTGGAGAAGTGACTGATGTCAGTGGCGGGGAATGGGAAATCACAAGATGGGCCTGGAGCATCTGGTGGTGCCAGACAATTAGGAAGTACTCAAAAAAAGGATGGGGGGGGGGCGTGTCAAAGGGACAAGGGGCCAACCCAAAGGTGCTCCCAAGGGGCAAAACTAGAACAATCTGAGCAACAATTGTATTGGATTATAACCCGCAGAATAAATGAGATATCAGTGAACCCATAATGATATAAATAAATGACAGAATAATTATGGGAAGAAGGGCAAGCCTTCCTTTCAAAAGAATTCCAATTAATAAAAGTAGAGGGAAAGAAGGAAATAGGAAATCACTATTGCAGATATTACAGTAATAATTGCTAAAATTAGTGGGCAAAAGTTTGAGGAGAAATATACGTGCAAATCTCAAAATCTCTCCCTAAAGATAGTTATTATTTCCAAAAGAAAAATAATGACATTACAGTGAAGATACCTGGCAGATACCACCTTAACCAAAGAATTAGTTAACATCACTAGTAATTATATATATATATATATATATAAAAAAATACATAATGTCAATATATTGACATTATATCATCCAATTTGACGTGCTTAGAAGAGGACACAAATTCTGAGGTGGATTTCTCCAAAATCCGTAACTTCAATTTAATAATGAGAAAACATCAGCTAAACCCAAATTGAGGGACAGCCTACAAAATACCTGACCAATGCTCTTCATAAGAAAGGGCATGAAAGACAAGGAATGGCTTAGCACTTGTTACAGGTCAGAGCACATCAGGGAGACCTAACAGTGAAATGTGATGTGGGATCCAGGATTGAATCCTGGAACAGAAAAAGGGCATAAGTTGGAAAACCGGCAAAATTCTAGAAAAGTCTGTAGTGTACTTAATAATATCGTACCAATATCAGTTTCCTGGTTTTGGTCATTATGCTGTGCTTTGGTTATGTAAGATGGTTATCATTAGGGAAAGCTGGGTAAAGAGTATATGGGAAGTTTCTTGCAATAATTCTTGCAACAATTTTCTCTGAATCTAAATAATCTAAAATTACTAAGTTAGAAACATAAAGTAACCCCACACACCCTCCCTGCAGTATCCCCAATCCCACCTCTCTCTTGGTGTCCTTCACAGGGCTCGTCGCATACAATGACTTTGTTTGTTCCCTCTTTCCTACCTGACTTCCCCCCTGCACATAAACTTCACAGGCACAGGGCCACAGTTTCCCCAGTGCCTAAATACTGACTTGCGTTCAATAAACACTGCTTTCAAATGTGCTGCATACACACATTAATTAGTATTCCTAGATGTGCTTGGGAAACATGAAGGGAAAAGTGAGTGTTCTAGAAGACCTCCAGAGCATGAGAAGGCAGCAGAGTCAGGAGTCTTCTCCCGCGTGCCCAAAGGTGAATGTATAGGACCCCACCCCCACCCCCGCCTGATTAGGAATTCCTACCCCAGATTCTGCAGAGAGGGGGAATAATTTACTATCCTCTTGCTTCAAACTCAGCAGTCCCCCCAGGACGACCACGGAGAGAGGATTCTTGGCAGGACTTAGATGGCCAGGATCCAGAACATAGGCCAGGCAGGGAGCACCCCTTTCCCTGCACCCCCCAGCCTGTCTTAATCTGCCAGGGGACCCGGGGATGAACTTCCCAATTCCACAACCTGCAGCAAATTTTACCAGGAAAACCCAAGAAATCACATTGTGCAGACCTTGGCCTTTCCCCTAAATTCCCTCTACAGAGCATCCCACAGTAGCAGCGGGGCAGGAAGCAGGGACCCGCCAACTCCAAGGTGGAGGGCTTATGCTGTTTTGTAGCCTTGGACGGTGGAGGGCCACTGCAGTGAAAGGGAGCCCAGATGGGAGCCAGGACTCCTGGGATCTGTCTCCACGTGTGCATAGAAGTGAGAGGAGACTGTGTGCAGTGATCTGTCCTTTGAGCGCTGATGTTTTGGAATCTTCAGCACTTTCATAAAGAAGGGATCAGTTTTTGCTTTGTGCCCGAGCTGGAACGCAGTGGACGGCACCACTGACATTGCTGAAGGGCTGCGTCTCCAGGCCTGGGCATGTTTGGGAGATTCCAGACCTTGGTTATAGGGGAAGGTGGAAGCTGGGCATGAATGTGCACCAAAAAGGAAAGGCTCCTGAATAATAGGTTAGAGGCATTTGCTGGACCACACCAAGCGCGGCCACAGTAGCAGACAGGGCTCTTCACACTTTAATTTCAATTTCATCTCTGTAGCAAACACTTTGCAGATCTGGATTCCGAGGCCCACAGGATCAAGTGTCTTCACAAAGGTCAGGCAGGTGGAAAGGAGGCAATCTGAAGCCATCCAAATGCCATTCGGATGCATTGATATATTCTTATTTTATATAATCTTTCATTTCATACTTTTATTTAGAGGAAGAAAACTGAATGTCTCTCTTTTCTCTTCCATGGCTTTTGAGTCCCACACATGAAACTCCCAATGGTGCTGGCAGGAAGTTATTACTTTGACATGTCAACTAAGTTAGGAAATTAGAGGTCAACACCCCTCCCACCCCCTAAGGAATGGCCATCCCTCCTATCCCATGACCCTTGTCCTTTTTAAAGCCCTTTCACAGCCTTATGTGGAAAGGATCCTAGGATCCCCACTTCCCAGATGAGCAGACTGAGGCCACCCAGGGTAAGTACCTGATTGCTGACAGGACCAGGGCTGAGACCAGAAGCCCCAGCTGCAGGTCAGAGCATCTACCCTTCTCCATGCTGTTTTAGTGGCTAAAGCAGGGGCAGCCAGCCCAGGAACTACCATAGGGGGCATCTAGGTCCCAACAAATGCTGTTTCTTAACACCAGCTTTTGAGAAACATCTTCCCCTAATCCACAGAAGCAACTACTGAAAAGCTGTACATTCACATGGTCCCAGCAATGAAATGGGGCGCTCTCCTTAAACTGGTAATTAAACTGGTAATGTCCAGTTTAATGACGCATCCCAGAAGTTTTATCAATTTCCGATGAAAATCACTTTCCTAAAAATGTCCCACCTCTAATGCTTGCCTGGAACACTGGGGCAGGCAGTTTCCCGTGCTGGAACTATTGGGCAGGGGTGGGGGGTTGGTGGGGGCATGTATCGATTTCACGAACCCACAGGACAGAAGCTTGGATCTGAGGTCAGTCCAGGTGAAGAGGGCTCGACTCAGCACAGGCAGGCCCCCAGCTCAGCAAGGGAGGGAGGCCACAGAGCTTGGTGCCCGCAGGAGCTGGGAGGTTTGTGGTTGTTCCCTCAGTCCTGGATCCAACATGAGTCAGTGTCAGGCCTGCAGACAGAGGTTCCCAGTGACCCACCAAGGGTCACCCACTGTGCCTTGGGGGCAGACATACTTAAGAATGCTTTGAGAGGGGTCGGGCTCAGGGCATGGCTGAGTGACCCCTCCTTATTCTCGAGGCCACACCCTGTGACAACCAACAGCCTGGACCTATTTCATCCTGCAGATCAGGGACGCTTACACAGCCATGTAACCGAGGTGGTCTCTGCAGTTACCGAATCCATGGAAATTGTCCCCAAAGCTCTGTGTGGGAGTGTGTAGGGAGGAGGGGACTCGTGTGGTGATATTCATGGCGAGCATCACTCGGCAAAGGTCCAGAACCCTGCCCTCCACATCCTGCCTCTGTGGGAGGACCCAGATCCGTCCTGTGTCACGCTGCCCCTGAAACAGCCTGGCCCGTAGGTGGGCATTTGCTGCGGGTCCAGCACCCTGTCAGATGATGGAGGTTCTATTTCCTCTCCTCCCTGGTCAGGGGATGAAACGCCCATCTCCTGCCCAAACATGTGTCCACTGGCCCCGCCCAGCACAGCTGTTTGCCCATCCATCACCGGACCAGGTCTCCACCGCAAGGACAGGAAGTGCTCCCACATCCGCCTCTGCCACCAGCCTGGTGACTTGTGGTCTCTGAGTCCAGTAGCCAGAGAGAGAATTTTTAAAAAGACTCACAGACATGTAATTAAAATCTCAGTGTTGGTTTTGGGGGAAGGCTCTGGGAGGCTCCCGCCCCTGCTTTGCGGAAACACAGATTTTTAGTGTTTGAAAGTGACAGGAGGCTAGAGGGAGACGCTCTAAATATACTGTCCTGGGCATTTCCGGGCAGCTGGGGAAATACGGGTTTATTCTGCCCCTGCGGTCTCTTGCCCAGACTGTTAGAGCAGCCCTGCCGCTGGCCTGCCTCGGGTCCCCTCCAGCCTGGGCTTTACCCTCGCCTCCACACATAGCTTCCACTCTACCCTTAAACCACACTCCCTTGCTGCCCAGAGCCCTGAGGCCCCATTGGCCAGAGCACAGCCCACGCTCCGAGGCCAGAATTCCAGCTCTCCGCAGTCAGGCCACAGCCAGACTTATGCCCTGAGCCGCACATTGCGGGATGGTGGGCGGCCCCAGCACCTCACACCTGTGCAGGACCTCTGCCTGGAATGTCTTCTCCCCCACCTTATCCACCTACCAAGAGTCAGTCCCATCCTTCAAGGCCAGTTCAGGTGTCACCTCCTCCGGGAAGCCTGCTCAGATCATGCCATGGGACCCTCCAGCTTCCCCAGCACTTGACCCAGCATCTCCAGGAGCTGTCATCCTACCTCGCCTCTTCCTGGTTCTTTCCGTGTCTCCCTCCGGCCCCGCTTCCTGCTTCCCCTTGATCCAAAGAGGGTCCTGCCGTCCTTCCACCCTTTGCTGGGCTTTATGGCTGTTGTTTTCCCTGCCGGTGCTGTCGTTCCGCGGCTCTAGGCCTTTGCTCAGGCTGGACCCTGCCTCTGCAGCGTCCTTCTCCCTTGACATCGTGGCAAATTCACTCTCACCCCTCAAGGCCCAGCTCCAAAGCCCTCTGTCCCCTCAACTCCCATCCACATGCCGGCCGACTCCGGGAGCCCCGTCCTGCCCAAGTGCACTCAGCTATGTCCCTGCTGCCACCGTGGCCCTTTTCTGCCTTGGGTCTGATGTCCATCTCCCCAGAGGAGGGACCTGCCCTGTGCCCATCTGTGGGTCCCAGAGCCAGCAGGGTGCTGAGCGGGGCAGGCTGGGTTTGGGGCTTGCGGACCAGACATGGACACTGCCCTTGTGGCACCGCCATGTGCCAGATGCCGTGCCAGGCGCCTCACGACACAGCTCCCCGAGCCCTCTCGGCACCCAGGAGGCAGAGCTGGGACAAGCCTGTTCTCGAGCAGGGAGCGGTCCCACCCAGACTGCCCAGGCCCCCAGATCCCACCCGGCCCTGCCCACCCCGGAGCCCGAGCTGGAACCACAAGTGACCGCCAGTCCCACTTTGTCTTGCAGTGGAGCGGGACCGCACCCTGGGCCACCAGGAGCCCCAGTGGAAGGAGTTCCGCTTTGACCTGACCCAGATCCCGGCGGGGGAGGCCGTCACGGCCGCGGAGTTCCGGATTTACAAGCTGCCCAGTACCCACCTGCTCAATTGGACCCTCCACGTCAGCATGTTCGAGGTGGTCCTGGAGCAGTCCAACAGGTGCCTGCCCTGCGCCCCGCGGGCCCGCTCAAGCCTCTGTCGGAGAGTCCAGCCCAACCCTGGGTGCCGGGGGGAACATTTCCCAGAGGACAGAAGGGGAGCTTCCTGGGCAGCTCACCCTCAGAGAAGAAAGATGGTTGGCCTGAGGCCTCGTGTCACCGTGGGGAGAGGCCCAGCATCAGTCCTGGATTCAAGTCCCCATCCTACTGTCCTAGCTGTGGGACATGGGCAGGTCGCTGAGCTCCTGAGCCGCAGTTTCCGCATCTGTACACGGGCACAGTAACACCTTTGTACGGTAGACGCAGTGAGAAAAGGCATGTAAGGCACCCAGGTCAGAGCCAGGCGGGGTAGATGCCCCACTAATGGTCCCCCGGAGGGCACTGGAAACACAAAGGCAGCTGTGCCGGCCCTCGGTTAATTGTTCTTTCGTGTCCACAGGGAGTCTGACTTGTTCTTTTTGGATCTTCAGACGCTCCGATCTGGGGACGAGGGCTGGCTGGTGTTGGATGTGACAGCAGCCAGTGACCGCTGGCTCTTGAACCGTAACAAGGACCTGGGACTCCGCCTCTATGTGGAAACAGATGATGGTAAGACTCGGGTCAGCAGCGAACCTTCCCCTGGGGGCTCCTCCGAGGAAGCTGCTGGCGGCAGGCGCAGCTCGAGCCCCTCACGTGGCCCTGGAGGCCTGGCCTTTTCCACCTGTGCTGCTGGGGGATACCTCCACCCCTCCGCGGGGACTCAGTGGGTAGAGAGTGAGGTTCCCGCAGTGCAGGACAGCAGGAGACCCCCTACCCGCCGAGAGTCCCTCCTCTCCTTCTGCAGGACCAACAGCTGTGTTGCTCAGAGTGAGTCCACGTTTTCCCTCCCCAAGAAATGGGAGATTCTTTCTACTCTACGGAGCTGCCTTCTGCACCAGGAGTTTCCGTCCTGGGCTGGGCGAGGGGAAGCGCTCACACCCTCAGGCTCCGAGGCAGAGGCCTGGGTGTGAATCTCGGCTCTGCAGCCTTCTAACTCGGTGACCTTGGCAGGTTACTTACCTTCCTAAGCCTCGGTTTCCTCATCTGTAGAATGAGGATTCACACCTTCATTCATTTCGCAGGTGTTTGGGGGAGAGCCTCCTGGTGGGCCCAGGGTTGGTGTGTCTGCGGTACAGCGGGGACCACCATGGCTGGAGCACAGGGGACTGGGCAACGGCTGTGAAGAGGCTGAGAGAAGTGGGCAAAACAGTAACTCTGAAATAGATGTCGTCTTATTTAATAGCAGTGGAGGGGGACAGGATCTGATTCAGCGTTCTATAAAACAACCCTCTGAGACACTCCCCCTCAAGGGGGTGTAGCATCTCTCCCCCTCCTTCAGTGTGGGTTGCACTTACACACTTGCTTCCCAAAGTATGCCGGGGGCTGGGGCAGTACCTCTGCAGGGGCAACCTGAGCGGCACCCCTCAGCCGGGTGCTCAGGCTCCCATGAACACGTCATGTAGCTCCCAGACACCCTTGATCTGACGGAGTGGGAACAGCACTTCACCTCCATGGTCTTCGTCCCCAAAACCCAGAACCCCAGTCTCACCATGAGAAAAACATCAGACAACCTGAAACTGAAGGACATTCTACAGAACACCTGCCTGACCAGTACTTCTCAAAACTGTCAAGGTCATCAGAAAACACGGGAGGTCTGAGAAATTGTAACAGCCCAGAGGTGCCTAAGGAGTTGTGATGACTATATGCCAATGTGGGACCCTGGGTGGGATCCTGGAAAAAAGACGCTGGAGAAAACTAATGAAATCTGAGTAGATCGTGATGTTTAGTAAATAATAAGATACCAGTATTGGTTGATTAGTTGTGACAAATGTGGTTCCAGGACAGTACGTGCTGGGGACACAGGTGTGGGAACCGCTGACGTGCAAGTGGATCTGGGGGCGGGGGGACGGGAGTAGCGCGCTGGGGAGGAAGGGTGACGATGGAGAGGAAGGAGACGGCGCCCAGGCTTCCCCGGAGGGACGTCGCCTCGGGGCCTCCGTGCGCCAGTCCCCGGATCCCTCCAGTCCCGCCTGACGGTCCGGACCGGTCCCACCTCCCGCCTTCGCGGCCCGAGAAGCTCGGCGCCTCGGGCCCTCGGAGCGCGGAGACGGAGCGGGGCGGCGGGGAGCCAGCCGGGCTGCCGCATCACCGCCGGGGGCCCCCTGCCCTGTGACGCGCGGGCGGGGCGCGCACGGCCGCCGCCTGTCCCCGCTGGGCCCGGGGCCGGAGCCCCAGCCGGAGCGGAGCGGACGATGGCAGCCCTGCGGCTCCTGGAGTCTGCGCTCGGGCGCCGGGTCCCCGCCGGCCGCTCGGTGCCCGCGCTGGCGACGGGCGGTGTGTGCGGCTTCGCCAGCAGCGCCCGCGCGCGTGCCAAGTCCTACGCGGACCCCGTGGAGGCCGTGAGAGACATCCCGGACGGCGCGAGGATCATGGTCCGGGTCTTCGGCCTCTGCGCGATCCCGGAGAACCTGATAGGGGCGCTGCTCAAGACCCGCGTGAAGGACTTGACCGTGGTCAGCAGCAATGTGGGGGAGGAGAACTTCGGGCTCGGCCTTTTCCTGGGGACCAAGCAGATCACCCACATCGTCTGCTCGTACTTGGTGGAGAACTCGCTCTGCGAGCACCGGTACCTGGCGGGCGAGCTGGAGCTGGAGATCACACCCCAGGGCACCCTGGCCGAGCGCATCCGCGCGGGGGGCGCCGGCGTGCCCGCCTTCCACACCCCCACGGCCTGCGGGACCCTGGCCCAGGAGGGAGGCGCACCCAGCAAGTGCTTAGAGGACGGCCACATCGCCATCCTGAGTCAGCCCAGGGAGGTGAGGGAGTTCCACGGACAGCACTACCTTCTGGAGCACGACGTCACGGCCGATTTTGCTTTGGTGAAAGGGTGGAAGGCCGACCGGGCAGGAAACGTCATCTTCAGGGCCAGTGCCAGGAACTTCAACGTGCCCATGTGCAAAGCTGCGAGAACCTCAGTGGTGGAGATTGAAGAAATTGTGGACCTGGTGTCGTTTGCCCCAGAGGACATCCATGTTCCTAACATTTACTTAGAGGACATCCATGTTCCTAACATTTACTTAGATCGAGGAATACAGGGGGGAAAATATGAGAAAAGAAATGAGCGTTTAACGATGCGGAAAGAGGATGATGAAATATGCAAGTCTGCAGATAGTATAAGGACACGGATCCTCAAGCAGGCAGCTCTTGACTTTGAGGACGGCCTGTGTGCCAGTTTAGGCATAGGAATCCCTCTTCTGGCCACCAGCTACATCAGCCCCAGTATAACCGTTCATCTTCACAGTGAAAATGGAATCTTGGGCTTGGGTCCGTTCCCACTGAAAGAGGAGGTGGACGCAGATCTCAACAACGCGGGCAAGCACACAGTGATCCTTCTTCCTGGGGGCTGTTTTTTCTCCAGCGATGACTCATTTGCCATGATTTGAGGGGGACACATCGACCTAACCTTGCTGGGAGCCATGCAGGTTTCCAAATATGGTGACCTGGCTAACTGGATGATACCTGGCAAGAAGGTGAAAGGAATGGGGGGTGCGATGTCTGGTGTCCAGTACCAAGACCAGAGTGATGGTCACCACGGAGCACTCCACCAAGGCCAGTGAACCCAAAATTTTGGAGAAATGTACCATGCCGCTGAATGGAAAGCGGTGTGTGGACTGAATCATCACCGAGAAGGCCGTGTTTGACATGCCTGGAGGACTGGGCTTCCCTGGTGGCGCAGTGGTTGAGAATGCACCTGCCAATGCAGGGGACACGGGTTTGAGCCCTGGTCCGGGAAGGTCCCACTTGCAACAGAGCAACGCAGCACGTCTAAACCTAGCTGGAAAGTGAACCTTGGTCCCAGAGCGTGTGCTTCTCCCTTTAACCTCCTGGATTGCATCCTGAGAAAGCCTCAGTCACATTTCTGCATTTCACCAGCATCTGGCCGGCTTTCTCCTGCCATCCCAGACCGGCTGCCACTGGATAGGCTTTGTTCTCTCAAGAGGGACATGCCTTTAATTAAAAACGAAAGGAAAACAGAGGCACTGACCTTATATGTCCTGTGAGTTCTGAGAAAGCTCTGCTCCAATCACCCTGCTCCCTGTCTGTGATATTTACATTAAATTCTATACAGCTTGAGATGATCCCATGGGAAAGGTTTCACTGAAGTTCTTGCTCTTGTGAATGAATCATGAAACGTAGGGAAAAGTGATGGGGGAGGAACAACTCCACCCAGAGTCTGTGGAAGGCACCGTTTTAGTGTACTGGAACTATGAAAACATACACACATAAATGTGAATTCGTAACCAGGAGAAACGCTGTCTAAATGAAAGATTTTTTCCTCTGGCCCTATTGACTTTCCTTCTGGGGACTTTCATTTTGTCACTAAGTTTTGTTTCCTTGTAGCCTCACCTCCTCTGCCTCTCACATTTCTCCTCCTCGTAGCTAAATAGATGTCTCTAGAAGGGAAGCAAGACCGTCTAGGCGGCCAGTAAACTGGTAATAGGGGCAACTGAAGGGGGAGAGACTGTTTGGTGCCGACATTCCACCAGGAAGTCTCCTCTGTGAATAAACGGCTCGCCTGTGTGTGGCCAAAGGCTGCGGCTTAGGATGGGAGGAGTTCTACAAACCCGGGCGGTGGACTTAGATGGGTTTTCTCTTCTTAAATCATAGTGTTCCTGTGTCGTCCAGATCAGACACTTAGACCCTTCTTCTCTGTTACGGAGCCTAAACCAGCCTCTTGTTCATACTCCCTTGAAACCCATGAGGGGCAGTGACGTACTTCATCCTGAATCCACAGTCTCACACACTAGACAGAAAAAAATGAGTTTCCGTTTGCGTGCGTGCGTGCGTGCGTGTGTGGGGTTCAAACCCAGGCCTGCCATGGAGGCTGCGCTTTCTCAGTGCGGCTCTAGGGCTGCACAAAATGGATGGGAGCCCGTGGGTAAGAACAGGAAGCTCCAGCTGGTCAAGGAAGGCCTTTCAGAGAGGCTCCCTGCGGCCTCACCCTGACGGGAGGCCCGGATCCTGGAGTGGAGAGACAGTGCCCCTGAGGGGACAGCCACAGAGTGTCAGGGGACCGTGACCAGGCGGGCAGTGGATGGACGTCACTGAGTGGACTGTGCAGCACCTTCTGGGGAGGAGGACTGATCTGCCCTGCGTGGTGGGAGACGTCTTCCAGCATCAGCCTGGGACAGGCAGAGGTTCTAGGAGCAGAAGAGTTACAGGTCTGTTAAACAGTAGCAAGAAGGAAAAGCATTGAGTTCCTAGTTCTCATGCGGTGAGGAAATAAATAACCTGTGGGACAAAAGCACACCTGGTCACAGCTGGATCCCCTCCAAGGGTTTCAGCCAGGCGTCCTGATTGTCCTTCAACGTGGCACTAGGGTCACATCCATGACCGCAGGCTGAGGCGGGGCAGGGGCTGCAGGGAAGGGGCAGGTGGCACCCAGAGGAGAAAGAGGCCTTGGGGAGAGATGGGAGCAATCTTGGCCTGGCCCAGGGGAGGGGGCATGAATCCCCAGGGCTGTGATAGGGCAGGGGAGCTGCCAAGACATCCGGGCCCTAACGGGGTAGACTCAGAAATGGGGGGAGGCTGGAGGTGTCAGGGGCCTTCCTGGCCCAGAGGAGCAGCATCTTCATCTGGGTCTGCGTGCTGGGGGAGGCCACAGTGTGGCCCCCATCTCGAGGTGTGGCCACACATCCCACATCTCTCACAAAGGGGACAGCATGCCTACCAGCACCCTCACAGTTCAGGTCTAGAGGCAGGGACCCTGGGCCTCAGAGGTTCCTGAAGTTCCTGCCTCTGCTTTCTGGAAAGGGTCCCGCCAGAGCCAGGCAGCCTGGGGGCCACCACCTGGACAGCCGGGGCCTGCCCTGTGACCCAATCTCTCTGCGCCCAGGAGACCCCAATACGATCCTTGACCAGACAGTCGCACAAGAAAAGCCTACAGTGAGCACAGCCTCGGGAGCACCGAAGGTCTCCCTGGCCTCTCAGTGGACAGGGCTCTCCAGGGACTCACAAGACAGGGCGGCTGCACACACAGGCCTGGAGGGCTGCCGGGCCAAGGCCGCCGCATGTGTCCACCAGGTGTGGAGCTCCGCTCCAGTGCCGCGTGGACGACAGCCGCCCGCCTGCCCCCGTCGCTCCACGGCCGCCTCCTGGTGCCCTCACGGGCCTTCCCTCTGTGGAAAGGCTGCTGTGTGTTTTGTGGCTCTGCATCCTCACGGGCCTGCTGTTCTTCCTCGTGACCCTAACCTGCCATGACCCAAACTCCCCGAATGGCTTCTCCCTGGGCCCCTTCCAGTGTCAGCTCCTGTCTCAGCAGGGTCATCCCTGAGTGGCACCTCTGATGGGCCCAGTGCATGTTTGTGGCAGGTGATGTCATAGGTCAAAGGTTAGTCTCTGGTCGATTAGCTGTTTAGTCAACTCTGGCCCATGGACTCAGGGCTAAAGCACAGCTGTGTAAGGGCCGGCGATGTCCCTGACCTGTAATGTGCAGTGGAGGATCATGAGACCCACTAATAGAACACGCGTTTATGTATGTGCACATGTGTACACTAGCTGTATAAATGCACACGTGTGTGTACACATACATATATGGGCATGTGTGTCTATGCCTGTGCATCACTGCTGCAACACTGGGGTGAAATGTACCTGGAAGTGGGATGTTCGGCCCTGGGTTTTAAGAAACATTAACAGTGAGCTTGTAGTCATGCCCTGTTGTTTAGTGTGAGAAAATTCCACAGGGAAAGGACATGAAGAGGTTCTATCACATTCTCATCTTTATGATGAAAGCCAGGAAATAAATGTCTAAAGATGAACTAATATCTAAATATTCAAATGTATCTACTCAAAGGAATTTTATACATTTGAAATGTTCATAGTTGAGACTTAACAACCAAGAAAATGTTTACGTGGAAAAATTGGGAAAAATACAGACTTCTTTCTTACGCTCACAATTTAAATTAACATATGAAAATATCCCAGAAAAATGAAAATGATGCGTTGTAGCAGGGGAGGGGTTTATGGGAGATATTTTTTCTAAGGTTCTTTACAGCTGTTGTTATAATCACTTTGACAATTAAAACACAAGAGGCCATTGGAACTGCAAAGAGGTACAGGAAGATAGCTTTACTGGTGGAGGTGGCTTTTCCGGGGATGAGCAGTGTGTTTCTCCGGCCTCCTCAGGCTTTAGCAGCTGCGGGTAAAACCCCAGCTTTACCAGCATCACTGCTCCTAGGCTGAGGCCCCATCATGTCTCTGCCCACAGCCTTTTCTCTCTTTCTTCCTTTTCAAAGCACAAATCCGCTGGTTGAGAACTTAAATGGATAAAAAGGGCTCTGGAATTAGATGCACGTGTCTGAACGTGGACTTGGGGTAAATGTCCCTGCCCGCGGAGCCTGGGGTCTCGTTTGGGGGCGTCGGTGAGTGGCCTGCTCTTGGGCGGTGCTCAGCAGAGCAAGCACTGAGTCCTGGCAGCCGCTCCCGCCAGCCGGGTGTTGTGAATCCTACACTGATCCCCAGAAAGGATGGGGTGGAAGGTAGAACTCGGGCCTCGGGGCCCCGAGATGGATGGGAACCCTGGTTCTGAGAGTCCCCGGTAGTGGTGCTCTGAGCCGTCACCGAGGGGCTCTGATGCTTCTCAGGGAAATGATGGGTCTGGCGTCACCATGAAGACTGGCTGAGATCATCACGTGAACTGACTGAAAGCTGTAAAGCGCTGTCACAACTGGCGGTGCCCTGGACCATCACTAATCCCGAGCCTGTGCTCCCAAGGACCCTCCCCCGCTCCTGCAGACCTGCCCGCTGGGGGCTGGGGCTGGACTTGGGACTCGGGTCTTCAGAGGAGGAAACCGAGGCCCAGTGGGTCCCCTGCAGCCTCAGGCTCCATGCTCCTGGCCCGCCCACAGAGAGGTCCCTGCTGTGTCCCCGTGCAGGGCCCCACCCTCGAGTGACCGTCCTCTCTGCTCTCTCCGTCTCAGGGCGCAGCGTGGATCCTGGCCTGGCCGGTCTGCTGGGGCAACAGGCACCGCGCTCCCAACAGCCTTTCGTGGTCACCTTTTTCAGGGCGAGCCCCGGCCCCGTCCGAGCCCCTCGGGCGGTGAGGCCCCTGAGGAGGAGGCTGCCGAAAAGAACCAACGAGCTGCCGCCCCCAAACAAACTGCCGGGGATCTTCGGTGAGGTTGGGGACCAGGTGGTGGGGACAGAACCCTCCTGGCTTCAGTGGGGTCAGGCTCATGGTCAGTCACCCAGCCACCTTTCCTGACACCACTTTGCCCCTGCACCCTGGGGACTAGCCACTGCACGGTCTCCAGGACTCTGAGCATCTGCCCTCACCGCCCCTGCTGCCCTGAAGTCCCTTCCTGCCCTCCCTGGCTCACCAGGCCCCCCCACCCCCCCGTCAAAATCAGGTGCCCCTGGTGGCCCTCGGTGCTGCCCCGGGCGCCCTGCAGGATCCAAGCGTTTCTGTGAAGGTGTCCCTACCGGGCCAAGCCCCTTGGGATCAGAGCCCCCTGGTGCCCTCCTTTCCTTCACGGGGAGCCAGGCTTTGCTTGGCCTCAGTGGGAGCCACTTGTCCTCTGGAATGGGTGTGGCTGGAGAGGCGGATGAGGTCAGGGGTGTCTCCGGAGGAAAGGAGGAGGGGCTGCTGGGCGGCAGAGGGTCCCCGGACTGCTGAGTGGACCATGGGGAGTCACAGGCAGAAAGTCAGGGGAGGCTGGGCTGAGCGTGGGGTGACTGTAACCACGGGCAATCATCTGGAGCCGTCGAAGGTTCTTGACCAGGGTCATGGCGCCAGCAGAGCTGCAGAGATGGGCTTTATGAGACCAAATGGGTTAGTTTCCCATCGTTCATTTACTCAACAGATGAGCCCATCAGGGCGTCCCCCGCCCCGGGAGCTCCCTGTGGTGGGTGCACAGAGCGGGAACCCCAGCAAAGACCTTGCCCCTTCTGTCCCCCGCAGACGACGTCCACGGCTCCCACGGCCGACAGGTGTGCCGTCGGCATGAGCTCTATGTCAGCTTCCAGGACCTTGGCTGGCTGGTAATTCCTGACTCTCCTTCTTTCCTAAATGACAGTCCCCACCTTGAAGATGGCAAGTGTATGTCCAAGAGGAGGTAGAAACATGGGGGATTTGCATTTTCTTGTTTTATTTTCCTCTGTGTTTTTCCAAGTCCTCTAAAGGGAGAATGTGTTGCTTTTGTAGTGAAAAGTGCTTTTTTGTGAAAACCATGAAAATGGAGACTGTCTGAATGCTTAGCCATAAAATGTCAGAGCTGCAGCAGGAAAACTGAGGCCAGGGTGGGCAGTGCCTCTGGCCTTTGCTGTGACTGGGGGTGAGCTGGGGAGGACGAAGCAGAGCGCTGATGGCGCATGAAGGGGACGGAGATCGTGCCCAGCCCTGTCTGCTTAGGGTCTTCTAGTGGATGTCAGGCCTCTGGGGGAAACTGCCCTGGGAGGGGCCCGAGGGTGGGCTGGTGGGCCCTGAGGCTGAGGGAGGGTAAGGGGCAGCCCTGAGTTGTGCTGTGACAGGTGCTGGACTGGGGGGCTCGGGAGGGGCACATGGATGGGACTCACCTTCTCCCATTACCTGCCCCCAGGACTGGGTCATCGCCCCCCAAGGCTACTCAGCCTATTACTGTGAAGGGGAGTGCTCCTTCCCACTGGACTCCTGCATGAATGCCACCAACCACGCCATCCTGCAGTCCCTGGTCAGTACCGTGTCCCTCTGCCTGGACGCCCAGGGGAGGGGTTTGCGGAGGAGAGGGGCGCGTGCAGCCAGCAGGTGATGGCAGCACTGCTGTGTCAGGGAGCTTTCTCTACATGGAAACTGTAAGGAACGGCACCAAAGACGGAGGAGAGCTTAAACAAGCTTTATTCGGGTACGCTCCCGGGCGAGGTTCACTGGTCCGAGAGAAAGTGGCCAGAGAAGTCGCGCCCGGGCGAGAGTTTGGGCAGAATTTATAGGGGAAGAAGGGAAAGGGGTGTGGTGAATCCGGGAGGGCGCAGGGTATTCCTTATTTGGTGGTCTTTTCGGGTATCGTGAGGGACCGTTAGTCCCGCCCCTCGAAAGGCGGGAAGGCTGGGCCGGGTGGAAAGTCCCCAGTTCAGTTACTGGAACTGGGTGGTCCGGAAAGTCTCCAGGTCAGTTTCTGGAACTGGGTGGTCCGGAAAGTTTCGGTCTGATGCAACCTGTGAGTCTGATTGCTTTCCCCTGCCTCGGGCCAGTTGGCCTACAGAAACCTTTCTGCGTGCACGTGCAGTGAATCCCACAGCCGTGCAGAAACTGGTCCCCGTGTGGGCCACCCCCAACCCGTGCACCTGAACACACACGCACATGGGGGACTTGCACGTCCATGCGGTGGGTACCAGACTTACAAAGGCCCGCCTGCTGGGGGTCAGAGGCACAGCCCGTGCATGATAGGCGGGCATCCCACACGGCTACTTCTGCCGTCGGAACACACACGTGCACCATGTTCTCTGGCACGTTCGGCCTCCTGTGTGTCACACACGCCCTCAGGGTCGGGGTGGGTGACACACGTGTGTGTTCTGCCCCCTCTTCCTGTGCCGGAGTCCCCAGGTACCCCGTGCCCCTCTGGTTTCCCCTCCTGTTCCTTTCCCATTGGCTCTTTTTTCTGGGTCCCTCTGGGCTCTTTGTGTCTCTACAGGCTTTTGATGCCCCAGTGTCTGGGGAAACTAAATGCTGAAAAACTTTCTAATAGGAACACTGTTGCTGCTGCTTATCGCTAAGTGTTTTAAATGTTTTTTAGTGCTGAGGCTTCTTTCTAGAACATTGACCTGGACACTGCAGTTACAGGTTGTTCAAGGTGATGCCCTAGAGCAAATGAGTTAAGGCAGCATGGACCCCAGGATAATGCCTCCTTTCCCAATGGTCACATGGGATTTGCTGGACCCCTGGGGAGCTGCCTTCCTTGAAGAAGGTCAGGGGTGATGGAGCCTGTCCTGGCAGCAGGCTGCTCAGAGCTGGGGCTTCTGGGGTAAGGCTGGGCTCTGGGGACCGGGGTCCAGGCTGCCGGACAGGGCCCCCCATGAGACGGCTTCGCCCAGGTCCTGCTCAGCGGCCTCCGTGAGGCCTGGGAGGTCCCGGTGGATGGAAGCAGGTTCCCTTTTCTCTCCAGCCCCTGACAGGTTGGGGGGCTGCCTTCCGGGCCCTGCCATGTGGGGCCCCGATGAAGAGTCCAGGGTGAACGGCAGCTCATCCTCCGAGTCTCCAGATAAATATTTTTGTAGAGGCTGCAAGAGCTCACTCAGTCGGGCTGTCTTTAGGGGTAGAGCTGTTTGGAGGAGGGTAGCGGGATCCCCGTGCCAGGTCCCAGTCGTGCCGCGGCCTCGGCCTCAGCCATGGAACTGGGCAGGTGACTCGGTCCCTGTGCCCTCAGTGGTCATCTGCCCAGAACAATCTCTGCCTAGAAATCGTTAGGAGGGGTGGAGGTGCTTTGAGAAACAACAGTGTCGGACACCCCAAGGGTGAGCCTAGAAGTCTGGCCGCTAGCACGTGTAACACGGACCTTCACCGGCTCCCAGTCTGGAGTGGGAGACGGACCAGAAACAGCTCATGCGGACAAGACACGATCAGGGACGTTGCAGAAGCGCAGGGAGAAGAGAGGAGCAGAGGGGACCCCGGGGGCGGCGCTGCAGGGTCGCAGGCAGGACCTGGCACACGTGCCGGGGGCCAGCAGGGTCAGGGTCGTCCTGTCTGAGGGGAGGGGCTATGACAGGAGCCACAGGTGCCCAGGCTAGGCCTGAGGGCAGCGGGGGGAGGGGTGGGGGTGGCCAAGGGGGCGGGGCCGGGGCAGAGTTCGCGCCAGCACCTGCCGGGCTGCGGGGCGAGATGGCGCCGGGGAGGGGCGAGCGGCTGCAGCCCGGGCGGCAGGAGCTGGGGGCTGGGACGGGGTCCCCGCGGTTCTCACGCCTCTGCCTGCCGCCCCCCCTCCCCGCCAGGTGCACCTGATGAAGCCTGACGCGGTGCCCAAGGCGTGCTGCGCGCCCACCAAGCTGAGCGCCACCTCCGTGCTCTACTACGACAGCAGCAACAACGTCATCCTGCGCAAGCACCGCAACATGGTGGTCCGCGCCTGCGGCTGCCACTGAGGCCCCGCCCCGCCTGCTGCGCCGCCCCTACCGGGTCAGGTCAGCCCTCCGCCCGGGGCACCCCCCCCAACGCCTTCACATATCAGGCAGGGCGGCAGCGAGGGCGCCCCTCGGCTGCCCACATCCTGCCAGGGGCTGGTCCTCCCCAGGCCCCTCTGCCCCGCCCCCGCCCGGCACCTGAGGCGGTGGTGGAACTCCGGCCGGGTGGTCTGCGTCCGCAGCAGGGTCCTACCCCAGCCCCCTCCCCAGAAGCACGGGCTGACCGTTCTTTGGGGCTGGCAGAGAGTCCTGTCTGAGGACCTGCCCTTGTTCACTGCTGGGCCAGCTGTGGCCGGATGTGGGACGAACTCAGAGGCACCTGCAGCCCAGGATGGCCACCTCAGGCCCTTCACCGTCCACGACAGGGTCTGGGGATGTGTAGACAGGTCCTGGTCCATCTCCAGTTGCCTGCCCTTCCCAGGTGCAAAACTGGGCATTTCTGGGCACTTCTGTTAGAGTGTGGAGTTGCCCTCGGTGGGCTATATTTGTGGATCTGAATTACCAAACCGCTGGCCACAAGGAGGCATGTGGGTCGCCTCCAGAAAGAGCTAAATGGACAGCATGATTTAGGGCCAAGGCCGATGGCATTCATCTTCCCTGTCTTCCCCCCTTGACCTGCCTCTGCTGTCTGGGGAAGACGTGCAGGGCATGGACACTTCAGGGAAACAAAAAATCCTGGGGGCTTTATTGACCCCGTCTGTCTGTCACCATGTTGAACCATCAGGAGTTCAGGTCTGTGGAAAAGTTATCTTTTTGCTGAGCCAAGTATGGTGGATACATCGGGTGGCCCAGGGTGACAATGCCCAGCACGGGTGACATAGTTTCCCTTAACCTTCTGCACGGCAGTCATCGATAATCAACCTTGATATTTTTTCTTTCAAATCTGGATAGAATTTCAAAATGACCAGCACAGAACTCCAGGTGGCCACCACCAACAGGTTAGAGTTGGCATGTGGAGTGAAAACTCTCTGCCATCTCCTGCCTCCAGTGCTCTGGGACACGGGGCAGCCTGGGGCCAGGCGTGGAGCGAGGGCAAGGCTTGTCAGCACCTGCCCGTGTCCAGAAGCTGTCAGAAACATACTGTTCAGCCGAGTCTGCGTCACCCTGTGTGCCCAGGAGCCCTGTCCTGTCTCTCGGGGCCTGTGAGCCAGAGAAAAGGCCCCGGTCCCAGGGGAGTGACAGGCGGCAATTAAGCTAAGCTGGGTGGGGCGGTTCCCGGAAACCTCTGCTCTCCTTGGAGCGCCGCCGGCAGCTGGAGTGTTTATTTGATTTCTGACTTGGTAAGCCTGTAATTTACCTGGTGGAGCGGACTGCGTCCAGCTGCCCGAACCCTGAAATACCGTGTCATTAAAAGCACAGCCTGGGCCCACCCCAACCCACGGGCACAGCCCAGGACGTGCAGCTCTGGAATTCACTCTGCGCCCCAAGGAGGGGCTCCAGGAGCGCAGGTCTGGCAGCAGGGGTGAAGGCTGGGGCCTTGCTGCAGGACAGCAGCCCCTCCGCCTGGACCTGGGCGGGCCTCTGGGAGCCAGTGCACAGGAAGTGACCCTCCCCATGGACAGAGGAAGTTGGTGGTCTCCTCTTTAACCTGGGGCTTTGAGCTGAGGCTGGCAGTGAGCGGACCAGGTACCAGCCCAAGTGTCAGGAGACCCGTATTCTGGCTCCAGCTCAGCCACTGATGTCTGGGCAAGTGCCCCCTGATCCAGGGTTCAGTTTCCTGTCTCTGGCATGAGGCATACAAGGACTCTCACGTCTCCAAAGGCCGTTCCAGCCAGAGAATCTGCCTGCCACTCTGGCCATCTCTTTTCAGAGCGCCAAAACATGGCCTGAGTGCCCAGCTGTCCTAGGACTTGAAACCTGCCATTTCAGGGCCTTATTCAGTGATCTCTCCTCCCAACATCAAGGGCAGTGGAGGCTTAGAAACTTTTGACAAATGTCAGTGTTAGGTTTCTTCAGTGCCTAAGCACATAACCTGGCATGGTTTGGGGCACCAGGGAAGTTTATGAAGTGAATGTTTTGAAGATGTGGACTGCCCTGCCCTCAGAGGTGTAGAACAAAAGGAACATAGGATTGTGATACGACTCCCGTTTCGTGCAATAAAGCCAAAAGTCCAGCAGTCATGGCCTTCCTGACACTTCTGGCACCTTCAGCCATCCAGGTGGCCACCAAATGAAATCAAATAGAAAAGGCTTCAGAGAAGGGAGACAATTAAGGACGGAAAGCTGATGAGGTGGCAGTGGTCAGTCACTAGGCCCACCTCGTTTATCTGGTTGCCCTTGGCAGTCTGGGTCACATTCAAGGCTGCACATGAGAAGCATAAATGAGGGCGGTCAGCTCAGACTCACTGGCGGCAAAGTAAAGCACTGCCGGAGAGGGTGGGCCCAAAGGAACAGCAGCGCCTGGGGCCATGCTGTGTGGGCACATTGCTCTGTCACCTCACCCCTGGTGCACATCTTCATAACCGAAGCGTGATCCTGGCCCAGAGGCCAGCTCATCGGGCGAAGCCCTATTCTTGTGTGTCTCTATGTAGGAAAGTAGGTGACATTCTTCAAGAAATTCCCTGTAACTTCATAGGGAAGGAAGCTGTGACAGGAGAGGGTGAGCTTTGTAGCTCGCAGACCGGCTGGCAACAAGCCCTGGCTCTGCCTCTTGTTGATCTGACCACACTGCGCACCGGGCAGCCGGCTCCCCCCTCTGTAGAACAGGCTACTGGCTCTGCCCTGGCAAGGCCAGCACGGGGAGCAGGTCTGTTCGGAGCACTCGGCACTGGGTCTGCACACCTGCGCTGAATGAATAGCATTATTAGTGGCCTTATTTTATTATTTTTTTTGCGGTACGCGGGCCTCTCACTGTTGTGGCCTCTCCCGTTGCAGAGCACAGGCTCCGGACGCGCAGGCTCAGCGGCCATGGCTCACGGGCCTAGCCGCTCCGCGGCATGTGGGATCTTCCCGGACCGTGGCACGAACCCATGTCCCCTGCATCGCAGGTGGACTCTCAACCACTGCGCCACCAGGGAAGCCCTAGTGGCCTTATTTTAAATGAATTTGCAAATGTGGGCCTCTCCCGCGTGCCTTCCTATTAAAACCCACTCCTCCCAGAATGTGTCCTTGGAGGTGCTGCTGTACTTACTTCAAAGCTGTGCTTTTCCTAAAAAAATAAAAACTTGGTAGTCTCCTGGGGTGAGGTGTGGACCCTCCGTGGGGGGGGGGGGTGCGTAGCGGCCAGCAGGGGACATGGCAGCGTTGCCCCCTCTCTGTCCTCCCACGGCCCTGCTCACTAGTGCAGCTCAAGGGTAAACTTTCTGGGGTTTGTCTCCTCACTGGGAAGCCTTGAGCGAGCATTTGGCCCTCTTTAAAAAAAAAAAAAAAAAAAGTTTTTCTCACTTAAGAAAATATTACATGTGTGTCGGGGACACTCTTAAAAATCAAAAGCAGAATACAAACACACACAATCTCACCACGTGGAGACAACCGGGGTTAATAATTCCTTCCAAGCTTCTTTCCTTAGCACGCTCCTGTCAGTCTCTTTATATAATATATGGGTATTCTACAAAGTTAGGATCGTACTCTATGCGCTGCTTGGTGATCTGAATTATTCAATCTATGATGTATTTTGAACATTTCTGTTATTAAATATTCTCTGGAAACATAGTTTGCAGTAGCACTCCATCCCTTGACTTCTGCCTTAGTTTTGTCACTTACAAACCAGGGCTCACTATTCCTTCCCCGGAGGGCAGGTGTGCGGCCCCCCGATCCTGTCACCTGCAGCCCTGGCCCAGCATCGGGAAGGCAGGGAGCCAGGGCACGGCCGCCAGGCTGGCCATTAGCCCAGAACACCTGGACTAGGAAGCTCAGGTCTGAGGCTTAGGTCACCACCTGCACAAGGGTCACAGGTGATGACCATGCAGTAGTTTCTGGGGAAGCCCTTACACAGGACAGGGTGAGCAGTCGGCCCCTAATGATCCCCCAACCAGCCTCTCTGGCCAGTCCACTGGTCCCCCCTTCCCAGGGGCATCAGGGAGGTCCAGTGACGAAGTCCCCCTGCCCCCACCCTGCCCTTGTTTCACAAGGGCTTTGTGACCAGTCTTCCCTCCTGGGGCCTCAGGCCAGCCTGCTCCCCATCCCCACATCATCCCTAGGGCCAGCCATGCCGACTCTGAGTACTTCACACACGTTCCCTTGTCTCTTGGACATCACACCAGCCCCGAGTGGCCGGCATTCTCCTGGCCTCACTGCTGCGTGTTCTGACAGCCACAGCTGGCCACCAGTGAGAGGGACACCTCTGTTAAGTAGTGAGGGCCCCAGCCAGGAATACTGCAGCAGTGGACCCCAGCCACGGGAGTGGGCCCCAGCCAGCCCAAGGGGATGAAGCCCCACCTGAAGGCAGAGAGCCAGGCTGGCACAAGGCGGCAGAGGGAGGCCTGGCCTCCATCCCTCCGCAGGAACTGACCTGGGGGCACTGGGGCCAGCAGGCTGCCCCACCCCACCCCCGACTCAACCTGATCTCAGCCCAAAATGAGACAAAGGCTGAGGGAACCAGCCCAGCACAGCAGTTTCTGAATGCTGAGACTCGATCCAGACAGCCACTCGCAGGCGGCAGGGGAGCAGGTGGCAGCCCTGGACAAGGTTTCTGGTGACTGAGCACCTGACGGGGCTCAGCCTCGGCACAGCGGGTTGCTGCGAGGTGGCCTGGCTGGTGTGGGTGACAGGCGAGCCTAGAGCAAGTGACAGACCACAGCGTCGGAGCGCAACTTCCAGGTGGGACTGTGGGCGGGGCAGGAACCACCTCTGGCTTCTTGTATCTCCCCGGCACCAAGCTCACGGCCTGGCAAAAGAAGGGTCCTGGACTCTGCTGTAATACAATTCTGACTGTTGGTTCACCGAATGAACAATAAGTGAACGGGCCGCTGAGACGGGCCACTGTGCCCATTAGACTCAAGACCAGCAGGTGTGAGGGCAGGAACAGGGCCTGGCTCAGCCACCTCGCCCGCCTGGCAGCAGGTCAGAGACGGGACACAGAGGCACTGCTGCAGCAGCTCTGACCTCAGCTGCCCTGCAGGTCTGGCAAGGGTGTGCCTTCTGGGCCAGCCTGGAGAGGAGGGAAGCAGCACGGGAGGGACTACGGTCTGTCATCCGTTGCAGCAGGACAGGTCAGTCACAGGTGCAACCTCTGAAAACACCTGGGACCTGGCTGCGTGGCAGCAGTACAAGAACTAGGATTAATTTTACCGGAAGACACAGCCAAGATCCACACAGGCGGGCCCAGGAGAGGCCCTGGCCTGGAAAGGGCACGCACAGCCGTCCACGGTGGGGAGGGCAGCACCCTGGCCCACGGCCCCACTTGGGGAAGAGCCAGAGGCGGCCCAGGCCGTGCCTGCAGAGGAGCTGCCCCACGCTGACCCCAAGGAAGGGCCAGGACACAAAGCCCTGCTTGCTGCAAACGGGACACCTTGGCTGCCGGTTCCCCGGGCTGACAGCTGCCCTCTCACACGTACTCCCCACAGTCGGAGATGATGACCTTCTGCTTGGGTTTCCCGTCCTTGCTGCCCTGGGCCTTTGCAAGCAAAACAGAAGAGGAGGAATCAGAGGGAGGGAGGGTGGAGAGGAAAGGGCAGCTCAGGATACCCGCCCCACCCCCTGCCCCCCCACCCCCAGCAGCAGCAGCCGTGGCCTCTCTCTCCAGGCCCCAGAGCCCCCACTCCTGCCTTCCCACACGGCTGTGTGTCGGGGGGCCCGGGCGGCTGCCCACCTCAATCTGCCGCAAGACGTCCAGGCCTTCCGTGATCTCCCCAAATACCACGTGCTTGCCGTCCAGCCAATCCGTCTTATCACGTCAGGAAGAACTGGGAGCCATTGGTGTTTGGGCCAGAGTTGGCCATGGAGAGCAGGCCTGGGGGAGAGAACGACCACATCGACCCCCTCCACCCTGCTCCCAGCCCTCAGGACGTCTGGTAGTAGAGGGAGGAGCGTAAATGCTGCTGGGATGTCTGGCCCTCAGAGGATGTCTGTGCACACTGCTGTCAGCCTTTCAGACAGGCAGGCTCAGACTCTGGGATGTACAGAGTCTTGGATGCCTTGTCTTCCACTCAACTGATAGTCAATGAAACGCTAAGCATGGTTGTTTCGATCATTTTATACTAGTTTGTCCTTTCATTAATTCATTCAACAAATACTTATTACTTCATAACCAGGCACCTGTTGAACCCTGGGGACACTGGTCCCAGGCCTGGTGGAGCCCACAGTCTAGCGGAAAAGAGTCACTCACAAGTTAAATATTGATTCATCTCAGGAATGCAAGCTTGGTTTAATATCCAGAAACCAATGTAATAAACCGTATCAATAGAATAAAGAACAAAACCCACATAATAATCTCAATAGATGCAGGAAAAAAATCCAACACCTTTTCATAAGAACACCCAACAAACGAGGAACAAAAGGGAACTTCCTTAATCTGATAAAGGATATCTACAAAAAAACACACAGTTTTCCAATTCTAGGTATATACTTAAGAGAAATAAATACACATGCCCACACAAAAACGTATATATGAATGTTCACAGCAGCACCATAACAGCCAAAAATTAGAAACAACCCAAATGTCCATCAACTTATGAATACACTGTGGTATACCCATAAGTGGAATATTAATTGGCAATAAAAAAAGAATGAAATACTGATACACACTATATTGTAGATGAACATTTTTTAAAACATTATGGTAAATGAAAGAAGCCAGTCACAAAAGCCTACAATTTTATGATTGTGTTTACATGAAATGCCCATCATAGGCAAATCCACAAAGAAGATCAGTGTTTGCCTAGGGCTGGGGGCAAGGGGATCAGGGAATGCCTGCTGAAGAGTGTGGGGCTTCTTTTTGGAGGTGATGAAAACATTCTAAAATTACATGTGGGGATGGCTACATGACTATGTGAATTCATTAGAAACCACTGAAATGTATACTTTATTTTTATTTTTTGGCCACACCATGCAGCATGCGGGATCTTAGTTCTCCAACCAGGGATCGAACTCACACACCCTGCATTGGGAGCACGGAGTCTTTAACCACTGGACCGCCAGGGAAGTCCTGAAATGTATACTTTAAATGGGTGAACTGAATGGTACGTGAATTCTACCTCAATGAAACTGTTAAAAAATAAAGATAATTATGCTCTGAAATAGTGAAGCCTAGTGGCAGAGATGTTTGCTCAGTGAATGAGAGCACAAAAGACAGTCACCTCAGACAGACACACACACACTGGTGACAGTATCACAGAAGGCTTTCTGGAGGAAGTGACGTCCCAGTTTAGTCTAAAAGGCCCAGGTTTGGCAGGGGCTGATGGAGTGTAGCATGAGGAGCTGCAGTTCATCTGTGGCAATAAGAAACTCCAGCCCTCGTGGCTGGGCCTCTAAAACGCGTGCTCCCTTCAAATGGGGACTGAGTCCCACTCTACTTTCAGGCCGGAGTTGATCAGGGTGCCTGACACATAATGGACTGGCCCTGTGAATATCTATTTTAAATATTTAAATATTTACCGCAGGTTTACTGTGTGTCAGACACTGTTCCAGAATACAATGGTGAACAAGAAAGACTAAGTCCTGCCCTCATGAGGCTGACATTCTCAGGAGACATAAGACAATAATTAAGTAAAAGAGTAAATTTATAATATGATTTCAGATAACCAGTGCGTGAAGAAAAATGAAGCTGATTAAAAAGAAGAGCAAGACGGTAGGAAAGCCCATTTTAGAGAGGCAAGGGCAGGCTTCTTGGGCTAGACGACCTGTGGGCGATGCCCAGAGGACATGAGGGGCGAAGCCTGTGGGTGCTGGCGGAGGAAGCCTCCAGGAGAGGAGCCAGCACCTGCCACGGCCCTGTGGGGAGTGAGCTCTGGGTGTCTGAGGAACAGCCAGACGACTGCAGTGGGGGCAGAGAGGGTGAGCAGCACAGTCCATGAGCTTGGAGAGGGGCCAGGACGCAGGGCAACCGGCCTGTAGGACCAGATGCTACACGAGATGCGCCACGGGGGGGCTGTCAGCAGGAGAGCAATGTGATGAGAGTTACTCTTAACAAGGACTGCTCTGACCACCTTGCAGAGATTAGACTCTGCGGGGGAAGAGGCAAGAGTGGAAGGAGGGAGATGAGCTCGGGGACGCTGGTGGTGGTGGAGGAAGGTGAAGAGCAGCTGCACCAGGAGGTGAACTGAAGACAGATGCACCTGCCATCCAGGCAACAGAGGAGGGGGGCAAGGATGAGTCCTAAGCTTCTGACCAAGCAGCCGGGTAGATGGTGGCTGAAACAGGGGAGTTGAGGAGGGAGCGCTCAGGGCTGAAGAGCAAGAGCTGCTTGGGCACGTGAGGTCTGCGACCCCGCTGGGATGTCCAGGGAAGACAGCGGGAGAGCAGCAGCGAGACATACACGGGGGCGAGATAAATTCAGCAGACATGAGGGAAAGCCCCGGGACGGGACAGGATTGTCTAGGGCAGTGACTCTAAATAGGGTAATGCTGCCCCCTCGAGGCTATTTGGAAAGTTCAAGGCATGGTTTTGGTTGTCAGTAATACTGGGGAGGAAGCAGGCATGTCCTGCAATGTCCCACCTAATGAAGAATTATTCTAAATCCTCTTAGACTTTCAGTGCCCAGACAAACATTCATGCAGGTGACAAATATCTGTTTATAATGATCTAAGCCTAGAACCTAACTCCATTTTACATGTAAATCCAAAGATTTATTATGTAGAATTTTTTCAGAAATGGACCTACCACATAAACTGAGGGAATAGTCACATTTTTTTTGTTCAGAATATTACCAAGAGATTTTCACTGTTTCAGAAAATCATGTTGCCGTGACTCTGGTGACATGCCATGCCAGTGTCAGTCAGTCCATGTTGCTAACCTGCTCCAGGCAGAAGTTCATGTGTTTGAATATTCCATACATGCAGTTGTGTCCAAGCATCTAAATACCAAAATGCATATTATTTTATTCTAAATTACTTTCCTTTATGTTATAATACTACTTTTTAAAAATTAGGTATTGACAGGATATATTAGCTGTGACTTTCATTTCAGCATATAGTGAAGTATCAGTTCTTAGAGGTGGGCACGAGAACCGTTAAGTAAAGAGTAAGTGTAGACAGAGAAGAAAAACCAGGGCTGAGCTTTGAGTCCCTCTAGCAACTTGGAGGTGGGGAGGAGGAGAAAGGAAAGGGAACTGAAGACGAGCAGCCTATGAGGCACAAAGAGAACGGAAGATGAGGTGTTCTGCCAGCAAGTGAAGAAAGGGGTTCAGGAAGGGCGTGATTCATAGTATCAAGTGCTACTGAGAGGTGGAAAAAGAGGGCCCGAGGCTTGGCTGCTGGCAAGATGGAGGCTGTTGGCATATTCAACAAGAGCAAGGCGTGGTGGGGAAGGAAGTCTCACTGGAGGGGGCTGAGGAAAGAAACAGAAGCCATGAGCTTACACAACTCTTAAGAAGTTTTGCTAAAAAGGGACCAGAGAATTAATGTGGCAGCTGGAGGGGGAACACAGGGTCGAGGGAGAGTTATTTTATTTCTTTAAAGGCTGGCAGCACTGCAGCATGAGGGGGACTGGAGGAGGCAGTAAAGGGAGGGGAGGACCCAGGGTCTGATGGGAACTGAGAAGAGAGGACAGCACATCTTTCTCATTGTTCCTACTGCTCAGTGAGATAAGAAGCAAGATCATTAGCTGGGAGGGAGAGTGGAGGGGCAACGCTGGAGATCTGAGGATCGAGGAAAAGGAGTGTTTTCTTCTCAGACTGTGGATGAGGATCAATCAGCGATCTGCGAGGACTGCTGGGCTGTGCTCCTCAACCTGAAGGGGACCCGGTGCGTGGGCACATGGGAGTTTTGTACCAGGTGAGCAGGAGAGAGCAAGCAAAAGGCAGTGTAGCTGGAAGGCAAGAGTGAGGGAAGCACAGCTGGTGACGGAGCCCGGGAAATGAGGAGGCAGACGCAAACAAACGTCAGTGTTTTGGGGGTGGGGGAGGGGAGGGGTTGGACCACGACTGTGTGAGCAGATGATACATTTCAACTATAAATACCTCAGAAAGGACATTACTGTGACCACGATGAAACCTGAATATGCACTGTAGGTGACAGTATTGTATCAGTGTTAATTTTCTGCGTTTGATAACTATATATTGTGGTAATACTAAAAATGCCCTTGTTCTTAGGAAATAACACAATGAGGTATTTAGTGGTGAAAGTGTGTGAGGTCTCTGACTTACTCTCAAATGGCTGCTCCCAAATAGACATTGTCTATAAATATATACAGAAAGAGACTAGAATAAGTGGGGAACGATGGTCACCAGCAAACAACTGGTGATGTGGGTGAACGGCATATAAAAGGTTTACAGGCAGGGGCTCCTTGTTCTGTTCTGGTAAATTTTTGGTAAACTTGAAATTATATAAAATAAAAAGTTACAAAAACAGTAACAACACATCATTGTAGCAGCAGGACCAGGCTATACGCCTTTTCCTCTTAAAAGGAGGCAAGCATGAACTTGAGTAAGTCAAAATAAAAAACAAAAAAACCTTTAGAAGCCTAAAGCTCTAGCCAGGCTGAATGCCTCTCCTCTGTTCACTGGGTGGCAGTCTGGAGACCAGAACCACAGCCCATCACTCCCCCCGCACAGTCACCTGGCCCCAGCCCGGCCCGCCGATCACCACCCACCGATGGGGTCCCCACCTGGTCCCATGTGTTTGAGGATGAAGTTTTCATCATCAAACTTTCCCATAGATAGACTTGCCCCTGGTGCTGCTGTGGTTGGTGAAATCGCCGCCCTGGCACATGAACTGGGGGATGATGTGGTGGAAGCTGCTGCCCTTGAAGCCAAAGCCCTTCTCATGGGTGCACAGGCAGCGGAAATTCTCCGGGGCCGAGAAAGGAAAAGGTGCCGGGGTTAAAAATATCTAACTGGAGAGTTAAACCTCCAGCTCTCAGAATCTGAGAAAGTATATATTACCTTCACTTGAAGTAAACGTTTACTAGTGGTATAGCACACAAAGAGACTGAACAGACCAGGGGAATAGAACAGACAGTCCAGAAACAGACCAAGGTACATATAATTCAGTATTTCATAAAAGCTGTCATCTTAAAATCGTTGGGGCAAAAATGGACATTTTCTAAAATGGTGCTGGGACATATGAACAAACATTTGAAAAAAGGTGAAGCTGGATTTACAACTTACCTCACTGCAAGAATAAACTCCAAATGGATCAGATATCTAAATGTAAAGAAAAAATTAATTATCGGTACTAGAGGACAACGTGGGTTGGATTCTTCTATAACCTGGGTGTAAGGAAGGACTTTCCAACTATCACTCAAAACCCAGGGGCAATTAAAAAAAAAAATTCAACAACTTTTGCATGGCAAAAAAACTATAAACAAAGTAAAAACAACAACAAAAAATGACAAACTGGGAGAAATATTCATTGGCAACGTATATCACAGAAAATCTAATATCCCCATATATGAAGAACTCTTAAAAAGTGGAAGGAAAAACAAGATCAAACTTAACAGAAAAAGCGACAGAAGACATAAAAAAATCATTTTGGGGGGACAGTTTTTGTTATAAGTCATTAAATATATAAAAAGATATTCTTTGACAACCATAATAAGAAAAACATAAATTAAAACTATCAATACTTTGAGATACCATTTCTTGCCTATCAGACTAGCCAAAATTCAAAAACTTAAAAACACAATCTGTGAGTGAAGCCAGGGAAACAGGTATTCCCACACATTACTAGAGGGAATGCAAAATGATACCTCTTTGTAGGAGAATTTGGCAATATCTAACAAAACTACTTGTGCATTTACCCTTTGACCCAGTAACCCTACTTTTAGGAATGACCCTGAAGATATACCTCCAACGATATGAAATCCACATACACGTTATTTGTAACCGCAGTATAATGGAAACAACCTAAATGCCCAAGCACCAGAATCTTGCTGAATAAACTATGGTATGTCCACCTTGTGAAGTATTATGAACAAGAATAGGAGATCTCTGTGAACTGATACGGAGTGATTTCCAGGATATGTTGTTTAGTGAGAAAAGCAAAGTGCAAAAGAGAATACACAATATGCTACATGCTGTGAAAGAAGGAAGGAAATAAGGAAATACTCCTATATCTGTTCATTTTTGCAAAAGGAAACAAAAGGAGGATCAACCAGGAACTAATGAAATTGGTTACTCATAGAAGGTGGGTGGGAATAGGGGCAGAGGGAGTGGGAGGGAGTGACACAACTCCATGTGTGCCTCTTGGTATAGTTTTGATTTCTGAAGCCTGTCAGTGTTTATTCAAAAAATAAAACTAAATCAATAAGGCCGGGGGTGGGGGTGGAACCCCTAAAACGGAACACAAAGAGAAACAAGTGAGAACTTAAGTTAAATGGATAACTTAGCCATATAGAAGAAAGGAATCTAAGAACTCTTTGAACACAGTATTTGGACCCTTTACAGACTGAAGAAAAAGAACTGCAAAAAAACTGTTTGTTGGTAGTGGTACAAATGTAGCAATTCTGAAACTATTTTGTACTGTAGGATTGAACAGTATGTGAATATACTGATGTTATTGGGAGCCAAGGCTCTCGCTGTGGGAGAAAGGTGATATAAATATGTAGTATTAGACAGAAATTAGAGTATCAGTATGAATTCATGACTTAAAGATACACACACACACACACACACACACTTCCTACTGGAAGGCTGAAAGGGCCTAGGCTCAGTGACACCCCAGAAGCAGTGTACCTCCTCAGGATCCAGATCTTGATTTCTAATTATTATTTCCTACTAAAAGGAACAGGAGCTTCTTGGAGAAATGGCTGATTCCAGGGTCAGAGCAGAGACAGTACCAGATAAGCCCAGATCTTTTTATCGTACGAGAAAGTAAGGAAATGCTCAAAAAATGAGTGTCAAATGGATATAGGAGCAGACTTGAGGGGGCTCCTGATGGCCAAACTTAGGACAGTCTGAGCAACTGACGAGTGAGTGTAACGGAGTAGAACATGAATAAAAAGACTCATGAGTGCACACGAACACACGGACCTACTAACGCAAAACAAATAAAGGGGGAAGGAAGAAGAGAAAGCTCTTATTCATAGCAGATGGCTAATTAGAATAAATGTAGAAATGCTAATGTTTTTAATACAGAGGGAGCAATAATTAGAAAATTACCATCACGGTAATAATTGACTTAGTCTAGAATCAAAAACAGAATACCAAAAATCACAAGGTAAAAAGTCTTAAATGTCTCCTTAAAAGTCACTTATCAATTACAAAGGGGAATAAAAGTACCTTGTGAGTGGGAAAAACCGGCAGACACAACCTTAACCAAGTAACCCTCACCAGTAATGGAAAAATAGACATAAGTGACAGGGAGACAGACATGTCACTTCTGGAGTATTGCAAAGAATACCAAAAATAACCTGAATCTAATGAGGAAACAAACTCAAATGAGGAACATTCTATAAAACAACTGGCCTGGAGTCTTCAAAAATGACAATGTCATAAAAGACAAAGGCTGAGGAACAGTTCCAGATTAAAGGAGATTAAACTGACACAACAAACACAGTACATGATTCTACATTAGTGGGAGAAAGGTTTCTATGAAGGACGGTATTAGGATATCAGAAATGATATCCTGGGGACTTCCCTGGCGGTCCAGTGGTTAAGACTCCGTGCTCCCAGTGCAGGGGGCACAGGTTTGATCCCTGGTCAGGGAACTAAGATCCTGCATGCTGAATGGCTCGGCCAAAAAAAAAAAAAAAAAAAGATTTCCTGTAAGGACAGCCCTAAATCAGTGCTCATTAGCGAGTGCTATGTCCCTGGGGGTCCAGGAACCAAGAAGTAGAAGCTGGAGTGGTCCTGGTTACCATCACTCCTGTTACTTTCCATCCCTGCAACTCAAGCCTCTGTGGGTCTAGAGGTCCTGGTTCCTAGTGGGCACACCTTCACCAGTGGAGACAACCAGACTCCCATTACACTTTAAGCTATGCCACTGGGTGATCACTTCAGGCTCCTTGTGCCAGGTGACAAGCAGGTAAGAAAAGGAGTCATCATCTTGGCGAGATTCTTGACCTTGGTCTTTAGGAGGTAGGTCTGCTGTTACACAACAGGTCTGGTCAGAATATGTTTGGGGGACCCATGGGACCTCTCTTGTACTCCCCTGCCCAATCTTGATGGGCAGCCATGGCCTGGGAAGGGCACAATGACCAGGAGCTCAAATCCCCTTGGAAAAAGGTCTAGGTCACCTCATCAGGTAAGCCATGTAGACAAGCAGAGAAGCCAGCTGAGGTGAGGGTGAGAGGAATCTGGAATAAAGTAGAGGAGGGAGATGACAAGTATCGTTTGTGGTTCTGAGACCAAGAGCAGCAATGGATTATAGTTCCATTAACATTCCTCTAGAAATTTCCCCAGAAAAAGAGACCAACCAGAGTCCTGGAGGAGCCGTTCCCGGGTGAAGTAAGCGGATCTGAGTTGCCAGATGGGTGGACTGCAATGGATGCTGCGGTTAAGCCCACAGATCCTCTCCAAGACCAAGACGTGCATTCCCTCACCCCCTCACCTCCCAGGAGTGTTGGATGCTACCAGCCCCAGGATGGGTCCCATTCAGGAAATGCCTTTGGCCAAAGAGAGCTGCCTCACCACTCCTGGGAATCAGCCAGAATTCATGACTGGTCCATATGAGGGTACAAAAGCCTGGCCCCCTGGCCTAAAATTCAGAGCTGGACATTCTGGAGGGATATCCAAGCTCCCAAACTCCCCATGGGATCAGCTGAGGTCTCTGTGTGACTGCAAGGCTGGTCAATTACTCTATTTTTGCCCCATCTACTCCACTCATTCTCTTACAGAAGTTGTTCCTGAGATCACTCCCCAATAAACTTCCTGCGTCCACCTCTCCATGAGTCTGTTTCCCAGAAAAACTGACCTATAACAGCCAAAAACTGAGAAAAATCAAGTAGCAGTAACATGAATATATTTTTCAGAGATAGAGCAATAAAAGTCAAAATAATCACCTAAAGGAAAAGAATGTTGCCTCTGGCAGGGCAGAAAAATTATGACGATGGGGGAGCAGAAGAATGTCACGTTTTGTAACAAACTCCAAAGAACAATTTTCTTTAAACTGTATGCAATTATGACTTTGATAAGCATTAAAAAAAAAAAAAAAAAAGCTAGATTGAAACAAACAAAAGCAGGATCATGGGTAAAAAGAGTAATTATGAATATTTAAGGAAATAGGCAACGTACAACAACTGTCAATAGTAGTTACCTCTGTGAGATGGGCTGGAGATAGTGAGGAGAAAAATTTTAGCTTTTAATTTATAACTTAAAAATTGTAACCTTCCAGGGGAGAAACCTGGCAGAGATCTCCTTAACCAAGTGGTCAAAGTTAACATCACAAACATTGGAACTGACCTCGAGTACTTCCTCATATGATGCACTAACAAGGAAACAACGTTCTTCTGAGGTATTCCTGCCGAAACACATAATCTAAATCTAATCATGCGGAAGTACCAGGCAAAGACAAACCAAGAAACAATCTTAGAAACAACTGGCCTGTCTCTTCAAAGATGTCAAGATCAAGAAAGACAATAAAAAACTGAGAAACTGTTAGAAATAAAAGGAGACTAAAGAGACCCCACACACACTAAATGCAATGTGTGACTCCTTGTCAAGGAACAGAAATTGTTAACATTACTATAAAGAACAATATTGGGATAAGTGATGAAATTTGAATATGACCTGAAGATTAGTTAATAGTGTTATACTGATGTTAAATTTCCTGATTTTGATAGCTGTACTATGATTATGTAAGAGAATATTCTTGTTCTTAGGAAATTCATACTGAAGAATGATGTATGTCTTCAACTTCCTCTCAACTAGGATGGGGGTAAAAAAAATACACGTATGTATGTATGTATATAAACAAAATGATAAAGCGTAAGGGCAAAAAAGTAAATTAATCAACAGTTAAAGGATATATGAGAGTTCCTTGTACTATTCGTATAGAATTCTTATTCTATCTGTAAGTTTGAAAATATATCAAAACAAAATTATTTTTAAAAACCCCAATAAAATCAAATGGGAGAGTAATTAAAACAAATCACAAAACTTTCAACTGCTTACTCTTTCTAACAGTCCTAAGCCTTTATGGAATTTCAAAAATGCCTGTTCTGGGAGTTCCCTGGCGGTCCAGTGGTTAGGACTCCATGCTTCCACTGCAGGGAGCATGCGTCCAATCCCTGGTCAGGGAACTAAGATCCCACAAGCCATGTGGCGTGGCAAAAAAAAGAAAGAAAAGCCTGTTCTGCCTCATTTGTCACTAGATGCTGAGATCTAAGATGCCTCAGATAGACTCAGGTAGAAATAGTCAAGGGCCCAGGAGTCCAGGCAGCTTCCTCAGCCACTAGCTTCCCGGCCATCCTGACCGGAGTGCTGCTCACCTGCTGTCATGGGAACGACGTCTGAACGCAGGAGCATCTGGATGCGGCCTGCTGGCTTGTTCCTGACCTTGATATCCATGTACACCTGAGGGTTTAACTGGGCCTTTTTTTACAGCGGGCTCTCCCTAGACGCAGGAGAAATGGCCAGGTTAGACAGAACAGCCTGACTCCCCAACTAGGAGAGCAAGTGTTCTTCTGAAGACACCCCAGAACCCACTGCAGTGAACGGGCTGAGCAAGGCACCGACAGGAAAGGCCTTGGGCCCTGATGGGGCTGCAGAAGGTGGAGGCCATGGCCACGGCCCCCAGCCGGACACCCAGTGACAGGAGACCTCAGCACTGTCTACCCGGAGCCCCACCCCTCAGGCATTTTATCTCATCTCACTCCCTCAGACACGTCAGCTCGCTTTGCCTTCACTCTCCCCTGCAGTCACAGAACAACGCTTTTCTGGCTCAAAACACAAAACTCTCAACAACTTCAACTTCCAGTTCAAGCCCACCCACCTTAGTCAGTTAAACGGACCCACTTCTGCAACACCACCCCCTTCCTCTATGCTTAGCCCTGCATATCCACAGGCTGGCTGCAGTGGAAGCAAGGAGGGCCTAAGTGCTCAGAAAGGAGACAGTGGAGGAAGTTGGGCCTTGCTTAGTGCTCCAAATGGACAAGGCTAATTAGACAATAAAACATTCAATAGAAACCTTCCCACCTGTTTGACAGAGAAAACTCTACTGTCTCTGTCTGACCTCTTTGTAGTGTGGATTAGGTCAACACGTAGGTATAAGCTCTCAGGCCAATCCCTAGGTTATTAAATAAGATAGGGCTTCTGCCCTTGAAGGACTGGCTACTCAGTGAGGGAGGGGCAGCCACAACTGTGAGAGGCACACAGATCCTAGAGCCCCACAGCCTTGGTTCAAACCTCAGCCCCACCACTTCTGAGCTATGTAACGTCCACAAGTTATTCGACCTCACTGTGCCCTAGTTTCGTCACCTAGACTTGGGGATAATATTAGTACTTACCTCAAAGGACTGCCAATAGGATTAAATATTTGTAAAGCCATTAGTGCCCGGCAAAGAGTAAGCAATATTTAAAATACGTTAAATAGGGCTTCCCTGGTGGCGCGGTGGTTGAGAATCTGCCTGCTAATGTAGGGGACACGGGTTCAAGCCCTGGTCTGGGAGGATCCCACATGCCATGGAGCAGCTAGGCCCGTGAGCCACAACTACTGAGCCTGTGTGTCTGGAGCCTGTGCTCCGCAACAAGAGAGGCCGTGATAGTGAGAGGCCCGTGCACCGCGATGAAGAGTGGCCCTTGCTTGCCACAACCAGAGAAAGCCCTCGCACAGAAACGAAGACCCAACACAGCCAAAAATAAATAAATAATTTTTAAAATAAATAAATACTCCTGTTCTCTGTTTAAAAATAATAATAATAAAATACAATAAAATACGTTAAATAAGTAATGTCAAAACAATGCAGTAAATGCTAGGATAGCGGGTCCCATGGAAGCCCAGAGGCCATGCAAGCCCAGAAGGGAGGGATGAAAGGTGAGTAGGAATTAGCCAGATTATGTTGGAAAGGTCATTTTAGGCAAAGGAACTGCTTATGCAAAAACACAAGAGATTTGGGAACTCCCTGGCGGTCCAGTGGTTAGGATTCTGCGCTTTCAGTGTCGAGGGAGCAGGCTCAATCCCTGGTCTGGGAACTAAGATCCAGCAAGCCACACAGCGTGGCCCAATTTAAAAAAACAAAACAACACCTGAGATTTGTAGGTAACTATAAATTTGTAGATAACTACAGATTTATAGGTAACTATAGTCTCTTGTTTCCTAGAATGTAAAATGGGGCTACAATATAAAGAGATGAGCAGGGTCAGAACATGGAGAGCCCTTCTGTGCCTCTGATGTAGCCCAGACTCAATCCTATACATGAGGGAGGTCCTTAAAATGCTTGTGGAGAGCAATTATCCTCAGATCCATCCTTCAGAAAGCTCCTCCTGGCTACTCAGATCAGGAGGAAGCAGGCCTGCGACAGAGAGACCAGTTAGGAAGCTACTATCATTATTCACAGGACAGAAGATGGAGGCTAAACCAAGATAATGTAGTAGGAACAGACAGGAGAGGCAAGAGTCAGGAAGACTTAGAAGATAAAATAAGCAGAATATGGCAACGCATCATGTGTGAATTAAAATAAACTGAAGCTTCTGGTTTGAGTGACCAGAAGGCAGCAAAATTAGCTAAAATCAGGCACTCAGGGAGACCAGAGTGAAAGGCAAGAGGAAATCCACCTGGGATGTGCTTTGTTTATTTATGGCGACTGTGAGACATTCAGGCAGAAGTATGTGAAGCCCAGGAGAGAGGCCAGGGCTAGGACTAGAGATAAAGAAATCACCAGAACCCTGCCTGAGCGGCTGCGATAATCTCAGAGAAGGGACAAAAGTGGCTGAAATGCACAAGGACATTGTGGAGAAAGGAGGCGAGCGCTACGGAAGGAACTCAGAGAAACACCACTGTGGAAAGGGTGGACAGAGGAGAAGGAGCCCCTGTATTATTCTGAGGAGCAAGGGTCAAGATGTGTGTCAAGAAGCAGGAGAAAGCGCCCAGGCGTGGGGAGCCCTGGACCTGGGGAAGGGCCTCTGTGGAATCAGGGTAGGAGCAGGAAGACAGGGAGTCTGGAGCCAAAGTCTTCAGTGATGGAGCGGGCAAGATCGTTGGATGACGGGTACTGGTGGTGTCCTCTGTCATCTGAGATACCCCCTCGTTGAACAGCCGTCACAAATCGACACCAAGCACACATAAGGCACTTCTCACCCAGTGCCCTGCAAGGACAAGACACCCACACTTTCTCCATTCAATTCCCCCAACACCATCCACAGCAGAAGTGTGCTGGGTGCAGAGTGCCAGCCGCTCTGGAAGCGCAGCCTGCAATCTCACCTCCTGGGTTTCCACTTTGGGAGGCTCTGACCCTTCTTCCTCTTTCCTCTCTTCAAGAGTCTTCCTAGAAAACATTTTCAACCAGTCATCATCTGACAAAAATGAAAGGAAAGAATCAAACAGATGTTAAGAAACTCAAGCTATCAGCCAACTGCTCATTAGCCACGTCCAAGTCTTTGCTGCTTTGGTCAGCACTACGTGGATGCATAAAGTGGACTCACTACATGGACACACTACGTGACTCTCACAGGCCATAGAAAATAAGTTACATCTTAGGAACCCCCCAGGGCAATGAAAGCTGTCACTGGGAAATGTCAGGCCTTCAAGTCCAGCTCTTAGCACAGGTGGGTGAGAATAAGGAGGAAGGACTCAGCCGTGTCAAAAGGGAAGTCCCAGCCCTTGTCAAGGCTGGAAGGGCACAGTCTATGTCTATGTCCCAAAGCAAGACTTTCATGGGGACAAGGCCTCCAGCTTTCTGAGAAACTCAAACTCTTTATTTCCTTGGAGGTGCTGCATTCTCTTCTCTACCCTACACCACCCTACTCATGTACACATTACCCCACAGCAGGAAGTAAGACAGAGATAAAAATGCAACAGAGGCCACAGCTGAGGACGTGATGGGGTATCTGTGGTTGCCCCCACTCACCTGGTCTGGACAAGCCTTCCTTAATTCTCACTGCTTTGGCCAAACTGACATGGATTGTCCACCCAAACATTTCAGATTCATTCTGAAAAGGGTGCAATACAACTCAGCTGCTTAAACCTTGTTAGGTTGAAAGAAGACCTGGCAGCCTTCCATTTACTTCTAAGAAGCCTGAGACTTGCTCATGATTAGTCCTAAGTTGGGAGCCTGCAACCCCCAATGGCCAGCTAAGCACAAAGCTCACCACAGAGGGCTTCCCTGGTGGCGCAGTGGTTGAGAATCTGCCTACCAATGTAGGGGACACGGGTTCAAGCCCTGGTCTGGGAAGATCCCACATGCCGCAGAGCAACTGGGTCCGTGAGCCACAGCTACTGAGCCTGCGCGTCTGGAGCTTGTGCTCTGCAACACGAGAGGCCACGACAATGAGAGGCCCACGCACCGCGATGAAGAGTGGCCCCCACTCGCCGCAACTAGAGAAAGCCCTCACACAGAATTGAAGACCCAACACAGCCTAAATAAATAAATAAATTTATTAAAAAAAAAAAGCTCACCACAGAAAGCCCCTGAGCCACCACACACTTCCTCTATTTCACCACCAACAACAGAAAGGTCTGCTGGCATAATCTTTGGATCTGAGCTCAGGACTCTGAAATTAAAAGGGTAAACGCAGTTACCAAATACCTGAGTCCACCTTAAAAAGACAAGAGCAGTACTGAACTGGAAAATGATAGTATTGCTGACTGTTGAGGGGCATGTTTGATGAAAGAATGACAGAGAACATGGTAACATGGAATAATGTTTAAGAATATTTCAAAATCCAAGAATAACTGATACCAGGAGAAGGTGGGTAGACAGCTTTTTAAAAAAGGTTTGTGGGACTTCCCTCGTGGTGCAGTGGTTAGGAATCTGCCTGCCAATGCAGGGGACACAGGTTCGAGCCCTGGTCTGGGAGGATCCCACATGCCGTGGAGCAACTAGGCCCGTGCGCCACAACGGCTGAGCCTGCGCTCTAGAGCCCGCGAGCCAGAACTACTGAGCCCAAGTGCTTAGAGCCTGTGGTTCACAACAAGAGAGGCCACCGCAATGAGAAGCCCGGGCACTGCAGTGAAGAGCAGCCCCTGCTCGCCACAACTAGAGAGGGCCAGCACGCAACAATGAAGACCCAATGCAGCCAAAAATAAATAAATAAATTTATAAAATACTTGAAAAAAAAAAAAAGGTTTGTTTGAGGCCTTTTCATGAAAACTAAAAAAAGAAAGAAAAAAAGGATTCCTTAATTTAATAAGATTTAGGTTACATATTATAGCTATGTCTTTGTTCTTAGAAACAGACAAATAAAGTACTAACTTTATTTCTAGTGATTAAGAAAAAACTGAATGATGGCATGAAATAACATCCTTATTTCACATTTAGTCATGAAGAGTGATCACAAAGGTTTTAAACAAGGGCAAAAGCATTTAAGGGTTTTTTATGGCAGGCAAACTAATAGCCTGCCCAAAGATGTCCACCTAGCGACTTCCCTGGTGGTCCAGTGGGTAAGACTCTGCTCTCCCAATGCAGGGGGCCCAGCTTCGACCCCTGGTCAGGGAACCAGATCCCACATGCATGCCGCAACTAAGAAGTCCGCATGCCACAACTAAAGATCCCACATGCTGCAACTAAACATGTCTCAATGAAGATCCCGCGTGCCGCAACTAAGACCCAGTGCAGCCTAAGTAAATAAATAAATATTAAACAAACAAACAAAGATGTCCACCTACTCCCCAGAACCTATGAATATGTGATATTACGTGGCAAAAAGGAATTAAGGTTGCTAGTCAGCTGACCTTAAAATAAGGATATTATCCTGGATTATTCAGATGGGCCCAACGTAATCACAAGGATCCTCTAAATGTGAAGAGGGAGACAGAGGACTCTGTTTCAGAGTGATGCGCTGTGAAAAAAACTCACCCTGCCATTGCCAGCTTGAAGCTAGAAGGGGCTAAGAGTCAAGGAATATAGCCATTCTCTAGAAGCTGAGAAAAAGGCAAAGAAACATTCTCCCCTATAGCCCCCAGAAGGAACACAACTCTGCCGAAATCTTCATTTTAGCTCCAAAGTGAGACTCACTTTGGACTTCTGACCTCCAGAACTGTAAGATAACACATTAGTGTTGTTTTTAAGCCACCAAATTTGTGGTAATTCAGCAACAGGAATTCAAATCCTTTTCTTTTGAAGTACCCAACCTGTCATAATCCTTCTATGGGTTTTCTCTTTCTCAGTTGTTAATTGGTTTAACTTTATGAGAGCATCACTATTCAATGGCTCAAAAAAGCCTCACATTTTTGACTAGAGCCAACTAGAGAAGTTTTCCACAATCCCTACCATATGCTTCATGAGATCCTGCCTCTTATACAAGATTCACCATTTAACCTTGCAGTCAAGTTACACTCTATTTGCAGTATATTGCCCTAGCCTACAGGTTGGCAAACTTTCTATAAAGGGCTAGATAGTAAATATTTCAGGCGTTGTGGGATACATACAGTCTCTGCTGCATGTTCTTCTTCTTCTTTTTTTTTTTTTTATGACCCTTAAAAGTATAAAAACCATTTAACTCATAGGCCATATAAAAAACAGCCTGCAGGGCTTCCCTGGTGGCACAGTGGTTGAGAGTCTGCCTGCCAATGCAGGGGACACGGGTTCGTGCCCCAGTCCGGGAAGATCCCACATGCCGCGGAGCGGCTGGGCCTGTGAGCCATGGCCACTGAGCCTGCGCATCCGGAGCCTGTGCTCCACAACGGGAGAGGCCACAACAGTGAGAGGCCCGCGTACCGCAAAAAACAAAAACAAACAAAAAAAACAAGAAAAAAAACAGCCTGCAGAATGGATTTGGCCCATAGACTTAGTTTGCTGACTCCTGACATAGATATAAAAATGTCAGGGAGAGATTGGCCAATAAGATGGTTGACATTTATACAAATGTTAAATGGGGAGGATTTCTGAATAAGAATTAATTTTATAAGCAGCCAGTTCCTAGTGAATACTTTCAAATAACGGCAACTTCTGCTTCCTTTATAACTTTGAAACTGTGGAAACTGGAAACACAATATGTGCATCAGGGTCCCATGTAGCACCAAAACACAGCTTCAGTGAAAAGCAAGATTCTCAGCCATACCATGTTTTTTTTTTTTTTTTTTGCGGTATGCGGGCCTCTCACTGTTGTGACCTCTCCCATTGCAGAGCACAGGCTCCGGACACGCAGGCTCAGTGGCCACGGCCCACGGGCCCAGCCGCTCCGCGGCATGCGGGATCTTCCCGGACCGGGGCACGAACCCGTTTCCCCTGCATCGGCAGGTGGACTCTCAATCACTGTGCCACCAGGGAAGCCGCATACCATGTTTTTGATAGTTGCTTCGGCATCCTGCCAAAAGAATACAAGGAAAAAGTTGATGTGTGTAGTTCAACTCTTTGTAGCTAGCACGCAAACTAAAACTCAGTACCACAAGCTTTGGAAAAACAAGATGCTACTTCCCTTCCTACGGCCTAGATTGTATGTATTTAACAAAGAGCATGTACTAACTGCTTGTTGGAGCTGGTGGTGTAAAGATGGGTGCTCAGGTTATGGACACAGAATACACACAGGAAATAGGAAAGAGCAGTGCCAGGCCAGAAGGCTCAGGGCTCTGCAGGGCCTGTCTTTCACATTCTGACTACATGAAGGGAACTCTGAACCAGGGCTTGTGCGCCTTCCTTCAACCAGAACTTCCTGTCTCTTGGCAACTGTCACCACCAAGCCACTATAGAGGGTTGAATAGTGTCCCCCCAAATTTCAGGTCTATCCAAACCTCAGGATGTGACCCTGTTTAGAAATACTCTTTGCAGATGAAATTAGTTAAGATGAGGTCATAATGAATTAGGGTGGGCCATAACTCCAATGACTAGTGTCCTCATAAGAAGAGAAGACAGAGAGATACATGCAGTGGAAAAGACCATGTGAAGACGGGGGCAGAGACTGAAGTGATGAACTTATAACTTCAGAGACTGAAGTTATAAGCCAAAAAAATGCCAAGGATTGCTAGGAAGAGTCAAGGAAAGACTCCTCAGAGGGACGCGGCCCTGCCAATACCTTGATTTCAGACTTCTAGACTCCAAGTTATGAGAATAAATTTGTTTTTTTAAGCCACAAAGTTTGTAGTAATTTGTATGGCAGCCCCAGAAAATTACTACATCCGCTCAAATGGAGAGTGGCACCTTTTGTAACCAATGACAACAGCAACACTAGTCAAATACTAACCAGGGAAAATTTCTTACCTCTGCCAACTCAGATTCAACAAAAGCAAATCCTCGGTGCTTTTCTATAATAGCAGAAATGGGTAGTTAATATGTGGGCAATAGGAGGAAATACGCCATATCCAGATGCCATTCAAAAAGCAAAAATCTAATTTTTACATTTTTCTTGGTTTATTCAACAATGTTTCCAGAAATATTAAAGTTATTTTGTGTGTTTTAACAAACATACTAAATAGTGAACTAAGTTTTTAAATTTTGTAGTATTCAATTCTACCACTAAGAATGGAAGATTTAAGTTACTTTCCAAGCATTTTGGGAATCTTTGTTTACAAGACTTACAGAAAGTAGAAAAAGTTGTCGATCTGTCAATTACTCATTCCAACTGAGCATCAACTGCATACAGAGCACTGACTTCACTACCGGGTTAGGTGACTATTAAAGCACAGTGCTTGGCCTCAGGAAAAAGTTAATTTAGTTGGTGGAGAGCAAGAGCAATAGGAGTTACTCATTTATATAACTCAGAGGTAGAAGGACCAAAAAGCCAATCTTATCCTTTCATTTAAGCATTGAGGCAATGAAGGCTCAGAGAGTTTAAGTGTCGCACAAAGTTAGTGGCAAGGCTGGGTCTAAAACTCCTATCTTAGAAAATAACAGCCAAGGATCAAATAGAAACGTGCATATAACTGTGACACCAACTGAGTGTCAACTGTGACACCAACTCACCCTGGTGAGCAGAGGCCAAGGCTCCCCTGCCGAGGCTAAGCTTGTCCGCTGCCCTCTGCTTTTTAAAAGCATAGCTGCCAGGCTTTCCTGGTGGCGCAGTGGTTAAGAATCCGCCTGCCGGGTTTTCCTGGTGGCGCAGTGGTTGAGAGTCTGCCTGCCGATGCAGGGGACGTGGGTTCGTGCCCTGGTCCGGGAAGATCCCACATGCCGTGGAGCGGCTGGGCCTGTGAGCCATGGCCGCTGAGCCTGCGCGTCCGGAGCCTGTGCTCCGCAACCGGAGAGGCCACAACAGTGAGAGGCCCGCGTACCACAAAAAAAAAAAAAGAATCCGCCTGCCAATGCAAGGGACATGGGTTCGAGCCCTGGTCCGGGAAGATCCCACATGCTGTGGAACAACTAAGCCCGTGCACCACAACTACTGAGCCTGCGCTCTGGAGCCCACAAGCCACAACTTCTGAGCCCGCACGCCTAGAGCCCGTGCTCTGCAACAAGAGAAGCTACTGCAATTAGAAGCCTGTGCACTGAAACAAAGAGGAGCCCCCGCTCGCCACAACTAGAGAAAGCCCGTGTGGAGCAACGAAGACCCAATGCAGCCAAAAATAAATAAATAAAATTAAATTAAAAAAAAATAAAAGCATAGCTGCCAAGAAGGGAGGTCTGGTCCACAGGGACGTGGGGTGATACAACACCCAGACCTTTTAAGATTTTTCTAAGATTACCTTCCTACTGGCTCTTTTTTCTTTTTTTTTTTGTATTTTATTTTTTTATACAGCAGGTTCTTATTAGTTATCCATTTTATACATATTAGTGTATACACGTCAATCCCAATCTCCCAATTCATCCCACACCCCCTCCCCCACCACTGGTTCTTACTATATGGTTTATATTTTAAATGATCAGAAATCAAAGCCCCCAAATGATTCCAAGGTAGAGAAAGCCTTTCCTCAAATCCAACAAATTGTCAATCTCTGTAAATTTCAGCCCATAACCACCCCACCATCCTGGGCTTGCTGTCCTCAGAACATTCCATCACCAAGATCACAGTCACACTGACCTAGAGAGATATCCTCCTGAACTTCAATACATACCAACCATACACAGAATGCTCATGACTTAAAATGTCTCAAGTTCTTTTCCTGGCATTAGGCAGCTGAATATGAGTGACACTGAATAAACACCTGTTTCATAATCCAGTGGAATCTGAATATCTGTGATGTCTCCAGAAGGAATAAAAGCAGCACGAAGAATTTTGCCATCCATCTCCTCTGCCAGCCCACCTGCAAAGACACCAAGTGCTTTCTGAACCGATGTCCCCCACACTCTTGGTACGGCTGCTGTAACACCCTGTCAGCAAGACAGCCACAGGGAGGGCAAGGAGGGGTCCCTATAGTCTTTTGGGTATACAAATGACTTGTGAGGTACACTCCTCTCCCCATCCCTCTTCAGACCTACATCTAGCCCCTGGTTATTGTAAATGGGCTGACTGCTTCCAGTTTCTCTCTCTCTACACAGCCACTAGAATGACTCCAAGAAAGGGCAAATCTGATTACATCACTGTCCTGCCAAATAGTCTCCAAAAGTTCACCAATGACCACAGGACAGAATCCAAATTCTTAGCATGGCACGTAAGACTTTCAGAACTTGAGCCCTACCCACCTCTCTAGCCTCTTCTCTCCTTGCTTCCCCAATGCAAATTACTTGCCCCAAGTGCTAGACTGCTTCACCCCTCTGGGCTTTCACTCTCGCTGCTCTCCATTCAAGCAACAGCCTCTTCCAGCTTAGCTACCTGCTTAACTCCTAATCTTTCAAATCTCTGGCCCCTGTGCCTCCAGGAAGCTTGCCCTTACCTCTCTGGATGGAGTGGTCATTTCCCAAAACCCCCAACCCGCCTTTTGTTAACACTGCCATACAATAGCATCATAGAGTTCACCAACCCGCGTAGCAAGGCTATTTCCGTTATTTCCCAATTATTCTTGGAGTTCCTTTACCTAAGGGGGCAGGGCTGCAGAATTTAGGGAATGAATGAGCATGACAGTTTGGGATGCGGTCTGAGGTCGCAATAACAGATCTCACTACCTTCCAGGGTCCAGGGTCAGAGGGGAAAGGGGTCTGGGCAGAGCTAGGGCCCGCAAAGCCATTAGGTCACAGATGCTCACAAGCTGAGGGGTAGACCCCCACAAGAGACCCCGGCCCAGGCTGCCACATGCCGCCTGGGGCCCTGGGTCTGCACCCAGTCCACACGGCCCCCAACTTGGACTCAGTCCGAGCCCCGCCTCAACCCCACGCCAGCTCACCCTAGTTCAGGACCCATTTGGTGGCAGCCATCTTGCTCCTCGGCTCTTCCGCCGGAAGCCGTTACCTGGGCCCCGCCTACGGCCCCACCCCCTCACCGGCTGGCACGCAAGCTCCCACACTGCTCAGGTCCCAGGAAGCTAGGTTTGGAGGGACAGTCTGACGTTAATAGAAGAAACATACTCGCATTAACTGCGGACATTAGAAAATAGGGGAACCTACATTAGATTGGGCCTTTACATGGGTTAAGGCGAAAGCATACCTTGAGAAAAAGGGGGAACCTGCCAAGAGGCACAAACCAGGGAACATTGCAGGGAAAGGGACCACCTGGGTAAGGCCCTGAGGAAGGACAGCCTGCTAATTTTCAAGGAAGAAGGGGAAAAAAAAGTGTTGCTGCAGGACAGGGAGAGCAAGTAGAGTAGTTGACCCTGACCAGGTTAAGGTCGCTTCAAGGACTGAAGGAACCACAGAACATTTTGGCCTCCAGCCACTTGGATCTCTGGAAACTTTTCCTACTGCCAGCTGCAGAATCTGAGCAAGTGGACCTGCCTGCAGGATAAACTGACAGTAGGAGATAAGAGGGGACTGGCAAACCCCGAGCAACACAGTCCAAGAAGGGAGAGGCAAGATAGGTTCTGCGTGTCTCCCCATGTGTCCTTGGAAAGCACGCCAATGCCACCCTTTACCCGATTTTCCTGTGCCAGACCCAAGCTCTGCTGTGACTGTACTAGACTTCTGTTCCCAATATAAAAGTCCTCCCACAGTAGAACACAATGGGACAGTTCACCTTGCTAATCCCAAATAATCTTATAACCATCAGGAAAGGATGGCAAGATATACAGAACTTCACTTGACCCTATTTACATCCAAAAATTACTTGCAGTGAAAACTGGAATTTATACAGAAAACTGTAGTCAGAGAAAAACAGAGGCAGTTTTATGGAGATTTTTTCTTTATTGAGAAACTTAAGACTTGGGTACATCAAATAAAACCAGTTTCTGGGGAGAAAAAATCAAACTCACAATAGAAAAAAAAAGTTAACACTGTTTGGGCCATATCAGAACCCAGAGAATATATTCTTTTAATTGAAAAATTCTAGGTGCTTCATAATTGACCTTTTGATACAAAATGACCTATTAAATTTGCAATTTGTGGTTCTTGGTGTTGAGGTCCATAGGACAAGCTAGGACGTCTTCAAACCTTGAGCTGAATTCCATGAGGGTTTATTTGGCTTTTGAATCCTGAAAAGAAAAGCACCGACACTATGAATACAAAATCAAAAAAACCTCAGAGACGCACGGGAATCTCTGATGTAAGTACTGTAGAGCAGGGTCTCAGCCTTGGTGCCCACCGACATTCTGGCCCAGATAATTCTTCTGTGGGGGCTGTCCTGTGTATTGCAGGACGTTTAGCTGCATCCCTGGCCTCTTCCCAACTAGATACCAGTAATATTCCCAGTTGTGACAACCAAAAATGTTTCCAGATATTGGCAAATGTCCTCTGAGAAGGCACCCCTGGTTAAGAACCAGTGCCTTCGAGGGTACTTGTATGTAAAGCCCCAACCTTGACCCTTCCTGGCCATCCTTGCTTAAACTCAAAATGACAGGGCTCAGGCCCTTGACAAGGGGCTATGACTATGCCAAGTCAAGCCCTACCAACACACGAGCTCTGGCCCTTACCATGTGCTCTTTGCCCTTGCCTCTGCCCATGTTCATTTGGTCCTCTCTTTTCTCCATCTGGAGGCAACCACCAGTCCTCGTCAGAGGTCCTAGTTAAGCTTCACTGCCCCAAGTCCCTGCAGACAGAGGCCCTGGCCCCCAAATGCAGAAGTTGATGGGAACACACCTTGTAACTGTAGCCAGGTGTGTCTGTCTCTCTCACTCTGACACCAAGGCCTCTGCCCGCTGTGTTTCCAGAGCTAAACTGTGGATGCCACACAACTGACCTCACAACCTCAAGCCAAACTAGGGAGATGTTCATAGAAATGAGGCTGTGGGATCGGATTATGACAATGCCTCATATATCCACCATTATTCGAGACAAACAAGGTGATTCTTGAGAAAGATCTAACCAGGTGCTCTTTATGGAGAAAACTGTTGTTTGTGTCTTCTAATTTACCACCAGGACTCTCTTTTTTCCATATTAACTCATCCAGGTGACAGAAAAAACCTAGGTGACAGCCTGCCCAAGTTACCAGGTTAAGGGATAGAAACATGGCTCTACATATACACTGGCCCTAATCTTTCAGGGAGATGGGTCAAGAGTCATAACCATTGCAGAAAATAAAGAGCCAAACATACGGTTTGTCCTTGTCTAAGAGGTAGCAGCAGCAACAGCGCCCACCTTCTGGGCAGCTTCTTTCTTGGCATGATGAGCCTGTAGGACCGCCACAGCTTCATCCACCTGTGAGAAGCTTCAGGTGGTCAGTGACACCTGAGGAGAGCCCCTCCACCCCTCCCTGGCACCCAGGCCCAGCGGTGGCCTCTCCTGGTGCTGACCGCTTTCCCAGATACCCACGCGCCACCAGCCCTCAGGTCACACGAGGAGGTCACAGGGGCAGCAGACCCTTCTCTCTGCCGCCCCTGGGTGTCCAAGGCCACCCCGTGTCCTCCTGAGCCGAGTGAGCGGAAGCCGCGGGGGTCTGGGAACCTGCTCACCTTGGAGCGGAGAGACTCGGGGGACTCCAGCATGTGCAGCAGCTCCGAGTTGTCAATCTCCAGCAGCATCCCCGTGATCTTCCCAGCCAGGTTTGAGTGCATCGTCTGGATGAGCGGGAACAAACGTTCACCTGTGGGAAGGTATTCCGTGAAAAACCCAGTGGCATCCCAGTAGAGAAGGGAGCTGGTGTCCAGGTCAGTAGCAGCTCTGGCCCCCTCTTCTGCAAGCACGTGGGTCACTCACCCAGCATCTGTTTCTGTTCCTGCGGGGGTGCTGCGGCCAGCATGGAGGCGGTCAGCGGCTCCTGCCCCTGCACGTGGACCGCAGGCTGGGGTGCCTGGGAACCAGGAGAGGCGGTGGATTAGCACCCGGGTAAGTACAGTGACAGTGGTCATGTGCACAACCACTCGAGTCTACTGAGTTAAAGAGGAGAAGGAGGTAGTTGTCTTTGCTGTCAGGGAACTGACTGCAGTCTTGGGGATTCAGGGAGAGGAACAGAGTGGTGTGAGCAAAAACCACAACCAACCACAGCTAAAATGCCACGTGCTATTCGAAGAGAAGGGAAATGACTAAGAAAAGCCTACAATGCTACACAATCATTTACCAAATGATTTTACTTTACTCAAGGCTGCCCAAGACATCGAAGCCTTGTTAATAAATAAGGTACCATGAACATTTGTATGTGTAGCCCTTTCCTGAACGTTAGTTTTCCTTTAGGGTGAATTCCCAGTAGAGACTGGGTCGAAGGACATGAATAGGAAAATGCTTATAATTTCATCCTGTATCACTTTCACTGAACCGCATGTTTTTATTGTATTAAATGCTAAAGACCGTCAATACCAGTCACAGTGCTAAAAGTAGGGTCTTACAGGCAAAAATGTTTCTCATAGTGCCAAGTTCTGGGAAATTTCCAACTCAGAGCACAGAGCAGGAGGAAGCAAGGCCCAGCACAGCTCCTCCAAGCAAACTGCAGAGTTCTGCCACAAGCTCTCTGCTTGGCCTGCCTGAGAGGCACAACTCTAGAGATAGCAGCTCCAGCTTAGAGAACCTGAGATCCAGGTCCAATTCCTCCACCCAGCCTAATACCTCTGAAGATGAACCTTTCATCTAAGATGTTCTTTGCCACCCAGTCACCTGGAGAGCAGCTAAGGATCAATTCGACCACTGGATGTGAAAGTGAAATGGAAGCTTCAAAGAGCCGAGAGAGCCCGTGCACGCGGTGAGGAGAGCAGGAAGCACAGCTGCCTCCTCGGGGGCATTGCTGAGCCAACCATTATCAGAAGAACACTTGCAAGCCCCTTCTCTCCCACTAGAGAGTCCCCCAAGGGCAGGGTCACCACACGGGACACGGCTCCCTGACACAGAGCAGGCATTTAATACCTGTTGAGGGAATCCAAGCAAGGCAGCTTTTGAATCATGTGGAAGCAGGGGGGACCCTTCTAGGGTTCTGTTAGATGGACCTCACCTGCAGGGGCTGGATGGCGGGGTGAGGGCTGCGGACACTGGAGGCGTATTTGTAAGGTGCAACAGCCCGAGGAGCAGCGGCGGCAACAGCAGCACGAGGCGCTAGGCTCTGCACAGCTGTGGGAACACCTTAGGAAAAGGACAAGTAAAATTAAAGCCCATCGGTCTGGGCAAAGACCCGTCAAATCCCATCTTTCCCCATTCTGTGTGCATCCAATACCACCTCCAGACTGGCAGCTGTCAGTCAGCCCTTGCTGGGCGGCACCAGCCCCACCAAAGTCCATAGCCAAGCGGTCCGGGCACTCAGACCCTACAACAGACCAGCAAATGCACATCAGTGTTGGCAGCAGATGTCCAACTGGCCACGTCCCACGGAAGGAGCAATTCCAAAGCATGTTCATACAGCACACATCACACATGGGGCCACTACTGCTACTTTCGAGGAAGAGCCAACAGAAAACATACAACTCTTGCCACCTCTTGGAACACAGGACATAATCTGCAAAGAAGTCCCTTGAAGCTCCCAACCCCACCCAAAGAACAGGCTGCCTCTGTCGTCATTCAGCTAACAAATTCCTACAATTAACCTTGTTCACGTGAGTCACCGATGAGGCAAAGAATCTTAAAAGGAACCAACACTCAGAACTCATACTGTTTCCCTGCTCCTTAAGTACCCACCTAAGCACACAGCTAAGAGTAAAGAACCAGGACCGGACAACACGGTGAGCCCAACGAACTGACCAACCCTGAGCAGAGCCTAGTCGTCCTGACTCCCTCCTCCCCGGGCCACACTTCAAGGCCAGTTTGCTCACCGACTCTCTGAGCGGTAGTAGGGAGGCCACGAGAGGCCGGAGCATTACCAGTTGGAGCCAGATGGCGAAGAGCTGGACGAGGCCCAGACTGGCGTATAGCACTTGGCATTCCTTGGAAGCCTGGTGAAGAGACAAAAAATGCACGTCACTCAAAGCGAGAGTGGCTTGGACATATACACACTACCAAACGTAAAATAGATAGCTAGTGGGAAGCAGCCACATAGCACAGGGAGATCAGCTCGGTGGTTTGTGACCACCTAGAGGGGTGGGATTGGGGGGGGAGGGAGGGAGACGCAAAAGGGAAGAGATATGGGAACATATGTATATGTATAACTGATTCACTTTGTTATAAAGCAGAAACTAACACACCACTGTAAAGCAATTATACCCCAATAAAGATGTAAAAATAAATAAATTAATTTTAAAAAAAATGCACGTCACTGATGAACGACACAGCCGAACCTAGGCTGTGCCTCAGAGGGGGCAGGGAGGGGAGGCCAGGACAGGTACATCCTGGGTGATCAAATCACTGTTCCCCACCACCTACCTTGAGGTCTCCCACCTTGCTGCCAGCGTGGATTAGGCCTCATCTGTGCTAACTGGTTAGGTGTGTAATATGGAGGTCTTCCCTGAGCCTGTAAGAAAGAGCAGCCAAGCCCTTTTATTTAAGGACCTGAAGCCACACTAGAGAAGTAGCTCATCTCACCTCATCTCACTACCAGGCCCTAGGCTAATTATTCAGGACAGAGGCGCTCTCTACTCAAGAGCTTGGGGGAGGGACAGCCAGTTAACAGGGACTCTTTTACTTTACCCCTGTCACTGTGTGTGCACAACCACGAGTTAAGTCCTTCCTTGTTTTATTTGAAGGATCTTTACTGTGACATTCTAGAATTCCAATATCCAAAAATCCCTCTCCCCAACCACTGCGGACTATAGGAGCAGCTATCAGCAGGCAGGTTCCAAGGAGACATGAGCATACTGCATACCCACCTGTGGAACTGCTGGCACAAAGTAGCCCCCAGCTGCAGGCTGGAACTGATTTAAGATGGCATTGGCGGGGAGCGCTCTCATCCCGGCCACCCGCTGCATATACTGGTTGGTCAGGTGAGCCTTTCTCTCTTCTTTTCTCTGGGCCAGGGCAACATACAGTGGCTTGGAACCCACGATGCGTCCGTTCATCTCCGTGACTGCTTTGGTTGCCTCTTCAGGGGATGAGAAGCAGACAAACCCAAACCCTTTGCTTCTCCCATCCTCCAGCATCACCTACAAAATGAGACCAGCCACTTAGCACAAAGATGTCTGTGTGTTAAAACCTGGGTTCCACTCCAAGAGTTACCAGGTCTAGGTCAAGGCTTCACAGTCCAGTCCCACGATGGACCCCAGACCAACTGAGTCACCAACTGAATCACAAAGTCTAAAGGGAGAAACTAAGCTTTTTCCTTTTTAGATCCCCAGGTGACTCAAGTTCCCAAATACTGTGATATGGCTAATGGTTGAACCAGGAACCCAAAGATGTTTCCTCGTACCTAGAAGCATAGCTATCTCTGGGAACTCACAGAGATCTGGACATTAGCATCAAGCATCTTATTTGTAAAACTCATCTGCCCAAGACCTTGGTGAACAAAACTTAGTAAGCTCTTAGCAAGGTTAGGACATGCTTTTGAAATACATGTGGGCAGGAGTCATAAAATCAATGACTGCCACCATTAATTCAATGAGAATAAACACAGCAGAACTACAACCAGCCAGGAGACAAGCAGCTGGATTCTAGTCTCACTCTGTAATCTCTACATTTCACTCATGTCTTAGCTCACCGCCTGGTGAGCCTCCTGAAGAGGAGGACATGGGAGTAAAGATGTGTATCAACCCAACACCTGTCTACCAACGAGGTGGACCAGTAAGGTGTGTGAAAGTAATGTGACACCTTGATCTCGGGCATGGTGCCGGGAAACTTCAAGATACAGTTCTTTTGTTCTCTTCTTGCAAATGCCATCTTGACTCCTGTGCTGGTCCGCTAAGAGAGACTATCATTCCTTGCGCTGCTGGAGGCCCGTCACGGGGGTGACAGGAGGGAGGGGGTGAGGAACTGAGGAAATTCCTGGGGGTGGCTTCTGGCCAATGCCCTGCGACCACTGATAATGCTCCTGGGTTGTGAGTGACAAGCTAAGGGCCAGGGCAGGGTCACCAAGTCTTTACCGGCCCGCTGGCCTCCTTTCTCATCCCCTGGAGGACTCTGTGACATCTGCCTCACCTCTGTGGAGCAGGCATAGAGTCTGCAACAGGCTATGCCCCAAAACTTTCCGATGCCATCAGTGCCCACCACACACCCAAAGCACCAAGGACACACAATACAACATCTTCGCCTAACCAGCATTCTCTTCTCACCCTTATCTTCACAAGGGGGTTTGTACTTACTCCCCCAGCTAACTCGGTTGCTACCATTATCAAAGAAAATCAAGCAGATGATGCACGCTGCAAAACACGGAGAAACAAACTTTCCACTCCCTCTCCTTTAGGACACCAAATGGAAGTTCCCAACCCCAGCTCCAAAATCCTCACACACCTTCGTTCAAGGAATACGTGTGGCAGAGTTGTAGAGACAGGCCTCAAGACAAGTGAAAGACAACCCGTCTGGATTTCCCCTGCTCATGCTGTGGCACCATCTGTCCCCACACCAGCACAAAGCAGCAAAGAATGGGAAAGATTCAGGTGCTCTTGGGGGGCTGGCAGGGAGGCACTGAGTCAGATGCATCTCCACATCCCAGTACTTGGGAGACAGTGCAATGTTAACCTAACGAAATGTCATTTTCCAGAGCATATACTCAGATGGGTAACCGAATGCCAGGAGGAATTTGCTAGATGAATGTGGTAGCTACTCTCAGAAATGAAAATTTAGATCCTATTCCTTCAATGAAACAAATGCAATAAACCTCTGCAAGTTTACAACTTCTGCTTTCAATCCCTACATCTCAGTATAAAATACCTTAGCACTGGTGATTGATCCAAAAGGAGAAAACTCTTTCCTTAACTTTTCATCATCAATGGTGTCATCCAAGTTCTTAATGTAGAGGTTCACCCCCTGAAGCAGAAAGGTCTGTTAATTGCACTTCTATACCTCACACATTTCCTAAGACAGTGGTTCTCAAAATATGGGCTCCAGACATGCAATAGCAGTATCTCTGGGTACTTGTCAGAAATGTAAATTCTCAGGCCAGAACCCACACCTAATGAATCAGAAGCTGTGGGACCCAGCAATCTGTTTTCATAAGCCCTGCAGGGGATCCTGATGCAGGCTCAAGGCTGAGAATCTACTGCTGAAGACTCTGACAGGACCATCGATACAGTCCCAGCCTTTCTCACAGCTGGTCTGGCTGACCACTGACCTAGCAGGGCTTTCCTTACACCGTTCCAAACAAAGTGGTATCATTTAAGTAAACAGAACGCACATGACTAAGAACAACAGGCTGAGGCTTCCAGAATAGAGTCCCTAAATGAATAAATTATCTTCATCCTTGTTCCAGAACCGCTGCTGTATCTGGTAGGTACATCCTGTTAAACCTGATGATCTTGAGAGAAATGAGAAGAGGAGACTCATGGTCCCCAAAAAGAAAGCCTGCCAAACTAAGGATGCTTTTGCCAACATCTCGTGGTACAGCCCCTGCTGGTAGGCTGGGCTGAGACCACCTCTTACCTGATACCGACTAATTCTCTCCTGTTTCAGCTGTTCAAATTTTCGTTTTAACTCGGCCTGCCGTTCCACTTTCTTCTGTGCACGGCCGACGAAAATGACTTTCCCACTGATTTCTTTTCCATTCATCTCCTCCACGGCCTGAAGAGGAAATACATGATTTTAAATCAAGATGCAGAGGCAGGGGCCTTGCTCTGGAGGTCTGTTAAGTCCCACCAAATATTCTGAGAGAAAAGTCGTCCCTACAGGGCTAAAAATTAATTTCACTCTGAAGTCAGCTAAGCCAATCCAAACTTCCTCATCAGTAAAATGGGGTTAATATTTAAATGGGTCACTGGTCCAGATAATTCAGTGAAAAAACTGTACAGCTGTATAAATACAAGCATGGTAGACACGAGCCTAGGCTGATAATCTGGCTGCCACTAAATTCCTCAGGTTCTTTCAGGGTATTGAGTGATACATGTTGAGGGCCTAGCACAATGGTGCTCCCGGAAGCGGCTACTGTTCTTTTATCAGATCAGCAACTCGGGGCCCTTGGTTCCCTCACCTATGAATGGGAACAAATGCCTGCCCTACTCTTTCAACCTACAGGACTGAACAGCTGAGGTGATGGGCACATGTCAAGTGCTTTGAAAACAGTTATGTGAAATCCCTCAGGAAGACAATTCCAGAGCACAGTGACCATGCATCACTACTAGGTACTCAGACAATTACAACTCAGCTCTACCACGTGCTGGCAAGGCCCTGCCCACACACTAGGGCCACTCCCTACAAATCCTCCCCGACCCTCATGGTGCTCTCACCTTATTGGCATCCTCGTGTTTTTCGTAACTCACAAAGCCAAAGCCTTTGGATTTCCCACTGGGATCTCTCATCACCTTGACACTTAGAGTCTTACCTGTTACCAAAGACAGAACTATTAGTAACAGCATCTCTATCACAGCTCAAGGAGAGAAGGCTTCTCTAGGAGCCCACTTGAAGCAAGCTCCGGCTGAGCCCAGATGGACTCTAAGAAAGAGGCATCACGCCTGGCCTTCTACTTCTGACCAAGCTGCTGAGATGGCCTTGGGGATGGGACAAAGTAGGATGAAGCCAAGAGCCGAGGCCTGGAGTCTATTCCTATCTACCCTGTGGCCTCTGTCATACAAGGCATTTTACTTCTGGGTCTAGGTGGGCTCATCTGTTAAGTAAAAATAGATGAATTCCAGGTCTGGTGGACTGTGAAAGGGGACACGTGGGACAAAGGACCCTGACTTACCAAACTGGCTGAATAGCTCTTTCAGACTCTCATCATCCACCTCTTCCCCAAAGTTTTTGATATAAACATTGGTGAATTCCTTAGCTTTGGCTCCAAGCTCAGCTTCCCGCTCTTTTCGAGACTTGAATCTGCCCACAAACCTAAAAAGAAATCGTGAAAAACAGTGATCACTCAGAGGAACAAAACATGATTTCCAGGGGCCCGAAGGAACGCAGGTTAAAGGCTGACAGGAGAGGTTAAAACACACGAGTTCCCATCCAACCACCAAGAGAGCAAGCTCAGAGACGTCCCAACTCCCCAGCAGAAAGAGAAAGAGGCAGGACTGTCCTACAAGGACCAGCCCCAGGGCTCCTGGCTCAGGCCAGGGCTCCTCCTACCACATCACACTGCCTTCGTGAAGAAACCTGATGACCATGTTTTTAAAACGTTCATTTCTGTGCATCTATGTAAATGCATAGAAAAGGTCTGGAAGGATACAAACCAAACTGTTAACAGTGGTTAATCCTAGGAGTGAGACTGTTGGAGTGAACTAAGAGGTAGCCTTTGCTTTTTTTACTTTATTTGTTTTGGTGCTGTTTACACTTAATAGGGAAAGGTATCCATACATGAAAAATCTTTAGGCTTTTTTCCAGTGATACCTTTAGAAGACCTGACCACTGGGCACATGCACATCATTAACACAAGCCATCGCCTGGTCTGTTCAGTAACACAAAGGACAGAAATGACTCTTCCTTGTCATAACCAAGATTTATTGTCCCTTCTCTCCCTGCATGGCTTAACTAAGATCCCCATCTCTCCATTCTGAAATAACCACACCAAAGCAACAAGGTCTATTATGAACAGTCTTCTGCAATGGGATAAGACTTTTCATTGTAACCAAATTAAATTATTGCTGTGGAGCCAGCCTTGTATTTGAAGACCACTGAGTCATAAGTTAGCCACGTGGAGGGGACAATTTGCATCAACCCCTAGCGAGTGACCCCACGGAAAGACCTGAATCACAGAAGGCCAAGGTCACATGACTAGTACACAGCTCCTGGTCAGTCCAGGGCCCTCTCCACTCTGCTGCTGGCCAAGACCCCTGCTCAGAGTGGGCTTAAGAGCTGCCTTCCAGCCAGCCCCTGTTGCCGACGCTCACAAAACCCACAGACGGATGCTTTTAAGGGAGAGGCGGCAGGCCAGCCATGGCTTGGGCAGAAAGCCCACCTTGGCGAGTCAAAAGGGCTGCCACGGCTCGGGCAGGGAGACTCACCAGCCCTGGAGTGGAGAGGTAGGAGCAGGCCACACTTGGGCCGAGAACCAGTAGCCGCCTTGTGTGTGCCAGTTAATACCGAGGTGGGGCCACGGCTGGCTCATGCGACGGCTGTTGCTCCGGACTGGGACACTCACACTTTGCGGTCATTGAGGAGCATGCCATTCATCTTCTCGATAGCCTTGTCGGCAGCCTCCTGGGTCTCGAAGTGGACAAAGGCATAACCCTTAGAGCCGTTCTCATCACACACCACCTGTCAAAGACAAGGCGGGCCACTTCAGCGCCACTGCCCAGCTGCAGAGACTCGAGAGCCGTGTGGGCTCCTGGGTCTGAGAGGCCTCTAGCCCATCCATGTTCAAAAGGCAGGAGACTACAGCCGGTACCCAATAATGTTCCATTTAAAAATGGTAGCCACCATTAAGCTCCTTCTATTCCAAATGTTTTCTTACTTCATTAAAAAAAAAATATTAAGATCTGGGTGCAAAACCACAGGGCTACAGAATGACGAACCACTTTCCAAGCCCACAACAGAATTTCAGTCTAGTGTGGAGCCAGACATGTAAACCACCACCACACGAGCTGTACAAAATGCTCCACATAAACAGGTGCGTGGAGAAGGAAGAGGGTGAATTCATGCTTCTAACATGACTAAGTACAGCTTCCTGGAGACCAGAGGCATTGCTCTGGTACTTTCCAGCCCCCCACTCCCCAGGAGAAACCTTTTGATGCCTTCCAAAGCTAGAAAACAGGAAGGATATTTCAGGCAGAGGGAAGAATAAACAAAGACACGAAAGCGCCTGCTGGTTTATGCTGGGCTGTGGCACCGACGTTTGCTGCAGTGAACTTTTAGACTTCAGAGCCATTTCCAGCATTTTGGAAATTATCATACCCGGTCACCCAATTCCAAGCAATTCCCCATCTGGTATTTGTTGTCATGATTCTGTAATTATTCTGCTGAAATCATTTAATCAGTGTTTACCTTGCAGGACAGAATGTTTCCAAATGCCGAAAAAGTATCATAAAGTGCCTTGTTATCTATAGATTTGTCCAGGTTCTTGATGAAGACATTTCCCACGCCAGATTTTCGCAAAGAGGGATCCCTCTGAGACCACATGATACGGATTGGCTTTCCCTTAATCACATCAAAGTTCATGGTATCCAAGGCCCGCTCAGCTGCAAGAGAGAAACGTATTTCAGTCAAGGATATAAAACGTTACCTGCCACCATCCCAGGGACAGATAACTCCAGAACTTTCAAGGTAAGCACTCTGATGAAATTCAACTCTATCAAAATTAAAGGACATCAGATTCCTCTAGGCTGCAGTGCTACTGAGGCTAGGTTCTAGCTAATCGTCCTCCTTCATGGCAGAAGTCTCAACCCCTCTGGGGTAAGGAGGTTATGCAAGATAATCTAAATGGGTTTATAGCACCAGGATCAAATAACACCTCACATTTGACTAAGCTTTATCATTTATAAACGACTTTGCAGCCTACTGCCCACCAGGATGAAGGTGGAAGAGGTGAAATGATCCCTCTTATAAAATGGACAAACTCATGTTCAGGATGACTAAACGGTATAGCTAACTACTGACTAAGAAACTAATGGCGGACTTTCTGATTATTTTTCAGTAAGGTATTGCATCAGCATTATCAACTAGCTGTCACTTAGTTTACAACCTGTCTATGAGACAATGACTAAAAAAACCTGTGAGCGTTCGATTGGGGAAAATGTGCTATCTCCAAATTCAGCCCAGTTTCTTATATTTTCAATTTCTGAGAACAGAAATTGATTCTGACAAAAAAGCCTCAATCATCAAAATGATGGCCACATATGGAAATGTTCTTTGTATCATCAGGACAAGAAGGATGAAACTGCAACCCCTTTCTGCCTAAGTTGACAGTGGAGGCAGGCCCTGCACCTAGTGGTTTCTAGGCTACCTAGAAGTCTTCATCTGCGTTCTACGGAATTCCAGGACTTTCAAATGCCCTGGTGCCCAACAAAGTTCTCAACCCAGTGCTTGGGGACGCTTCCTTAGCTTCCCAACCCAATCCATGTATACACCACGAAGACCATTTAAAGAACCAGAGACCAAAATAACCCCTACCTGTCAGCAGAACACTTCTCTTTACTGGTAGCAAAAAGGACCCAGACCCACTTCCCCTGACTTATGCACTGACATCTCCCAGAATCTCCTCCTCCATGAAGGGATGGGGGTAGAGGGTGTTTCTCCCGCCTCAAGGCACCGTCTCACTTAAAACAGGGACACAATCCCTAACTCTGCCCCTCCACAGGCTCAGCTGTCCAGTCAGCCAGCAAGGTATCTCCTTTGCCCTATTTCCAACCATCTTTCCCACTTTCCTCAGGTGGGCTGGCTCAGCGTGAGAGGGGAGGAGATCAGGGAAAGTGGGGACGGCAAATCCAAGTCAGTGCAAGTCCGGGACAGAAAGAAGGGCTCGCTTGTGAGGACTCTGCGATCCACAGCCTGGGACCCCTAACTGTGTTGCGTGAATTAGCAGCCCATTTCAACACAGCTCCTGTCTATTTCCGGAGAGGGCTGCACAAGGCAACTCGGCTTCGTCTGACAAATCTGGCTGCGCTTATTTATAGCAGGGAGAGGTCCTGCAGAGGTATGTGTTGGCAGACACACTAACCAATGGCTTCTGCTACTATCTCTAAGTGACAGGACTTTTGCTCAGAAGAGTCAAGGAGGCAGACAACAGCCAATGTGCCCACCACTCCCCCCTTAAAAGGCCACACTCAGCTACCTTCTTTGTGCCCTGCGGCCAGAGCACACTGAACTGACGGTAGCAGTGCCTTGTGTCTCTCAACAAGTCCAATTCTCTGGTCTCAGCTGCATCCTGGGCAAGTGACATTCTCTGTGCTTCACGGACAGTGAAAAGTGGTGACAAAAATAGGGACCCGGAGATCCTTGGCCACAGAATGGCTTGTTTCTCCCAGTAATGGTCTCTACAGTTGTTCCCTTTTATTCTGGAGTCACGTGCAGCCCCTGATTAGGTTTCTTCTGGCCTCACTCGGGCCAGGCCTGCAGCATACCTCTCCACGCTCCAGGCTACGGCCCCAGTCAGGGCTGGCAGAGCACTGCACCCACAGTCCCAGCTTAGCCTCCCACCTTTTGCAGCTGCTTTTCTCCCTCAGAAGTCCTATTTTCTTCAGATGGGATGAAGTAAAAGGGTTTTGTCAAGTATAAAGCACTGTGCACAGGTTGAGGCCATAATCCCCACCAGCCTAGCGGATTTCCAAGAGGCGCTTCCCCAGACTACCTGCGTACCATGCTCCACAGCCCAGGGCTTGTCCAGAGAAAGAACTCCTCCGCCCCGGTGGCAAGCACGCAGAGGAGGGAGCTGGCCCAGCACCACACACTCTCTGGTGGTGCTAACACAAGTGCCTGCTCAAGTTCAACACACAACATTGTTCCCCTACTTTCTACCTGCCCGGAAAAACCCCTCACCAGCACAAAGTCAAAGACTCTCAGCCCAGGGTACAGTAAGGGGAGGGGGCAACAGCTCTGGCTAGGTAACATTTTTTAAGTAATTGTGTTTCAATCATCCTGTCCCTTCCGCAGGCCTGTGAGGGGCCCGAACACCTGGCCACTGACCAGGCAAGGCTCACAGAGCAAACCGCCCACATACGGAATGACAGCGACTTCCTTCTGGTCCTGTTTTACAGCCTCCTTGGGCTCCACCAGCACCCATCAGCCCAAGGTCACCCGGTTAGCAAGTGTTGTGGAAGCAAGACTGAAACTCTGGTCGTCTGATGCCAGGATCCCGCGTTCTCAACTCCCATGGCCCGTCCCCGACTAGGGCTTCTGTGGCAACGTGCTGTCGCGATGCCCTCTCCACGGGGGTGGGGACCTGCCCGGAGAAGGAATCTTAGGGTCCCCAAAGAGCCCACGGACTTGTGGCCACCGCTTATACTCACCGTCAGCCGGCTGCTGGAAGTTGACATAGGCATAACCCAGGGAGCGGCGGGTGATCATGTCGCGGCAGACCCGGATGGACAGCACAGGCCCCGCAGGACTGAACTTTTCATACAGCATGGCCTCGGTGACGTCCGAGTGCAGGTCACCCACGTACAGGGAGGCCATGGGGTAGCTGCTGGCCGCAGCGTTCATCTCCCCAGCCCCCAGCACCCCGAGCCCCGCCAGGAGGACTTCTTAGGGGGGGCCACACAGGACAAAGGGGGCTCCGCTCCGAGCCGCGGCCCACAGGTGGCAGTGAAGCTCAGAGAAGCTGGAGTCGGCTCCGAGGGCCGGAGAGGAGTGCGGAGACGGCTCGGACGAGACTGCCCACCCGCAGACAAAAGGCTCTCAAAAACAATATGGCCCTCCCTGGGAGTTTGTTAATTTTCAGCTGTTCTGGTCTGGAAGCTCCCAATTTCAAAAAATGAAAACAATGAAAACGGGGACTTTCCTCCAAATTACAAAAATTCTTCCCGAGGCAAGCCAGTGGTGCCCACGGCGGCCTCCGGAACGTGCGTTTCTCTATAAATATAGGCCTCGGGCTCCCGACGGTTTAAGATTACAGCAACCCAGGGAAGAGGGAAACCAAATATTTGTCGGTGCCGACTCGGCAAGCCCCGGGCGGCCGGAGCGCGCAGCCGCCTCCCACGCCGGGCCGGCGAAGGGCAGCGCGGACACGTGGAGCGCGGAGGCCGGCGCGCGGGGGGCGAGGGCGGCGGGCGCGGGGCTGCCACGCGGCGCGGCCGAGAGGCGGGCTGAGGCGCGTGGACGCGGGCGCGCGAGCGGCTCACCACCGGACCGACGGACGGGGACCGACGAACGCCCAGGTGCGGCAGCGGCGGCGGCGGCGTCGGGCAGGCCGGAAGCGTGCAAAAGTGACTTCCCCGCGGGTTCTCCGAGGAGGATTCGCTCTTTTTTTTTTCTTTCTTTCTTTTTTTTTAAGATTTTAAAGGGTTTTCGGGGTTTTTTTTAATCTTTTTCTCTTTTTTTTTTCCTTCAGGCTGCTAGGCCCGAAAGCGGCGGAGGCTGCGGCGACCCGGGGCGGAGAGAGGCGGCCGGGGGAGCCACCGCTCCATTTATACCCGCCCGCCCCGGGCGCTGCTGGTCGAAGGGCGCCTCGCGACCTGGGCGCAGTCGTGCCCGCCCACTCGGCCCGGGGGCCCGAGGCGGGGCGGCCACGCGAGAGGGTCCCGGCACGGCCGCGCGGCGCCACAGCGACGCCTGGCGCGCGGAGGACCGCTCCGCTGGGGCCTCCGCCGGACCCAACGGCCGCTTTCCCTACGAGTGGGTAGAGAGTAAATCACCCGCCCCTCCGGGACTAGAACCCAGGGATAGAGTTACCCACCGGCACGCATCATATTTATAATCGATGTCTTGCCTAACTGTAAAATAAAGATGACATAAGATAAATTATAGTTACATAATAGGTGCTCCGCTATGTAAATGACTGGGCCCAAATAACGGAGAAGACGTTCTGAAGTTTTTAGAATACTGGGACCTAAAGGTAGAATCATTGGGAACACGACAGCTACTAATGCAGTAGTGCCCGTGGGTGACGGGATTCTCTGGAAAGATGAACAAATTTGGGGAAAGCTTCAATAAAACAAAATACAACCATCTTTCTATTTACAAGGTAGTGGTGTTCCTGGAAATTTAGTTGATATTTAAGGGCACAAAATATGTTCTGTTCCCATGTAAAAGGGAGTCAGGGTCTAAGCTCTGATAGTTATGAAAAGATTTTTCATCTGCATGAGCGTCTGGCAGGTCATTTGAAAGTCATGTGGTACATGGGACAAGTCTACTCCATGTGGCCCTGTCCCCATGCATTGCAAGATATAATAGAGATGGCATCTCTTCTTCCATAAATGCCAGGAACCACCCTTATCATCACTGTGATGACCAAAAATGGAAATTACTAAAAGCACACAGACACTCCCATTGAAAAGCATTGATTTGATTAAATGAATGAAGAAATATTAGTATTATATATTCATTCAAAGAAATGGGCTCACTCTCTGTCAATACCGGATAAAGGTGCTGGGGGATACCATGATGGACAAGGCAGAGGAAGTCCCTCTCTCCCTCATGAAGTTTATATTCTAGTTAGTATAGTAAATCAAGAAACATTTAGGGAGCACTCCATCTATAGGTAGATCCCCTCCTCAGGGAAGACTTCCTAGACCACCCAGTGGTTTAAAGCCTGCCAGCACTGTTCATCCCAGCACAGTGGGTCTGTACTGGATAGATGGTATGATCTGTCAAGAGAAAGAATGAGTCCAGGGTTGGGAAGAGGAAGGAAAAAAAACTTCATGGTGAGGACATGGCTGCAGGTGAGGTCTCTGCAGCTGAGGATTCTGTAGTATAGCAGGAATGTCAGAGCTTTGTTTTCTGGATTCATTCATTTGTCATTCAACAAACTTTATGTGGCATTTCTAAGAGCCAGTCTTGCTCTGTTCCAAGTGCTGGGGAAGACATGCAAGCTAAACATTCATGGACCATCCTGCCCTTATGAAGGAGAGAGATGAAAAGCAAGCAAATATGGGTGTGTATAGAACTTGTGAAAAGGGCTTTGAATCTAGAGACTTTTTGAGTGTAAGAGCAGGGGAAACCCAGCCCCATCCTCCCAGCAGGAGGTCAGTTCCACCTACAAAAGCTCTATTTCCTATAAGCAACAATGGCTCTGCCCCTCAGGAAGGAAGACCCTTCCTTGTCCACAGACAGGGTCTTTGAGATCTTGGAGGTTTGGTCCAGGCAAAAGACAGCACAACTTTGGACCGTTGTCACATCTCTGGGCCTCCTCCATCTGTATGATGGGCTCAGTCAGCCCTTTAAGGAAGAGGGGCCCAGAATCTGCCCACTAGAGGGAAGATATTCTTCCCTTCGTATCCTCCAAGGAAAGCTTCCTGGAGGAGGTAGCAATGAAACTGGACCTTTAAAAGAAGGTCGTGTTTTGGAAGGTAGAAATGGATGGAGGCAGGGAGATCATTCTAGACAGAAGTACAGAGACGGATAAACCATTTGTTAGCTTAGTAAGTCATTTTACACTCTTGGGGCTTAGTTTCCTCATTGGTAGAATAGATATGATATGAGATAGTATACGTATAACTTTACACAGTGCCAGGCATACAAGAAGTATTTGGTAGACAGTGGATAATATAATACTGTATTATTACAACATGACATTTTCAAGGTTGCTATGAGTAGCCCAATGAGGCTAGAACGTAGGGGTGTGTGTGTGTGTGTGTGTGTGTGTGTGTGTGTGTGTGTGTGTGTAGTGGGGAAGGAAACTGCAAAACAGAATTGAAATCTTGCAGAGGTCCTTGAATGCCATTCTAGAGTGTGACATTTCCCAGGAGTAATTGATCCAATAAATACTATTATTTGGAAATAATGACATTAATAGCTAACACTGCACAGTACTTCCTACACCCCAGGCAGTATTCCAAGCTCTGTAGAGTAACTGGCCAAGATGAAAAAGCTGGCAAGAGTGGATTGAGGCTTAAGTTTTTTCTTGCTCTAAATCTCATGCTGTCTAAAATAATACAGGCAGACCTTGTTTTATTGTGCTTCACTTTCACAGATACTGTGTTTTCTACAAAGGTGTGTGGCGACCCTGTGTCAAGCAAGCCCATTGGTGCCATGTTTCCAACAGCATTTGCTCACTTGGTGTCTCTGTGTCCCATTTTGGCAATTCTCACAGTATTTCAAACGTTTTCGTCATTACTGTATTTGTTATGGTGATCTGTGATCAGTGATCTTTGATGTTATGACAGCCAAAAGATTATGACGTGCTGAAAGCTCAGATGATGGTTAGCATTTTTTAGCAATAAAGTACTGTTCAGTTAAGGTATGTACATTGTTCTTTTATTTATTTTAATTTTTGGCTGTGCCACGTGGCTTGCGGGATCTCAGTTCCCCAACCAGGAATCAAACCCGGGCCACGGCAGTGAAAGCCAGGAATCCTAACCACTTGGCCACCAGGGAACTCCCTACGGTGTTCTTTTAGACATTATGCTACTGCACATTTGACTACAGTATAGTGTAAACATAACTTTTATACGCACTGGGAAACCAAAAAGTTCATGTGACTGGCTTTATTGTGATATTTGCTTTATTGCAGTGCTCTGAAACCCAGTCTCCAAGGTCTGCCTGTACTACTAATGATGACTAACATGTATCGAGGCTTACACACATCATTTCATTTCATGCTCACAACAGTCATAGAAAGTCAGTGCTATCATCCATCACTTTGCAAATGAGGGAACTGAGGCTCGGGAGGTTGAGTGACTTGTCCGCGGCTTGACCCCTGGTAGCTGGTGGGACACTGGGAGCCATGGAAACGTGCCATCCTAACTCCTTCCAGAAAGCCTGCTGTAGGGGTGTATTTGATTGACAGCTGCTGCCCCTCTGGCTCCACCATCGTGTTCGCGCAGGGGCCACAGCCAATGACGAGCATGGAGGAGGTATGAGTGCCAGCCTATTCCTGCCTAGCATGAGTCTCTCCTACAGGATATCCTCAGCTTTAGGACTCCCCATCTATCTGGCCAAGATTCTCTCGAAGCTACGCTGTAGTGTGAAGATTTTCCTACCCAATCCTTCCTTCCCACTCTCCCACCAGGTGTCAGATCTACGTCATGGTCTGAAGGCTCTCCCTGCTGCTTCTACTCCCATCTCCTTTATCTTTCATTGGCATTTTCCTGATAAATCTCTCGCACACCTAATCCCATCTTGGTGTCTGCTTCTCGAATCTCTAACACACCAACCATGTGCTACTGACTCTTAACAATCCTGCCTCTTGCGGGTGACCCCTGAGGTTGACAAAGCAGTTCACACACACTAATCCTTTCATGTCTACAAGAAGTATGTTCAGCAACTCTGCGTCTGAGCACCAGTGAACAGGAACCTGTCATGAAGTTCTGGTGGCCATAAGCAGGGAAATGGACACCCAGGAGGAATATGGATGTGTGTGCTGCAGTCTGCAGAGCCCAGGGTAGCTCTGCAGGCTGCAGCCTGGCTTCCTGACCCATAGTCTGGCTTTGACACAGAAATAGGTCCAGAGAAAAGAAGGAAGCCTCAGCAGGCTCCACTCATAGCTGGACGAAATCATCCCTCAAAAGTAGCCAGCTGCCCTTGCTCTAATTCACTCACCACGCTGACTCCTCATGTGAAATCTCTGATGTTGGGAAAGAACTCACCCACCCAGAAAGGGGTGATCTTGGTGGCTAGCAGGGTTAAAGCCAGTGGATGCCGTGTATGAGAAAGAGCCCAAATTCCCTGCCTTTCTGGTAGAAATCCTCTGCATCTCTCGATATCACCTGGGAGCTTCTTAGCAATGCAGCTTCTCAGGCCCCACCCCCTGCCTATTGAATGAGAATCTGCATTTTATCAAGATCCCCAAGAACGTTGTAGAAGCTCCATACTGCTGTGTCCTACTCACCACCACTCTGCTCGGCCCAGGCCCCAGGCACTTATGATACCCATACAATGCAATATTATTCAGCTAATGATAATAATAACGCACTGGCACATGCTACAACATGAATGAACCTTGAAAACATCATGCTAAATGAAAGAGTCAGTCACAAAAGATAGCATATTGTAGGATTCCATTTACATGAAATGTCCAGAAGAGGCAAATCCAAAGAGACAGAAAGTAAATTGGCGGTTCCTAGGGCTGGGGGTGGGAGGACCCTGGAAGGAAATGGGGAGTGACTGCCAACAGATGGGGGGTTTCATTCTGGGTTGATGAAAACGTTCTAGAATTGATTGGGATTATGGTTGTACAGCTCTGTGAATACACTCAAGGCAACTGAATTGCACACTTTAAGTGGGTGAATTGTATGACTTGTGAATTATAGCTCAGTGAAACTGGGATATATATAAAAGGGTCTGCCTCAAAGAATTGTTGTGAGAACTCACTAAAACCATGCGTGTAGAGCTTTGGTTCTGCAAGAATAGCTACCATGGAGCAGGCACAGACCCTACCTTTGAGTAGCTCACAGTCTAGTGAAAGAAATGACACAGGCGTAAGAAACCAAAAATCCAGAAATGAATGGATAATGATCTCTAAATTAGGTACAGATAACATGTTGGGCAGATCGTAAGAGAGAGAAGTAACTTGATTATTCATCCATCCATCCATCCATCTATTCATCTATCCAGTAATTGCCTGACACCTATTATATGCTGGATATGGGGAGCAGAAATGAATAGATGAGAGGCGGGCATGCAAACATGTAAGTTCCATCACAGCATGATAAATGCCTTGGAGAGGACATAGTGTAAGTCCAAGGGGGGGGTGTGTAATTAACTAACTAAAAAGGCCAGAAAGGGTCTCTCCAAAAGGGAACAGCTGGGCCCTTCTCTTTTTTCTGATCTAACCTACTTTTCCTTTCAAACTAAAGAACAATGCTTGCTTATTGAAACAAACCAAACTCTGAAGAAGAGAATAAAAATAAAGGCAAATTTCCCTCTCCCCAATGGAATCACTGTTTTGTGGATTTCTTTTATACTTCTCTCTGTGGTCATAGAAATGTACATCTACTTGGCACTGTGTCATGGCATGCACTCAGGTCAACCCAGGTAGATCTAACAAGTTCCTTGCCAATGAGGGTGAACCATAATTTGCTCAAACATTTTCTACTCACAGACACACATTGTTTTCAGGTTGGAGCCATGATAAAATATTGCCATGAACATCTTGACCTTAATTACCAGGGCCTTTAATTTGGCTGGATAGAGTCTCAAAAATGGGATTGCAAGGGTCAAAGAGTACATGTATTTTAAATTTTAACAGGCACTACCAGAGTTTTCCAAAAGTTTGTTGTAATTCAGTCTCCCAAGAGAAATGTATGAAAAGGCCCAGTTCCCTGCATCTTTGCCAGCTCTGAATGTTATCAATTTTAAATATTTTCCTCAATCTAATAGGTAATGGTATTTTGTTGCTGTTGTGCTGTTGGTGCTAATAGGGTGACTGTCTTTTCATATGGTTATTGGCATTTCCTTGTCTTTATTTGTGAGTTGACTGAGCCTGTGTTTGAAACAAGCAAATGGCATTTACAATGCAAATGGGACCCTTAGCAGAAGACATTCTGCGTAGAGTCTGTGCAAAGAGCCCAGAGGAGGAAATCTGTTGAGAGAATTATAAGTGGTTTAACGTTGATAACTTTGCAGAAAGATGAGAATGGCAGGAAATAAAACTGGATATGTGGATAGAGGGCCAGATCTTAAAGTGTTTTCATGCCATGCCCCTAGAATCCCTAGACTTTATCCCCTAGGTGGTAGAGCCACCTCTACCTGGATGGCTGGTAAGGAGTTTGAAATAGTGCGTACATTCGTGTCCTAGGGCTGCTGTAACGAAGTACCACAAATCGGGTGGCTTGAAAAAACAGACATGTTTTGTCTCACAGCTCTGGAGGCTCCCTCTGAAACCTGTAGGGGAATCTATCTCTGCCTCTTCCTGGCTTCTGGTGGTACCTACAGTCTTTGGTGTTCTTTGGCTTGTGGATGCATCACTCCAAATCTGTCCTCGCAGGGCGTTCTCCCTCTGTTTCCATCTTCACATCATCTTCCCTCTTCTAATAAGGACACCAACTTTACTGGATCAGGGGCCCACCCTATTCCAGCACGACCTCATCTTAACTAATTCCATCTGCAACGAAACTATTTCCAAGCAAGATCACATTCTGAAATGACTGGGGGTTAGGAATTCAACATAGCTTTTTGCAGGAGAGGGGGGTACTCGATTCAACCGATAAGGATGGGAAAAGGGTACTCATAAAGAGGTCATTTAATGGAGCTCAAATGAGGACAGTGAAAGCAAGGACAGACAAAAAAGGATGCATCCCAGAGAAATTTAGGAAGCAGAATCAATAGGAGTTGGTGATGGAATGTGAAGGGTGGCAGAATATGCTGCTTTGCCATATTGGTTATTTTGAGCTGTAGGCACCTGAAAAACAGTACATGCAAAGAGAGGCTTTCTCTGAATTCCCCTTATCTGCCTAAAGACGGATCTTCCAGAAGGAACTGAACTGTCAGAAATCCACTCCCTGGACATTTCATCACCCAGGAAGATTGACTCTCACATCATAGGAGAAGACACTAGACATCAACACCACACCCAGACCAACTTCGTCGCAGACTGTTGTATCTCCCATCTTCTAAGGGCCCATTCACTTTCCTAGAAATCATTTTCTCTCTTCTAAAAGGCCTAGATCTCCCCTCTTCTTTCTCTGTTAAGATGGTATTTAAGCCTGAACTCTAAACCACTTCAGGGAGTTACTCACTTTTCCCTGGGTGTCTGCCATGTGTACCTGAGGTATACATGTTAATAAACTTGTTTGTTTTTCCCTTTTTAACCTGTCTTTTATTACAGGGGTCTCAGCCCAGAATTCGGTAGGAGAGAGAGAAAATTATTTTTCTCCCCCCTACAAATGCAAGGGAAGGTGAGGGAGAAAAAGACACTTCCAGACTTCCAGCTTAGGGTATTGGATAGATGGGGACTCAGTGGGGAGGGAGGATGCCCAGCAAAGAGCTAGGTATACAAGCCCAGGTGGCCCCGCAGAAGAGAGGTTGCAGGTCAGTATTTCTCACCTGGACCAATGCCATAGCTTCTTAGTTGGCTGCCTGCTCCAGTTTTTGTTGCTTTTCCAATCCACTTTTCATACAGCGGCCAGAGTAGACTTTTAAAAATCTTTTCCCCTGTATAAAACTCTTCAAGTTTTCTCATTGCTCTTAAAATAATACCAGACCCTTTGCTGTAACTTACAAAGCCCTGCACCGAGCTAATTGACACCCTTCTCCCCAATCTCATTTCACCTCATGCCTTGTTTAAGCTGCTCCAGCCACACAGCCCTTCTTTTTGTTCTTTGAACCCTTCCCATTTCAGGGCCTTTGCACATGCTCTCCCTGGGCTTGGAAGGCTCTTCCCCCAGTGACTCCCTGCCTGGCTTATTCACATTCTTTAGGTGCCACCCTAAATACCACCTCCCCCAAAAGGCCCTTCATGTCCGTCCTGTCTAAGGCAGCATGGCCACCACTTCACTCTGTCAATTTCCGTCACATCCCATATCACTGTCTGTCAGTTCTAGTAAGGCCAATTTACTAGACTATAACCTGTACCAAGTCAAGGAACCACGTCTGTCTTGTCCACCCTTGTATCCCCAATGCCTGGCACAATGTCTGGCTTGGAGTAGGTTTCCCTGCATTTTTCCTGAGTGAACAAAAGGCCGTATAGGATTGTGAGTCATCAGCATAAGTATGATGGAGGAAGTCGGTGGAGGGGAGAAGGTAGGACGTTGAAACCCTGGGGAGCATCCACTTTGAAGGGGCCGTGAAGGAGACTGAGGAGGATCCAGAGAGGTGAGAACAGTGACGGTGGTGCTCGCTGGATGGGATTTCAAACCGTAAATCCATCCAGGGAGGCTTCCTGAGATGGTGGTGCCTAGAGGTGTTCGTTACTGAAGAAGATGAGCCAATGGAAGAAATAGAAGCTCCCAGGTGGAGCGAAGAATCATGAGACAAGGTCCCCATGGCATGAGGAGGGGGTGTGGCCTGGGGCTCTGGTGAGGAGGGGGTGTGGCCTGGGGCTCTGGAGTAGGGATTAGCCTGGAACAGAGAAATGGCACGCCCCTCCGTGGTCCCTCCTTAGGAGGAGAGGACAGGGTTCCTGTTCAGACTCTTCTGGAAGCACTCCTCCCTAGTTTCCTACATACACCCCAGCTGCACTGGCCTCTTGGTCCTTTAGGACCTTTGCATTAGCTGCGACTTCTCCTGGCAGGCACCTTTCTCATTCTCCTGGTCCCAGCTCAGGTATCTCCTCCTGCAAGAGACCACCTCTGCTAGGAGGTGCCTCTGCAATTCTCTATCCTGGCGCTCTTCCTTCCCAGAATGAATGAAGGTCTAGAAGGCACCATTCATCGCGACTGTGAGCTCCGTGGGGCAGGCCCGGAGGTCTTGCGCAAGCCTGTATCTTCAGTTCCTCGCATATAGCAGGTACCCAGTGCCACCCCCCCACCACTCATCTAGTTGCACCCTTCCCATTTCAGGCATCAGCCAGTGTCTCTTCGCACCCCATTGCCCCAACCACCTTCAGCCAAACACCAAGCCATGGACCCTGGTCCCACCTACGAGAACCTCCAGACCTACCGACCCTCCCTTCCACTCCTGCTGGGCTCTCAGCCTGGGGGTCCTCCTCATCCCTCCCATTCTCAGCTCAGAGCTGTCTTTCCAAAGTGCAAATCCTGCCCTGCCCCTCCCTTGCTCAACCCCTTCCAGAACTCTGCTTTGCCTTTGGAATACACTTTAAATGCCTTAAAAGTTTCCCAAAGTCTTGCCTCTGCTCTCCTCTCCTCCTGCCCCATAGCCCTGCCCTCTACCTTCCAGTAGAGCTCCAGCCTTTTCGAAATCCAGCTCAGAACTGTGTCCCTTTCCTTCCTCACGTGGCTGTACTGGAAAGGGCTCCTCCCCCACCGCCTGGGGGTGCCAGGTTGTCCACCTTGCTCACTATCACACTCCTGGTATTTAGCACAAGGCGGCACAGAGCATCCTCCTTCCCCAACCCCGTCATCAAATAGCTAATGAACTGGACGCACGGAGGGCAGTTTTGTTTTGCAGGAGAGTGGAGGAGTAATGGTTTTCCAGCAGCAGTGGGGAAGGGCCACTCTCAGTGGGGGTGGGAGGTAGCAGCAGAGGGAGTCAAGACTTCCAGTAGGTAGAAAGCTTTCGAGTGAGGCAGGCTACAGAGGGTGGGTCATGTGGGTGAATGAAGCAGTGCGGTCCAGTGGTTAAGGGTGGGGTCTGAGTCATCAAGATATAGGTGATAGAAAGCCACCTTCATGGAACCCGCTTAGTTCCTGAGCATGAGCAGCGATCGTACATGGGAGCCCTTGTTGCTGGATTGGAGGCCACAGGACCTGATGAGATGTGACCCCAAAGTCCTAACTGTGATCAGCCTGAACTGGCCCAGGAAGCTGGGCTCTCGTGAGTGCACCGGACACATAGTCCAGAATCCTGGGGCTGATACTGAGATGGGAGGATCACAGAAGAATCTACTTATCTGGAAAGGCCATGAATCAGCACAGGGAGATAAAAGAAAGGAGATTTGGGGTTGGGTAGAGGGTGGGGCTCGTGCGAGTGCTGGTGGGAAGGGCTGGTTCCCTCTTCCCTCAGGTCTCCATGGCTTGTCCCTGGATGCTGGCAATGGCCCCCTCATACATCTCCTTCAGGAGCCCCTGCCATACACCCTGCACTGGGCAGCCAGAATTCATTTTAAAAAATGTAAATGAGACATGTCACCGGCCTCACACAGCTGAAATCCTGTTAAAGGCTTCCCATGGCTATTAAGACAGAGTTGGTGATAAAATGGTGTTTTCCAAACTGAGGTGGGAAGGGGGATGATGTTAGGTAAGGCATGGAGGAACATTTTTTTATTTCAACTGTGTATTAGGAAAAAGATGTGGTATGCCAATTCTTTGATGTCACAAATATTTGTGCTTAGAGTAAGGATACAAAGGAAGCCAATTTAAAGGAAAAAATTAAGGCAATGAGAGTACAATTGGAGGCCCATGAAGGGGGTGCTCGATCTCAAGGCCCCTCTTCAATCTCATCTGGTTCTCTCACTCCTCCCTCCCTGGCTCTAGCTGTACCGCCCTGCAGGTCCTTGAAGATGTCACCCCCTCATCTGCCAGGAATGTTCTGAAATGTTCTTCCCAGCCTCAGCCCGCACCACTGCCCCCACCTTTTGCTAAGATAACTCCACTCATCCTCCAGATCTCCACTCCAGTGTCACTCTCTCGTGGGGGGCATCTCGTGGTCAGGCCTGCCTCCTTGTCCTTCATAGTGTTTCCGAACTGCAGTTTGTGACGATCTGTTTTGTGTCTGGGCTTAAACCTGAGGCCCTTGCCAGAAGGTAAGCTTCTCGAAGCTGGATGTGTCTGGCTCACCACTGTAACCCAGCACTTACACAACGCCAGGCTCGTACTAAGCACCCATCTGAATGAGTGAATGCACGAGAGAATGAATGAACCCAGTGACCTAGAGGCCCCTGCATGCTCACACCGCCCAGCTGGGGCTGCCTCTGTGGAGTTAGGCATCGCCCCTCACCAGTCTTTGAACAAGTGACTCCACATTGCCATTGTGCGCTGGCCTCACAAATGAGTTGGTCCTGAGCGGAGGGTGGAGGAGTTTGGGAAGTGGGGACATGGGGGATGGGATGGGGGGGCGTGGGGACTCCTTCCAGAAGCAGGGCTAAGAAGGAAGGAGAGATGGGGTTTCAGCCTCCCTCTCTCCCTCCCTGGTCCTGGCTCTGCCACCAGAGAGAGGTCTTGGAGAGCAGATCTGAGCCCTCTTCCCGGGGGGCCCAGGAGAGACATTTGGGAGGGTCAGGGGCTTCTGAGCCAGGCTTCCGTGGACCTCCAGCCACTCCTCCCTGGGCCTGGGCTGGGCCTCTTCCTCCGGGCCTCTCCCCACCCCCCAGTGCTTGCCCCCGCGGCCCCCAGATGCCAGACCTTTGCTGCAGGAGGGTTTAGGTCCAGAATATGGCTTTCAGTTTAAAGCATTTAAGAATATTCCAGAAAAGTCCAGAGAATAATATTCCAAACACCCATGTGCTCATCGCCCAGCATAACCAACTATTAACATTTTTGCTTCAGATAGACTTTTTTATATAAAATAAATAGAACATCGCAGATAAAGCTGAAGGTCACTCCGTTCCTCTCCCCAGTCCAATTCCTCTCCCTCCCTTTCATTCCTAGGCACAGTTGTTATTATTAATCTGATGTGTATCCTTCTAATCTATTTCTGGCACAAAACAGAATGTGCGGTTTAGAGTAGCACTGTTCACAATAGCCCCAAAGTGGAAACAAAGTAAATATCCACGAACTGATGAACGAATAAACAAATGTGGTATGTCTATATAATGGAATAAGCGATAAAAAGAAACGCAGTGCTACCATGCTAACACGGACCAGCCTTGAAAACATTATCAGTGAAAGAAGCCAGACACCAAAGGCCAAATATTGTGTGAGTCCATATTTACAGGCAAATCCATAGACACAGAAAAAGATGAATGATTGCCAGAGGCTGGGTGGGGAGGAAAGAGGAGTGACAAGTGACTTCTTAGTGGGTACGGAGCTTCTTTTTGGGGTGATAAAAATGTACTGGAGGGGCTTCCCTGGTGGCGCAGTGGTTGAGAGTCCGCCTGCCGATTCAGGGGACACGGGTTCGTGCCCCGGTCCGGGAAGATCCCACATGCCGCCGAGCGGCTGGGCCCGTGAGCCATGGCCGCTGAGCCTGCGCATCTGGAGCCTGTGCTCCGCAACCGGAGAGGCCACAACAGTGAGAGGCCTGCGTACCACAAAAAAAAAAAAAAAAAAAGAAAAAATTGTACTGGAATTAGATGGTGGCAATGGTTTCATAACTCTGCAAATATAATAAAACCCACTGAATGTTCACTTTAAAATGGTGAATTTTGTTATGTGAATTTTATCTCAATAATAAGAAAAACGGAATGTGATTTTCAAATATTTTCCTAAGTGCTTTCACACTGCAGATACATTTCTGCACCTTGTTTACTGTCTCAGCATGATATTGATACGTGTAAATCTGGTTCATTTATTTTAACTGCTCAATTATCTTTTATTGGAGGAACATGCCATAGTTTATTTTTCTACTAGTGGGCATTATCAATGATACAGTTTTTCTGTCAGCGGTGCTCCCATGAATGGCCTTGACAGTCTCTTGGGGCACATTTGGGGAAAATTTCTCTAGGGTACACAATTGCTGGGCGGTAGGGAGTACAACTTTTCACAATATTGTCAGTGGTATCAATTACACTCCCATAGGCAGTTTGTGGGTTTCCACAGGTCCTTACCACTGACACTTGTCATTATCCGACTTTGATTTTTACCCATCTGATGGTTGTGCCGTTTTAATTTGCAGTGGTGTTTCCTTTATTTCTGGTTATATTTTCTTTTGCTTCCCTTGCCTCCTAACCTCTCTTCATTCCTTCGTTCCTTTCCTTTTTGGTGTTTTCTTGACTGTTCTTGGATCTTTACACTTCCACATGGATTTGGAATCACTTCGTCTAGTTCCATGAAAAACCTTGTTGGATTTTTGATTGGAATAGCTCTGAGATCATAGATTTACTTGCAGGTGACCTGGCATCATTACTATATGAGTATTCCCATCCATGAACAAATAATATATTTCCATTTATATAGATCTTCCTTTACTTTTAAAAATAGACTTTATTTATTGATTTATTTATTTTTGGCTGCGTTGGGTCTTCCTTGCTGCGTGCTTGCTTTCTCTAGTTGCAGCAAGCGGGGGCTACTCTTCGTTGTGGTGTGTGGGCTTCTCTTTGTGATGGCTTTTCTTGTTGCAGGTATGGGCTCTAGGCATGCGGGCTCAGTAGCTGCGGCATGTGGGCTCAGTAGTTTTGGCGTGTGGGCTTCAGTAGTTGTGGCTCGCAGGTTCTACAGTGCAGGCTCAGTAGTTGTGGCACATGGGCTTTGTTGCTCTGCGGCATGTGGGATCTTCCCGGACCAGGGCTTGAACCCGTGCCCCCCGCATTGGCAGGAGGATTCTTGACCAGTGCGCCACCAGAGAAGTCCAAAAATAGACTTTATTTTTAAAACCAATTTTAGGTTCACTGCAAAATTGAGTGGAAAGTGCAGAGGGCTCTCATAGGCTCCTTTCCCCCTACACGCACAGCTTCCTCCAGTGCCAACATCCTGCATGTCTGCACACCCCACACCAGAGTGGTACATTTGTTACAATCGATGGACCTGCCCTGACACATCATTATCATCCAAAATCGGTAGTTTACATTAGGGTTCACTCTTGGTCTTGTACGGTTTATGGACTTTGACAAATGTATTAATGGCGTATATCCACCATGATAGTATCATATAGAATAGTTCCACTGCCCTAAAAGTCCTCTGTGCTCTGCCTTTCCCTATACCCTCCTCCCCGCAAACCCTTACAACCACTGGTCTTTCACTGCCTTCAGAGTTTTACCTTTTCCAGAGCATCATATAGTTGGAATCATGCAGTATGTAGCCAAATTAACTTTTTTCACTTAGTAATACTATGCATTTAAGTTTTCTCCATGTCTTCAAGGCTCGACAGCTCATTTCTTTTTAGAGCTAAATAATATTCCACTGTCTCGATGTACCATAGTTTACCCATTCACCTACTGAAGGACATCTTGGTCATTTCCAAGTTTTGGCAATTATGAAAAAAGCTACTATAAACACCTGGGTGCAGGTTTTTGTATGGACGTCTTTTCAACACATGTGGGTAAATACCAAGGAGCACAATTGTTAAGTCGTATGGTAAGAGTACATTTGGGGGCTTCCCTGGTGGCACAGTGGTTAAAAATCCATGCCAATGCAGGGCACACGGGTTCGAGTCCTAGTCTGGGAAGATCCCACATGCCACGGAACAACTAAGTCCGTGCGCCACAACTACCGAGCCTGCGCTCTAGAGCCCGCGCTCCGCAACAAGAGAAGCCACCGCAATGAGAAGCCAGTGCACCGCAGCAAAGAGTAGCCCCTGCTCGCCTCAACTAGAGAAAAGCCCAGGTGCAGCAACAGAGACCCAGTGCAGCCAAAAATAAAATAAATAATTTTTTTTAAAAAAAGTACGTTTGGTTTGTATTTCTTTACATTTAAAAAATGTTTTACAGTTTCCTGGCAAAACATCTAGAAATCTTTTGTATATGTATTCCTAGGTCCCTTATAATTTTTGTTGCTATTGGAACAATAGCTTTTGATTACATTTTGATTATATTTTCTTGTTTCCTGTTGCTAATCCAGTAAGCATTCAATAAGAATGTCACTGATTTATGTAGGATGCTCTAGTATTCAGCAATCCTGCTAAATACTCTTATTAGTTCTAATACTTTGCAGGTAGATTCCTTTATTTACTGGGAAGAAAATAAATCATATGCATATAAGGATAGTGTAATTCTTCCTTTCTATTTTCTAAACCTCTATTTTTTTTCTTTTATTACATTAGCTAGAAGTGCCAGTAAAGTTGAGACTAGAGAGCATTCTTACCTTCTTTCCGATCTTTATGCGAGAATGCTAGAGTTTCCCCCTTAAGTATGATGTCTAGGCATTTGGTAAATATCCGTATCAGGTTGACGTATTACCATGCTAATCCTAATTTGCTAAAACTAAAAAAAATATGAGTGTTTAATTTCATCAAATGACTTTTACACATTTATTAAAGTGATCATATGCTTTTTATCTCTTAATATATTAAGGTTCAGAATACAGGAGTTGTTACCTGGTGTTAAAATATCCTTACATTTTTGGCTAAACTCTACTATATATTTCTGCGTTTTTATATACATTTTAAAATTTTTATTTATTTATTTGGCTGCACCGGCTCTTAGTTGCGGTATGCAGGATCTTTAGTTGTGGCATGTGGGATCTAGTTCCCTGACCAGGGATTGAACCCAGGCCCCCTGCACTGGGAGCATGGAGTCTTAACCACTGGACCACCAGGGAAGTCCCTGTTTTTATATTTCTATACAATATGGATTCTGTTTTCTGTTTTATTATATAGGATGTTTGCATCTATAATTATAATTAGGTTTGTTCTGTAAGGTTCTTACCTCTAGTTGCCCTTGCCTGGGCCTGATGTCAAGGTCATACTAATACTAGAAAATGAGTTAGGTAGCGTTCCCTTTTTTCCATCTCCTAAAACAGTTTGCATAAAATAGTCAGAGTTCTCCAGAGAAATAGAAACAGAACCAATAGGATGTATGTGAGTGTGTGTGTATCTATATCTACGTCTATATCGATCTCTATCTATCTATCTCTCTATAGGGAAAGAGAGAAAGAGAGATTTATTATTAGGAATTGGCTCATGTGATTATGCAGGCTGAGAAGTCCTAAGACCTGCAGTTGGCAGGCAGGAGACCCAGGAGAGCTGCTGGGGTAGTTCCACTCTGAGTCTGAAGGCCTGAGAACCAGAGCAACAAATAGCATAAGTTCCAGTCCAAAAGCCAGCAGGCTCGAGACCCAGAAAGATCTGATGTTTTAGTTTGAGTCTGGAGGCTGAAAAATGCCTATGTCCCGGCCCAACAGGCAGGCCAAGTTTCTTCTTACTCAGACTTTTTGCTCTAGTCAGGCCTTCAACTGATTGGATGAGGCCCACCCACATTATGCAGAGCAATCTGCTGACTCGGTCTACGAACTCAAATGTTAATGTCATCCAAAAATTCATAGACACACCCAGAATAATGTTTGACCAAATGTCTGGGTATCCTGTAACCCAGTCAAGTTAACACATAAAAGTAACCGTCACATAAGAAGGATATGTTCTTGGCAGGTGTGGAAAACTCAACTGTGAAACCTACTTAACCTGTCATCATTTTTGCGTGTGTTTGTTTGGGCAGGGAGATTGGGTAACTTATTTTTCATGAGGATCATTTCCTTGGAGCCATTCTGCCCTTCAGGGACCCCCTGGGCTAGTCCTTCCTGTTTCCCTTTGAGGAGGCCTTATCCTCATTTAGCCCCTGAAGACTAATAGGATCCAGGAGACTAAAGGAACCAAGAATCCTGAACTATTTTATTTGCAGAAACTATCGGCTTTGGGGCTACACCATTTAGGGATTCCGTATTTCACAGAGCAGGTATGAGTTATTTTAACCGACCACTAGAGGGCAGTAACTGACCAAAAACATCTATACTGGATGAAACCGCTAACACTTGGTAGATAAAAAGGTAGATTTCCCCCTTTTGGCCCATAAGGACCCTGGGATTTAGAGAAGATAAGAAACCTATCCAAATCTTGTATTCTAGTACATAGAAAATCTAGAATTTTACCCTACTTCTGTCTAATTCTAAACTTCATTGTTTCTGGTGCAGGTACAATAAATAATTACTCTTCTTTCATTCATTTTTTTCATTCATGCATTCATTTATTCATTCATGCATTTGAGACCAATATAGCAGAGTGGCTAAGAATTTAATATCTGGAGTCAGCCACCTGGATTAAAATTCTGGCCCCATACTAGCAAGCACCATAAGAGCTCTGTGCTTCAGTTTCCTTGTCTGTCTATGGGGATATTAGGATTCACCTCGTGAAACTATTGCAAAAGTGAAATGAGATAATACATGAAAAGTATTTTTGGAACAGTGTCTGGCACTTAGTGAGTACTTAACGCATTTCAGTTATTGTTATTATTTACTCAACCAGTATTTATTAAGTGGCTTCTGTGTTCTAATACCACCACCATTGTAGGTTACCAGGGTTGGAGCAACCACACACACACACACACACACACACACACACACACCTCCCTGCCTCCTGCAGCTTACATTCTATGGAGGGAGATCGACAACAAATACAATAAGAAAAAGTTTGTATTTGTCTTAGTATAAGTAATGAGGATGGCCAAAAATAGAGCATGGAAGGGGGACAGGGAGAGCTGGGACTGGAGGAGGACTTGCAGTTTAAAATGGGGCTGTCAGGGACTTCCCTGGCAGTCCAGTGGTTAGGACTTCGCCTTCCAATGCAGGGGGTGCAGGTTTGATCCCTGGTGGGGAGCTAAGATTCCACATGCCTTGGGGCCAAAAAACCAAAACATAAAACAGAAGCAATATTGTAACAAATTCAATAAAGACTTTCCCCATCAAAATAAAAATCTTTGAAAAGAAATAAAATAAAATGGGGGCTGTCAGGGAAGGCTTCATTGAAGTGACATCCAGCAGGAAGAGAGGGAGCCACCTTCTGGATATCTAGGAGCCATGTGGATGTCTGGAAGTCAAGCATTTGGGCAGAGAGGAGAGTAAGGATAAAGGCCCAGAGATGGGGTGATGCCTGCCTTCAAGGAATGGCAAAGAGGCCAGGGTAGCAGAAGATGGTGGGCAATGGGGTGAATACTATGAAATGGGGCCAGAGGTGAGGTGTGGAAATAGGTAGACAGCCATGGGGGGCCTTGTAGCCTGGGGAGGGCTTTGGCCTTTATGTGAGCTGATAAGTCATTGGAAGGTTCTGAACAAATGGGTGACCTCATCTGACTTCTGTATTCCAAGCCCCCTCCGGCTGCTGTGAGGAGAATGGACTGCAGGGCAGGGTGAGGCAAGGAGCCCAGGGAGGAGGCCGCTGATGGAATCCGGAGGGGAGATGCAGACGTGCTGAGGGCTTGGACTGGAGGATAAAGGTGCCGACGGTGAGAAGTGGCCAGATTCTGAAGCTATTTTGAAGACAGAGCTGATAGTATTTGCTGACAGACCCGATGTGGGCTGTGAGAGAAAGAGGTGTCAAAGACAACTCCAGGGCTTTTAGCCTGAGCAGCTTGCAGGACAGAGCTGTCATTTCCTGAGACCTTGAGGATCCGGGGAGGAGAGTGTCAGGGAGGGGAGCGGGATGGGAATCAGGAGTTTGCTTTTGGACCTGTTAGTTTTGGATGCCTCTGAGACATTTGGCTGTTGGGTTTCCGGATCTGGACTTCAGCGGTCTGGGCTGGAGATGTAACTCTGGCAGCTTTGAGCCAGCCTCACCCATGACCACACAGGGAGGCCGCGGAGCTCTGCCCAGGACCAGGGCCTGAGTTCTCCGCTCTGCACCTCAAGCGTGGCCTGTGTCCTAGGGAGGCTGCTGCAGCGCCCCCAGCTCCCCACACGGGGGCTCCCAACAGAAGCACCGACCTCCATGCCCGAGGCGGGGTGGGTAACACCCAGGCCTCCTCCCCGCTGTTCACAGGTCATTGCTTTGCAGGCCACGGTTACTCACAGAAAACAGGAACAAACCCCAAACCCAGTTACCCATTAACCAAGCCCTGAGTAAGAGCCAAGTGGGCAGGCCTCACTTTCTCATCAAAGCTGGCTAGTCCAGGGAAGGCATCTTACATGCCAACCTCAATTAATTAGGTTTGGCCCTGGGTAGTGCTGTCTTAACAGCGGGGAAGGGGTGCAGTGATTGATTAGCAATGTCTGCCATGGGGTCAGGATGGGGGAGTAGTTGCTCATGTAGCAGATATTGGTCATTCCTAATCGAGCTTCAAATACTCATAGGCTTTTGCTTGAAAGGGCGTGCTGGGCCACCATGCAGTGTGGTCAGTCAGCCAGCTTCCTGAGATTCTCAGGTTGAGTGAGAAGCTTTCAGTCCTTCCTGAATCAAACAGAAAGAGCCCCCAAAGCCAATGCTTGTCACTGTTTCACTCATCCCACCAGCTATATAATGAGTGCCTCTCAGTAGCCCTTTTGGTTGAATCAGCGATTCAACTTCACAAACAGAATTTGGGACCCCAGCGAGGATGTGGCTGGTGACCACAGCCCCACAGATGTCTTTCTTAGTGGACAGGTGACTTCAATGAGTGAGAGGGCTGTGGTCTTTTTTTTTTTTAAAGCAGAAATACATCTTTCAGCCCTAGGAAGAGGAAGAATTAATTAACTTCTGCTACCTGGATGGAATTTTCTTCCTTAGAGAGTACCTGATATACAACTTAACCTCAGAAGGTTTAGGATTAAGTATATCATGCTAAACCAAGAATTAAAGCTTGAGTATTAATATTTCTGTTTAAAGAGGAAATCTCCATACATTGAGCTTTTTATATAAATATAATTTTAAAAGAACTTAAGGTTAACAATTTTTATAAGTTGGATTTATTAGATTTATAAGAATGAAACTTCAGGAAGGTTTTGTTTCCATCAGATAAGTGAGGTACTGAAAAAGGAAATCAAAGCTATTCATTTACAAATGCACTTGAAAATGTTTGAAGAAGCAAGTGTGTAAAAAGTCCCTTCAGGAGCATTTGCTAAAATCTGCTAGATTCTCAAACATGATTTGTAGGCTAAGTTTTGTTTTGTTTTGTTTTGTTTTATTTTGTTTTGTTGCGGTACGCAGGCCTCTCACTGTTGTGGCCTCTCCCGTTGTGGAGCACAGGCTCCGGACGCGCAGGCTCAGCGGCCATGGCTCACGGGCCCAGCCGCTCCGCGGCATGTGGGATCTTCCCGCATCGGGGCACGAACCTGCCTCCCCTGCATCGACGGGCGGACCCTCAACCACTGCGCCACCAGCAAAGCCCCTGTAGGCTAAGTTTTAAAGGTTAAGAAAGAACTAGTGCTTTGAATTAGTAACGTTAATGAATAGAAACGAATTGTGTACTCTCAAAATAAACTTGTAAATAGTCTTTTTGTGTTCAAAAACCATCCTCAGAAAACAACCCAAATGATCATCGACAGGTGAACGAATCAACAAACTGTGCTCCATCCATGCAGTGGAATACTACTCGGCTGTAAAGAGGAAGGAACACCTGATTGACAGAACGTGATGGAGCTCTAAAGCATGATGCGAAGTAAAGGAAGTCAGACTGAAAAGGTTATACACTGTATGATTCCATCTATATGAAAATTCTTAAAAAGGCAAAACGGTAGTGACAGAAAGCGGATCAGTGATGGCCAGGGGCTGGGGTAGGAGGAGGTGATTGACTCCAAAGAGGTAAAAGGGAACTTTTTGGGCGACAGAAATGGTCTACATCACAATTATGGTGATTACCTGCATGTGTACATTATCAAGACTCATCGAATTGCACATTTTGTTTTATTTTTTAAAATATTTATTTATTTTTGGCCGCGTCGGGTCTTAGTTGAGGCACGCGGGATCTTCCTTGTGGCTAGCAGGATCTTTCGTTGCTGTGCACGGGCTTCTCTCTCTAGTCGAGGCGCGTGGGTTTAGTTGCCCTGCGGCATGTGGGGTCTTAGTTCCCTGACTAGGGATTGAACCCGCGTTCCCTGCATTGGAAGACGGATTCTTTACCACCGGACCACCAGGGAAGTCCCGAATTGTACATTTTAAACTGGTGAATTTTATTGTATGTAAATTACACCTCAATACTGTCGATTTTAGAAAGTGATACTATTCTCGGGACTTCCCTGGCTGTCCTGCGGTTGAAACTCTGCACTTCCACTGCAGGGGACACGGGTTCGAACCCTGGTCAGGGAACTGGGATCCTGCACACCGTGCAGCACAGCCAAAATTAATAATAATAATAATACTATTCTCAAGGTCACCCCAAACCTCCATATTCAATGTGACGAATGAAGTAGGATCATCCTCTTCTGTTTTTGGTTTTTTATTTTGTTTGTTTTGCTTTTTGCGGATCACCTTCTGGAATGATCTGGGAAGGGGAATGGGGCTGTGAGGAGAGAGGCCAAGTAATAATGTAGTTATCTTGAGAAGCCGGAGAGCCAGCCTGGTGGAGGAGCAGGGTGCCCCCCTCATTTGAGGTTTCTGATTATGAAATAAATCAAATCATGGGCTTTTCTAGTCGGTTGAATGACTCTTTTCTAGCAGGTGTAGGACAGGCAGGAAGTTGGTTGTAACCAAGATTCAGGTTTTGCCTGATGTGTTAATTATCTATTGCTGTGTAACGGTGACCACAAACATAGCACACTAAACAGTACACACTTATTACCTCATGGTTCTGTGGGTCAGGAATCCTGGCACGGCTTAACTGGGTCCTCTGCTCTGTGTCTTAGGAAGCTGCAATCATGGTGTTGGCCAGGCTCATCTGGAGGCTCTCCTGAGGGAAAATGCACTTTCAACCTCATTCAAGCTGTTGGCAGAATTCATCCTGTGAAGGATGATGGGGCCCTGGTTATTTGCTGGCTGTTGGCTGGAGGACGCCCCTGAGGCCCTAGAGACCATACACAGCTTCGAAGTGGCTACTTACTTCATCAAGCCTGAGGGGAGAGCCTCTCCCACCAGTCGGCTAAGACAGACTCCTTTTTTTAAAAAAGTAAGTTGTATCTGACCATGAGCATTGTTTTACAGCTGGAAAGTCCTGCAGTGATCATCCAGTTTAAGCTCAAGGAAATTGAGGTCCACAAAAGTTAACGTATTTAACCATTGGTAGCAAAAATGAAATTAGAATTTAAATTAATTGATTCCTAGTCCAGGGATCTTTTTAACCACACCAAGGTACTTCCTGTATTTGCTTCATTGTTTAAGTGAGAATGATAACCAGTCATTACACACGATTCATAACATGTGAGCAAACACTCTGCTTAATATTGACCAATATTCTGCCATTTTGAGTAATATTTAGCCAGTGTAGACAAAACAATGCCAATAATAATAGTGAGTACCTTCTACTTTCTGGGCATGTAGAATCGTCATTGATCTTCACATAAGACACAGTCTTATACAGATGAATGGGTAAATGGATATATATATGCAATGGAATATTACTCAGCCATAAAAAAGAATGAAATAATGCCATTTGCAGCAACATGCATGGATCTAGGGATTCTCATATTAAGTGAAGTAAGTCAGACAGAGAAAGACAAATTTCATATGATACCACTTATATGTGGAATTTCAAAAAATGATACAAATGAACTCATTTACAAAATAGAAACAGATTCACAGACAACCATAAGAAAACAAACTTATGGTTGCCAAAGGGGAAAGGAGGGGGCAGGAGGGATAATTTAGGAGTTTGGGATTGGCAGATACAAACTACTGTACGTAAAATAGATAAACAACAAGGTCCTACTGTATTGCACAGGAACTACATTCAATATTTTGTAATAAACTATAATGCAAACAAATCTGAAAAAGATATATAGATATATATAATATATATATCTGAATCACTTTGCTGTACACCAGAAACTAACACAACATTGTAAATCAACTATACTTCAATTAAAAAGTTTTTAAAGGGTGGGGAAAAAAAAACAACACAGTCTTATATAAGGTAAGGTAATCATGGGAGTGACCGCCCACCACTTCTGCCACATGACGTAGCTAAAACAAGGGGTGACAATTCTCACATTTGCCATATTCTATTGACTAGAAGCAAGTTGCAGTTTCTGCTCACTCTCAAGGGAAGGGGATTATACAGGAGTGTGGGCACCGGGAGGTGGGGTCACGGGGTCCACTCTAAAGTCTGTCCCCACACCTGGTAACTGCAATGGAGACAGGGATGGGACAAGGAGTAAGGGCGTTTGAAGGGGTGATTTTGCACATGAGGGTAAGAAGCTAGGTAAGAAGTGAAGCCAAGCCAGTAAATGACCAAGGGCTGGGGAGGAAGTCGTAGGGTGACTTGAAGATCTTCTTAAGTTTGAGAGTTTTTACCACGGGAAGGTTGAGGAGAGGGAGGTTGGAGGAGAGCATGTAGTGTCTGGAGAATGGGACGTGTGAAATCAGGATTTCCTAGAGGAGCTATTTTGGGGGATGGTAAGTTCTGTGGGAGTGGGCAGTTAGGTGGTGTCAAGGAGGTCCCTGGAAATGGGGAGGTCTAGATGGTCTCCCTGCTCCCACCCTGGCCCTCTTGAGGTCTGTTCTTCACTCCATGACTCCTAATGTGCACATCGGACCACGAGTCTCTTCAACACTTAACCCTCCACGCCTTCCTGCCTCACTCAGAGTAAAATCTAACACGCTCCCATGAGCTGCCCCCCACCCCCCTCAGACTTTTATCTCTCACCACTCTCCCCCTGCTGTCCACACTCCAGCTACACTGGCCTCTGGGACCAGTCCTTGATGCTCCTGGCCTGGAACGCCCTGCTCACTGATGGCCTCATGGCTCCCTCCCTCCCTCTAGTGTCTGTTCAAACTGCTCCCCCTGGCTTTCCCTGTCCATCCTATGTAAAATAGTACCTCTCCCCCATCACTCTCTGTCCTCTCAGCCACCTTATCCTGCTTCCCCATCAAGCATTTCATGTATGTCTTTGTCTGGGTGTTTATTGTCTATCTCCCTCAATGAGAAAGTTAGCTCCAGGAATCTGGGGGTTTGTTTTATCCACTGCTGAATTCCAGCACCTAGATGAGTGCTGGGCACATGGTCAGAGCTCCCTAAGTGTTGTTATAAAGCCAGACAGAGCTGGTTTCTGTGTCCTGAGGGGTGGCTGAGTTAATACTGATAGGTCTGAGGCCAAAGCCTTGAGGTGTAAGCCAGGAGCTGTGGTAGAGGCCTGGATACCCCATCTGATGTCTGGAAGGGGTGACACAGAAGATACAGCGCTTGGTAGGCTGTAGAATTTGACAGTTAAGAGCTATGGTGCTTAATAGCTGTGTTACCTTGGGTAAGTTACTTAATTTCTCTGAGCCTGTTTCCTCACCTGTAAAATGGAGATAATGATAGAACCAAAATCTAAACCATGGAGTCACACAGATAAACCCACACTCTGCATGTAAAGCACGTGGTCCAGGGCCCGCATATAGTGCACGCTTAGTAGTGATTGGATAATGTTATATTACTTCTCTGTGCCTGCTTACAATCTGTGACTTTCCACTACTGTCCAAACAAGCTTTGCCATTTACTATTATTCTGATCTGGGGCAGATCATTTTACCTGAAACGAGATTCAGTTTCTCATCTGCATAATGGAGATAATAATTCCTGTCCCTGACTCCCTTGACCAAACTGCTGAGAGCTGTAAGTGAGGTGATGCATGTGAAAGCACTTTGAAATGTTATGTTGCTGTACGATGTAAAGCATCATCACTTCTTGTGCTTGTTGACTGGTTCCTTCCAGGGTTGCTGGAGTTGTAGGCAACGAGTGGTTTGTTAATTGTCAGAGGCTCCAACAGAACATCTGGGGTGCCCGGGATGGGGTGTTGCCACACTGGACTTCCTTGAACAGAGCAGTGGAATCCAGATTTTGCCCAAAGGCCTGAGTCAAACCTGAATTTAAATGGCCCCCGGGCTCTGGGCAGCATTGGTCAGCCAGCCAGCTTTCTAAGACTGATGGCCTGAATGACAGTCTTACTTCTTTCCACTCCTAGGTGAAGCAAAAAAAAAAAGAGTCCAGGGAGGCTGGGTGTCTGTCTTTGGAGACCTAACACCTGGCCCCTTTTCACCTGCCACTGTCAAGTAACTAACAAGGGCATCTCAGCAGCCCTATTCATGAGAGGCTCAACTTTGACAAACAGAACCCACAGCCCTGTGAGGCCCAGAGCTCCTGGGCTGGTTGTGTCCCTGGCAGCTGGGAAGACAAGAAAGCGTGACAAGCGTCTGGGTCAGGGAAGGTGTGAGCATCTGTCAGTGCCTCCCCAGGTGGGAGCCGGGATGGGGAAAGGCCCTCTGGGCACCATGTGGTACACAACCCTTCCGGTAATGCTGTTCATCAGTCAGCTTGGGACTCACTGGCCATCCTAGAGCAAAAAGCCCTCTTTTCTTACACTGTGTTCCCTCGGGGAATTCTCCAGGGAGCTCGGTCCAGTAGATACAACTCCATTCAGGAGTATCCAACCCACCCCTGTAGCATCAGAGAGTGGTAGGGGGAGCCCCTATACCTGGTTCCTCCAACTCAAAGTAAATTGCCCCCCAGATCATGTACACACACACACACACACGCCAGGTGGTAGCTACTGATGACTCTGATTCCCACATTCCTCTCAACCTCCCAGGCTGGGAGGCAAGAGTGAAGTGATAGAGACTATCTACCGATACCCATTCACACTCATTTCAGAGAACAGGGAGAAATGCATTTCCCAGCCTCTTTTGCAGTTTGATGTGGCCACTCATCAAAGATCTCACCAGGGGAATCTGGATGGACTGGACGTATATGTGCTACTTTGGGGCCTAGGCTTTAAGTCTGTGGCCATGTCTCCACCAAGTCCTCTTTCCCTTCCTGCTGGCTTGAATCCATGGAGACCTAGCTTAATGGCGCAGGGACAATGTTCTGGGGAATGGCAGGGAATCATGACGGAAGGAATCTGGAATGTCTGCATTGATTAGAGCTTCTGGCTGAATGTACACCAGGCAGTTAGATGAGAGATAAATAAAATTCTATTTCCTTCACCCACTGAGTTATTGTTGGGCCTCTTTGTTACAGCAGCTGATCTTTACTCTGACTAGCACAGGGGAGAAGAACGTGGCCAAGCTGAAGGCTTCCCAGGTTAACATGAGAGTCCAGTCCACCAGCCCTGTATGACCTGTCACTGAATGGCTTCAGGTTTGTATTACAAGAGGCAGCTGGGGAAGGAAGCCGTGTACTGTATTGGTTAAGATGGAATCAGAGAGACCTAGGTTTTAATTTTGGCTAGGACATTCACTAGCGTCACGAACTCTGGGCGCTTTCACCAACAAATTGAGTATCAATTTCTTCTTCTGTAAAACGGGGATAACAGAACCTACCATTATATGAAATATATATCATCTCATATGATTATATGATAATGTAGGTCAAGGGCTTGAAAACGTTTGCTGCTACTAATGAGATCGGGTGATATCCAGACCTGATTTTTCCTGCCCTCTTTCCACAGGAAGGAGGGAAGGAAGCTAATGTCTTGAGTTTTCCACGAAGTCATAAGATATTCAGTGACTCTTGAATGAATTACAGTCATCCCTCAATAACCATGGGGATCGGTTCCAGGACCTCCCGTAGATACCAAAATCCATAAATGCTCAAGTCCCTTATATAAAATGGTGTCATAGTCGCACATAACCTTCCCGCATCCTTCTGTGTGCTTTAAATCATCTCTAGATTACTTATAATACCTAATACAATGTAAGTGCTATGTAAATAGTTGCTGGCTGGGGAAAATTCAAGTTTTGCCTTTTGGAAGTTACTGGAATTAAAAAAAATTGTTTTTGATCCGTGGTTGGTTGAATCTGTGGATACGGAAGCCACAAAGACATCGGGCCAACTGCACAAGTTCCTAAAGCTTTCAACACATAAAGGTTCTTAAGTATCTACTATAGGCCCAAGACTAGGATGGGGCTGGAGGACAGACATGCCCTCGTGGAAATGAAGTTCTGCTTCACTTCTCAGAAACCAGCAGCCTCTGCAGGCTCATAAGCTGGCATCCAGCTCACTCATGGAACTGAAATTCACCTTGACTGGGAAAGAAATCCTGATTCTTCACACTTCCTTACGGGGTGCCTGAGCCCCCCTGCAGGTGAGTTCAATCATCACCTCTAGGGCCTGGACACTGGTATGTCTCAAAAGCGTCTAGGTGTTTCCAGTGAATAGGTGGCACTGAGTCCGAATACTCCCCTCCCTGTCGTCCACACCACCCCAAACAGGAGTTTCCTAAACAAGGTCTAACCTTGGCATTCACCTGGCAACGCTTTCCATGGCTCTCACTGCCTACAGGCTGGAGTCTAAACTCTGCACGGCACCCACAACTTGGATGCAGCCTCTTTCCATTAATGACACTAATGGCTGAAATGGACTGAGTGCTTCACTTGACCCAGGCATCGTACCAAGGGCTTTATATGCGCTATCCCATTCACTTGTCACCTCACTTTAGGAGAATATGTCTCGGCCCAGTTTCCTCATTGCAAAATGGGGACATTCTAAGAAAAGCATTTAGCACAGTGTCTGGTATGTAGTTAGTGCTCAGTTAACAGTAGCTATTATGGCATCCTCCCTGTTCTAAAGATGAGAAGGTTGAGGTTCAGGGGTGTTAAGTAACTCGCCCAAGGCCTCAGCCCTGATAAGTGAACAGAGATGGGGCCTCAACCCAGGAAGTCTGGCTTCAGTGCCCAGACTAGCCTGCCTTTCGCTCTGCCACTGAAGGCCAGTGCTCACCTCAGGCCAACTTCCAGAGCTGCCCTTGACGACGTCCCCCCCGCCGCGGTTAGAACGCCTCCCTTCATCCTCCTCCGGGAAGGCTTCCTTCCAGCACTCTCTTCCCCCATGACCCCCCTAGACAGAGGCTGATACCCCTCAGCCTTCTCAACAGACCTCTCTCTCCACTCTCATCCCACCCAACTGTCACTTAGACAGAGGGTGCACCCCCTCAGGGGGACAGAGTCCTCGTCACCTCTGGCTCTGCCATGCCTGGCCTGGCACAGAGCAGACCTCTGCGAAGGTTGCCTGGGTTTGTTGCAAGCCAAATCCATGGGGGAGAGCTGGGCCAAGAGTGGAGAACAAGACCTTCTGGCAGGGACGGCCCGCCCGTTCTCAGCTGTCAGCATGCGCTCCAGAGCAAGCACGCTCGTGCTTTTCTTTGGCCGGAATCCCTTCACCATCTGCCAGGACTTCCAGGACCCTGGCCCTGGCTCTCACTTTGCTCTCCAGCCCCCCCCCAAAGTTGGCCAGCAGGAGATTCACCCCTAGAGGAGCGTGTACCATCCAACAACAGGAGTCTAGAAGATTCCTCACCTCCCCCAGTTCATTTATTCAACAAATATATATTGAACCCTGACCTTGAGCCAGGTACCATGGCTGGCACTGGATACAGGGTGGAGTGCAAACCAGGCATGGTCCCTGGCCTCACGGAGCTTACGTGCTGGTGGGGGAGCAACCAGCAAGTAAATACACAAATGGACGTGCAATGGTCATTTCCATACGAGAACAACAACAAAAAGATAGAGGACATTGAGATAGATTCAAGCCCAGTAGTCAGGGAAGGCCTCTCTGAGGAGGTGGCATTTATGCCAAGGCCTGAGGGCATGAAGAGCTCAGCCTGCAAAGGGCAGAGGAAGAGCATTCTGGGCAAAGGGCACAGCATGTGCAAAGTCCTGGAGGTGGGAATGAGGTTGGAATGTGGAAGAAATGAAGGAAGGCCAGGGCGGCAGAAGCACAGGGAACAAGATTGGGATTGGCAAGAAAAGAGCTGGAAGTGAGTTTGCGACCAGATGAGGACGAGCTTGGATTTTATCCTTAGAATAATAGGGTAATAGGATAAGGATTTTAAACCAGAGTTGATATGATACGGTTTGCGTGGTTAAAGCTCTCTCTGGTTGTGTTGAGAACTGATTGGCAAAGCAGGAAGGAAGCAAAGCAACCTTTTGGAGGGCAGTGATCTGGGGAGAAGTGATGTGGCCAGACCAGGGTGAAGGCTGTGGGATCAGAGAGAAGTAGATGGACTCCAGAGATATTTAAGAAGTAGAACCTTGCAGAGGTTTCCAGAAGAGCTAAAGAAAAACAAAACTTTATTGAATGTCTGCGACAACCCCAGTGATGGGGTGGGAGTCGGGGGCACCAGAAAGGCTTGGGAATATAAACAAACATGAGTTCTCAACCACAGAAACCAATACACACAGTCACCTTTCCCCACACAATCTCTCAGGGAGAATGAACCTAAGAGCAACTAAGATGCTCAAAGTGCTGGGCCATTTCCACCTCATTCAATGGTGTCAACTGGTTCTTTTGGAGTTGGGTATTTGAAATATGAAAATGTGTTTCCCACCGTCCCACCATGAGTAAATGATGGATTCTTGGGCTAGGGAGTGGTCAAACTGCAGGACTGGAAAACTGCCCTGGTATCTTGGGAGCAGTGAGCCACCACCTGCAGTGGCCAGGGAGGAGGAGAAAGTGCAGGGGAGGAGGGGGAGGGGGAGAGTGCAGGGGAGGAGGGAGAGGAGGAGAGTGCAGGGGAGGAGGGGGAGGGGGAGAGTGCAGGGGAGGAGGGGGAGGGGGAGAGTGCAGGGGAGGGGGGAGGGGAGAGTGCAGGGGAGGGGGGAGGGGAGAGTGCAGGGGAGGAGGGGGAGGGGAGAGTGCAGGGGAGGGGGGAGGGGAGAGTGCAGGGGAGGAGGGGGAGGGGAGAGTGCAAGGGAGGAGGGGGAGAGTGCAGGGGAGGAGGGGGAGGGGTGGGGAGCGCCGTTCTTCCCGCCCCTTGTGAAAACAGTGAAGTTGGTCTTTGCCTTCTGCCACCTCCCTTTGCCGGCCCTCCCAAATCCTGGGAGCCTGCTGACTGCCTTCCCTCGCTCGCTATTTCCCTCTATCTCTGTCTGCCTCAGGGGCACTCCTGGCCAGTTACCCACTCCCTGAAATGACACCTCCTCCCTGCTGGACACGCAGATGGGTCCAGGAGGAGAGCAATATCTGATCCAACGACCTCACACTGAGGAGTAAAAGAATGACTTTAGTTCTTTATCCCTCCTTGAGGAATTTGCCTTCTCAAAAGAGCTTTCTGGGTCATTTAAATGATCTCTGCCCTCCTACCCACTTCTCTGAAAGGGCCCTTTTTCCCCAGGGCTTTTGCAGACACTACTTTTTGGGCTCATGGAGTCTCCTCAATTCAGCCTCTGGGGAGGGTAGCTCCATCAAAGGACGAGAGTGGGAGACTCTTCCAGGGGTGACATCAGAAGCATTTAATAACCAGTGCAGAATAAGCACCATTGACTTGCCAGCTGGAGGGCCCCACGGCCTTGGGTCGGCCGGGCATTAACCAGCACGGGGTCCTGGGAGAAAAGCCATGTGGTGGGAACACTCAGGGAAAGCAGGTTTGTCAGTGAGCACAGAAGTGTTTCTACATTTTAACAACCATCTGGCAGCACTGGGCCGGCTGTGTGTCGCTTCTGGTCTGCCCCTGTCTTGTCCAGTTCCTGCTGCTCCACTGGGAAAGGTCTCTGGGCCATTAGTTCCCTCTGTTAGAGGGAAAGTGGCCTGGGCCGAAGCTGGGTAACGCCATGCATGGCCTTTGAGCAGAGCCAGCCGCGTGGAATCCCGGGTGAACAGGATCTCAGGCCCTCGACCCACTGTGTGACCTTGAAGGGCTGAGCCGCCTCTGACTGTCCTTCCTCTCGCCCCTCCTCGCAGTTATTTTCGTCCAGCCTGACAGCCCTTGGCGGTCCCAGCAGTCTGGGCCCCGTGAGTCGGATGCAAAACAGGCAGCACAAACGTCTGGTGCTGAATCCCAAGAGGATTCCTCTCGGGGCGCCATCACGTGGGAACACGGCCTCCGCACTGTGCATCTGACGGGACCACAGGCCTGGAGGACGGTGACCGTGTGGTAGGCAGGGAGCTGGGTTCTCTGTGGCTCAAGCCTGGCTCCTGTCTGGGGACGCCGTCCGAGGCCTGGTGGTGAGTACACCCTGTCACGGAGCCCAGAGACCTCCCAGCTGTGTGCAGGGAACTGCTGGTCAGCTGGAGGGTAGGTGTCGGCAGCTGGCAAGAGGGCAGGAACGGGCCCTGCTGGGCTCCCAGTCCCCAGCCTTGGCCGTGGTGGACGGCAGGTCTGTTCTGGGTTCACTGCAGTGGGCGGGAGACAGGTGGGCTGGGGCAAACAGGGTTCCCAGGAGACCTCTTTGTGGCCCCTGTGTGGTTACTGTCTCAGGAAGTGAGACAGACACTATGTTCCGACCCCTGGGGGCCTGGGAAGGCTGCAGCCAGGCAGTCACTGCTCTTGGCTGGGGTCTGATCTCTAGGGGAGCAGCGTGCCTTAGGTCATTGTGCCTTTTAGGTTAAAGCGTTGTTCCCCAACCTGAGATTAATGCCTACTGCCCATGTGTGCTGGGGCAGGAGAGGGGTCTGGGTACAGCTCTTGGGGGGCTCTCCTGGGACTCATCTCTCCAGGGAAAACATGAGACCAAGCTTCTGAGATCAGAACAGCCCCAGGAGAAGCTGGGACAAGCAGTGAGGAGGGGAGAGGGGCCAAAGGAGAAGGGGGCCTCTGCTGGGTGAAGAAGACACCTTCATATATGAACCAGTCCGGAAAACAGAGCAGAAAAGGCAATGCCATCTTTAGAGCTCCTGGAAAAAGAACTCTCCTCATTCCTGGGGGCAAAGCCAGCTCAGAAAGCCCCGACTTCAGTGATTTCAGAGACCCAGGAGTGGCAGAGCACAGCTCCTGCTGGCCTCCCAGCTGCCCCCTGGGAAGACCCGGGAACAGCCACATAAGCAGGAGACCCCACAATGCCAGGAGGGGCGGGGGAAGAGGATCGCAGGAGGGGTGCCATGTGGCTGCTCCTGGCAGCCCTGCCACTGGGGGGCAGGGGCGCGGCTGGCCTCTCGGGGGGGCGTGCCCTCCGGGTAGAAGATGCCCCTCGACTGGGCAGCAAATTCCTCCGGGCTGGCAGGATGGTGCCAGTGGCTCTGCGCAAGGGACTGGTTCTGAAGGCCGGGATGGGGTAAGCCAGAGAGGAGGTGCCGGGGAGGATGGGGCCGGGCACTCTTCCTAGGATGGCGAGCTGGCTGCTCGGGGCAGATAGCCCTGGACAGCTATGGAAGAAGGACCAGGGCCAGGCAGGAAAGGCCAGGGGCCCAGCGGGCGTGGGTGAAGGTTCCATCTCGGCTGCATAGCTGTTGAGGTGGGAGAGAAGGCGAATCCGCACCGGGTCTGCACGGCTGCTGGGCCCTTCCAGGACCCCCAGGTACCTGACGACCTCGGTAAGGCACTCCCGAAAACCGATGCTCCGGAAGTCGACTGCCAGGGCTCGAGCATCAAAGAATCCTGCAAAGTGAGGCACGATGAGGGCATGCCAGGCAGGAGACAAGCACTGAGCCTGGGGTCAGCACTGAGCTCTGGACCTGCTTTCCCCACTCACCCCCTGGGTGACCTTGGGCACGTCACCTCACCTCTCTGAGCCCCAGTCTCACCATCTTAAAGTGGGAATAATCATCCCTACTGGGGTAGAACGAGTGGACTGTGCGGATCAAATGAGTTCACTGAACTGTGAAGCGTTATAAAATGTAAAGTGTTATCTTCATCACCATTCATGATTAACCCAAAGAAGGAAATCTGCGGCCCAGATAACTTCATTTAAATAGACACCTGCCAGATGTGAAAGCGCTGTGCACGTGGAGGTGTAGAGTTGATGGGGGCAGACGCTGGGACGTGGTGGCAGCAGCCATCAGAGCTGGGAGACTCCTTGGAGAGGAGAGCATAGGGTAGCAATGAAGCATGAGGTCTTTGGGGGCCAGCTGCTTGACCATGGACTTAACTAGTGCCCTGACTATGGACAAGTCTCAATCTCTCCATGCCTTGATTTCCTTAGCTGTGAAATGGGTATATTAACAGGCCCTGCCATGTACAGATGGGGGGGGCGAAATGAAATGGTGCACAGAAATGCTTAACAAATGAAAAGTTAGCTATCATTTATATGACTGGTTTGGCCCCCAGAAGCATTGGAGTTTGTTCCCCAGCCCAAAGGGCAGTCTAGAAAGCAGGACCCCACTCTGGTCCTCAGCTGCTGCCCTCAGGCCAGGGACCCTGTCTTTGGTTTGACTTCAGTGTGGGATGACCAGGGGGACTGCCTGCAGAAGTATTCACATTCTCACAGCTTCTCCACACCTGCCCGTCTCTCGACCACCTTCTGGGCAAAGACAGAACAGCCCCAGTGAGCACTGGCTTCATGATCATGGTAGCAAATATCGGGTCCCTGGTTCACGGCTGAGGTCCCCACAGAGGAACAGCTTGGCAGGAGATGATGTTTGGAGCCAGGCCTCCTAGGCGGTGAGACCTGGCTCTGCTGTCTACTTAGTTGTGCAACTTTGAGCAAATCCCATCACCTTTCTCTGTTCACTGTTCTTTTTTCACTGACGTTTGCTGAGTTCTTCCTAAGCACTTAATTTGCATTAGCTAATTTAAACCTCATAAAAACCTATCATTATAACCATTATGGGGAAGTGAATCCCCATAAGAATCCTCCTGCCAATGCAGGGGACATGGGTTTGAGCCCTGGTCCAGGAAGATCCCACATGCCACAGAGCAACTAAGCCCATGCACCACAACTACTGAGCCTGCGCTCTAGAGCCCGCGAGCCACAACTACTGAGCCCGTGTGCCACAACTACTGAAGCCCGCATGCCTAGAGCCTGTGCTCCACAATAAGAGAAGCCACTGCAATGAGAAGCCCGCGCACCGCAACGAAGAGCAGTTCCCGCTCTCCGCAGCTAGAGAAAGCCCGTGCGCAGCAACGAAGACCCAACGCAGCCATAAATAAATAAATTTGTATTTAAAAAACCCCTAGCATTATTCTCATTTTAGAGATAAGGAAACTGAGGAATAAAGAGCTTAAATCATTTGTCCAAGGTCCTAAAGCTAGTAAGTAGTAAACTCAGTGTTCACATACAAAGCCAGGGCTCCATGCCAATTCTCTGTCTTCCCATCAGCCCTTAGCCAGAAAACAGTGAGGATAGCAACACCCACCCTCGAGGTTCTTGTGAGAATCAAATGAGATAATGTTAGAGAAAGCATTTGGAAAACTATAAAATGCTGCCCAAATATTAGTCACTAGTTTTCTTTTAATTGGATAAATACAAATGTGGCTTGAAATTCCTCCCCCACTGGTTGATTAGAGACAGTTTCCACCGTTGGCTGTGCATTCCTTTGGCACAAGTTCTCCAAGTGACCACCTGCAGCAGGATCATCGGGCGTGTTTGCTAAACTGGCAGATTCCTAAACTCCAATCCAGACTTACTGCCTCGGGATCTCTGGGCTGTGACCCACGACGCTGTCAGCCCCTACATGACACTGCTGCCCGCCGAGGCTTGAGAGGCACCAGGCTGGGCTGCTTAACATGCAACCATCCCCTTGAGGGGGTAGCAAGTGAAGGCTTCAAGACTTAAGGCTTTGGAGCCAAGGTCAGTGGAGCTTTCAAGGTTTCCCAATTGTGAAATTACCGAAACACACAGAGCGGCTTCAGGCACACAGAATTTCCATCTGTCCAGAAGTCTTTTAAAAGCCACAATTCCGTGACTTTTTTGTAGTGGACTAGCTCAAAATAACAGAATGCGTTAACATTCGCATCCTACTAAAATCCCACGACTGATCTTCAGCGGTGAGCGTGACATATCCCCCCAGCACTGCCAAGGACACAAGAGCTCAGAAGCCTAGACTGGTGGGTTGGCACACTAGCGAAGTGCTGTGGCTAAAAATCTCAGGCGTGTCTCTCCCACTGGGATCACAGTGAGAATAAGCTCATTCAGGCTGATGCTTAACGAGGCCCTGGGGGCAGGGGGATCAGTAATCTGTTGTAGAAGAGCTCCTCCAAGGTTCAAGGCTGGAAGGAGTGGAGTTGAGGAAAGGGCTAGGACACATGGAGACAATAAAAGCCGAGAGGGCAATGCCAAAAGAAGAAAGACAAGCTTTGCGAACGTTCCACCTGGATCTGCTTCAGCCCCTCTGTGAACTGTGAGCTCCATGAGGTCAGGGACCACATCTACTTTGCTCACCGAAGTATCCCCAGGGCCCAGCCCCCAAATATTGGCTGCAGGAATGGTTCCAGGAAAGTAGAGCATCAGTACCTGTCCCGCCAGTGGCGTGGAGCATTTTCAAGTGATCTACCGTCATCTGCAGGACCTCGGCTTTCTCCAGCTTGGAGGAGCCCTGTGTGTACAGAAGACAGAAGAGTGGCGGCCTTCAGCTGACCTCTGTCGCCCTCCTCCCCAGCATGGCGTCATCAGCACTCACGACCTCAGTTTTCTCCTCCTCCCCCCACTCCACCACTGCCTGTGATCGGGCTTCTGCTTTAGCCAAGCCCACCAAATCTAACCCATTCTCTTCAGTTCTCATTTTAGCCCACCTGTCCACCACACTGCTGACCATCCTTCATGAAAGCCCCCCTCCCCTGCTTTCTTGCTCTAACTGTCTCTTAAAACGGTGGTGTTCCCAGTGGGTGATGGCTCACTTTTTTCTCGCTCTCCTCGGAGGGTCCCCTCTACCTCCATGGCTTCAGGCACCATCACCAGAATGTCACTCCTGCATCCTCACCTGCCTCCTAGACCAGCTTTACCAGGAATCCAACTGCACACTCGCCACACACACCCAAGATCGGGCTCACTGTCTTATTCCAAAGCATCTGTTCTTCCTCCATTCTCTCTCTTGAGGAGTGTTTCCGAAGCCTCCAGCATCACCTGGTCTCCCAGATGAAACCTGAGGGTCGGACTCTCCATGTGAGTCCCTTGAAGGTAGGTACCAGGTCTAGTTCATGGCTGGACTTGTGAAGGTTTCAGTGAATGTCTGTGGAATGACTGACTTGTTCTCCCCAGCAGAAAGGAAGACACAGGACTTATGACCATGCCTTGGCGCACACGGTGAGAATCTTTGAGGCTGTCTGACTGATTCAACTGTCTGACTCTCCACTGGAGTCCCTCCACCCCAGCATGTTCAATGACAGAGACTTCACTCCCCAAGTGGCCTGTTCTACTTTCAGATAGTTCTGGAAATGTCAGTAGTGCAGAGGGATAGGGCACTTTAGGATCACACAGTCTGTGTCCAGTTCCGCTCTGCTACTTACTAGCTGTGTGATCTGGTATAAGTTACTTCACCTCTCTGTGCTTCAGTTTCCTTACCTGTGCAATGTGCATAATAATCCCTACCCTTCAGGATCATTCTGAGCATTCAGTGCAACCAGATGATGGACATAAAGCCACAACCCCTGAGACACCTCAGTAAATATGAATTTCCATCCCCCTTATTCTTGGCCATCAACAGATATCAGTAAGTGATATCACAGCACTTCAGGCAGCTGCCACCAATCGATAAGAGATGCCGTGAGAAGTGAACCTTATCTGCCACCCGCACAGCATTTCCTCTAGCACATTCAGCAATGTCACATACCTGCTTCTCAAAGGCAGTGGGGACCAAGCGCCTCAGTTCAGAAAGGCTGCTGTTGATGCGGTCCCGGCGCCGTTTCTCTATGATCTAAAAAACAATGATGAAACAAACAAACAAACAAAAACCAAGTAGGCACTTCATCACAGTTTCCAACACACCTCGACAGGCACTGACTCATATGTTCCGTCACAATATTTCTGTCAGGGAGATAAATCCATTCTTATATTATGGAAGAGGAAAACGAGGCTCAGAGAGGGGCAGAATTTGCTTAAGGTCACACAGCAAGGAAGTGCAAGGCTGGGACTAGAACTCAGATCTCTTGTCTTGATCTAAGGGGTGGTATCCAAAACGTTTAACCACTGATACAGCAGGGCACCAACCAATTAGAACAGGAACACCAGCCACAGCACTGCAGCAGGTCCTGGAGGCCCCTCCTGGGCCAGGGAGACCCCTTGAGGTGCTGGGTCATGAGGTCTGAGGAGTCCCAGGCATTGCTCTCTCCAGCTGGGAAGGCCTTTCATTCCCACAAGCTCACTCTCATCTCACAATACTGGCAGCGGAATACTGATAGCAGGACAGAAATGACAACACCCATTTTACCGATAAAGAGAACGAGGGCTGGGGTGGGTGTGGCTGCTTAAGGTCTTTTGGTTAGTGAGTGGCAGGGCTGGTCTCTGCCACATTCCGGTCTCTGGACTCCCAGGGCAGAAGCACAGGTGCATCCTGGGGGAAAAGTAGGGCCAAGAGCAAGGACGGGCTCTTCCTTCTTCTGTCCCCCTTCTCTACCCCTCAGCACACTAAGAGGGAAGGAAAGTTCTGAGCTCAGAGAGAAGCAGGGGGAGGCTGGGATAAATGATAGTGGCTAATTGTGCGTCAGGTTCTGTTCTGAGTGCATTACATTAGTTCATTTCAAAACAACTCTTTGAGGTAGGTACCATCATTATTTCAGTTACACAGATGAAAAAACGAGGCACACAGAGATTAAGTGGCTTGCACAAAGTCACCCAGCTAGCTACTGGCAAAGCTGGGACTTGAACCCAGGCAGGGTCACTTCCCGGTGGTGTTTCTGACCAGGGTTCTCTGTGCCAGGCCCCTGGGAACTCAGGGCAAACATTTGTCGGACAGCTCTGCTGAGATACACACTCACCCCTCTGCGTTTCTTCCTGGCTTGCATTTGTGAAGGGCTGGGGGTGGACAGCGGCCGGGCCATCTGGCTGGAGAGGAAAAGAAAGACTGATTTTTCAGAGGACCGTCTCCCTGGCCTGGGCTGACCTCGGAGGCCGGCTGTGGGCGGGCACAGACCCCTCCCAGGCGGCCGAGGTCTCCCAGGCCGGGAAGAGGCGCAGGGCAGGCGTGGGTGGGGACGCCTTCTCTCCCCTTCTCCCCGGGGGCTCATTTCTCCCCGGGCCAAGTCCTCCCCTGCACAGAGCTTCCTGCCCCAGAGTCGCCGGCGGCTGGGGCCATGGATGGGGGGGCTTGGCTCTCGCCCCGACCTGACCCTCTCGGCCTTGCCTCCGGCCCCTCGCCCCTCGCCCTCGCTGCTGCCGCGGCCGTCGGGGGAACCGCAGCCCGGCCGCCCCGCTCCTGCAACCCGATCCCCCGGGCGGGGCGGGCGAGGGCACGGGCGGCGGCGGCGGGGCCGGGCCTGCGGGTTAGGTTTCAGAGGGAGCCGCTGGGAACGAGCGTGGAAAGAACAGATGCCGCCGCTTCCCACGGGCCGGGCGCGCCGGTCGCCCGCCCTCCACCCGGCCTGCAGCTGCCGCCTCCTCCCACGCTGCGCGGCCCGGGCGAGGGGGAGGCGACATCTGGGTCACAGGGCCCTCTCGGACTCTCGGGACGTGGCCCCAGCCTCCCCAGAAGGCTCCAGCCCCGCATCGTGTCAGGCCTCCGGCCCCGGGCTTGGCTGAAGGATGTACGTTTGCTGGCAACCCAGGAGTTACCATCACCGGGAGGAGGCTCAGCCCTCTGGGGCTTTTCCTGCCCAGACTGACCGAATCCTCCTCAGCCCAACTGCTCACCCTCTTCATGGTTCCCACTCCAGAGGCTCTCTTGGAGTGAAGGAGATTCTCTGGGTTGCACTTAGCATCATTCACTTGGCCAACATGCCAGAGGCCCCACTCAGACCTAGGGCTGGACTGGATGCCCTCAGCCAGGCCCCAGCCCTCCAGAGCCCAGCTCCCACTGGAGACATCACAGCCACAAATAACTTTAGACAAGGTGACTCCCCTGCTATTTCAGAACGCGAAATGCCACCCATCTGAACAGGAACCCAAGAGCTTGCCTCCACCTCTCCTCTTCTGCCTAGGTTCCCATCTCAGCGAAGGCACCCATATCCCACTTCTGCAAGGTGGACACCCGGCCACCATCTTTGATTCCTCCTCTGTCCTCACCTACCCCATCAAAACCTGCCCATTCCATGTCTAAAATACATCTCACACCTGTCTCCCTTATCTCCACTGCCGATCTCGGGACCAAGCCTCCATCATCTTTCTAGACTGCAGGAGACTATTACACCCACTACTTCCTACAAGCGGGCAGAGTGATCATCTAAATGCAAATCTGATCGTGTCACTCTCTTACAGGGCCTTCTCAATGCTTTTAGGACCAAGACTACCATCTTCCAGGTAGTCCCGCAGGCCCCTGTCACCTCCTAGACTCAATTCTCTTTTGCTCTGTGTGCTCCAGCCTGTGAATGCACTAACTCCTTCCTGTGGTGGCACATACTGCTCCCCTAGCACAGAACTCTCTGGTCCACTCCCTCTCCCCACCCCCAAGCCCCAGCCCCTTTGCCTAGTAACTTCTACCACCTTTCAGATCTCAACTCAAATGTCATCACCCCTCCCACTTGATACCCCCTGCTTTACGCTATCCTAGCATCCTGCATTCGTAGCATTTGTACCCATTTGTTGGGTACAAATCATATTTACATGATTATTTGATTAATGTCTAACTCTCCATCAAGTCTGTAAGTTCCATGAGGCCATGAACCATATCTGTCTCATTCACAGCTGTACCCAGTACTCAGCAAGTGACATGACAGAGCTCGTGGTTGAGCTCCTCCTCCTGCCCTCATCTTTGGCATCACCGGAGAACACAGAGGTGAGACCATAAAGTCTATGTCTTGGGACTTCCCTGGCGGTCCAGTGGTAAAGAATCCGCTTTCCAATGCAGGGGATGCGGGTTCGATCCCTGGTCGGGGAACTAAGATCCCACATGCCTCGGGGCAACTAAGCCTGCACGCCACAACTACTGAGCTTGTGCGCCTCAACGAGAGAGCCCACGTGCTGCAAACTACAGAGCCCACGCACCCTGGAGCCCGCACTACACAACTAGAGAGAGAAAAACCCGCATGCCACAGCTAAAGAGAAGCCCGTGTGCTGCAACGAAAGAACCCGCAGGCCTCAACCAAGATCCCGTGTGCCTCAACTAAGACCTGACGCAGCCAAATAAATAAACAAATATTAAAAAAAAAAAAAATCTATGTCTGAGACCTTTGTGGAATGGGGGCATGTGTGGCTCACCGGGAGGGTCCCAGCCCACGTGACGACCCTCTTGGCACTAGAGGTTGGATCATTTTCATCAACTGCTCAAAGAGATAAGGTTGCATGGGAGACCAGATCAACATTTGTCAAACCTACTGCTATGTCCCTGGCTTCATCTAGCTACATCTGGAAAAGGATATCTCCATCCAAACATCTGGACAAGAATGTAAGAGGCCTATGAAAGCTCGTGGGAGGGATGGGTCAGCAAGCCTGATCCAGGGCTCAGGTGGCCAGATCCTGAGATCTGTAGGGCAGCTTGTTTACAAAGCTTCAGTATGGACAAGCCACAAGGGCCAAGGTCTACTAAGAAACACGGCCTTTGTCCCCGCAGCTTGGATAAGGTGTCTCCTGGGGTATTGGGTTACCACTGCTCACGTCACTGCCTCTCAGCCTGATTCCTCCTCAGGGACCATCTGTTGGAGGCTGACACACCCCTTTCAGAGCATGGCAGCTCAGCCACCCTTTTTCCACTCTCCTGGGTCTCTTCGGTGTTATCCCTCTCCCCCCACTCCCGTATCCCACAGGCAAACCTCACTTCACAGCTTTCTCGGCATCCCTACATATACTTCCCTCCTTTGAGGGGAAGCCCCACTTTACAGATGAGGATGCTGGGCACTGGGGAGGTAAGGCAGCTTGCCCAGCCTACGCAGCTGCTGAGGAGCAAAGCCAGCATGGGAATCCACATCTTCTGGCTTCAAAATCAACATTGTTTTCCCTCCTGATTCCTATTTCCTGTCTGTCTGAATAGCCCTCCAGTCCCCTTAGCCTTAAAGCTCCCAAGAGCTCAGCCAGAGCTAGCTCTCTTCCAGGCTGGGATCTGGCCCTGACATTGGGAGAGGGTGTGAGAGATTCTTGTCTGAGAGTCTGAAAATAAGGCAGATTTTCATGGACCCAGAGAAGATATGTTGACCCCCGAGATCTGCTCCGTGGGCCTCAAGGGGTCCCTAGCCAGGATTCTGGGGTGGCCTCTTGGGGGAGGGGCAGCTTTCCAGGTGGTCTGGCTGCTGGTCCTGACTGCCCTCAGCGCTCACCCTCACTTCCTTTTTGGGAACTCCGCCGAGGGGCCCTTGCAGGTGACCCCGCTCATTTTCCATCAGCCAAAGGCAGAATCACGATGTCTCCAATGAAGGGCTCTCAGAGAGCACTGAGCCTACTTGTAAAAGGAGGAAACTCAGAGAGGGGAAGCGATCTGCTCCAGGCCACACAGCAAATCGGAGGAAATTCCAGAACTGGAGCCAAATCTACTGGCTTTTCACCCAGTGCTCCCCATACAGTCATTGTCCCCCCATGTACATTTCATAGCCAGTACTTTTTGTTCTAGAGAGCACTTCCATGTTCACTTGTCTCATTTATCATACAATGAGTTAAGTATATTATTGGGCCATTTCACACTTAGGAAAAATAATCACTTGATAGCTGGAGTGACAGAGACACAAAGTCCAGTCTTCAGATGTCCAGGCTTTTCATTAGACCATGCTGCCTCACGGACGTGGCACTCTCCAACTGAACGGCGACCCCTTAGAGAGCAGCTTTCGTTGGAAGTTGCCTTGTGCCAAAGCAGGGAGCTGTGTGCCTTAAGTCCATTACCTCATCAAAGCCTCCCCCTATGAGGTAAGGTATTAGCATCCCCATTTTGTAAAGGAGAAAATTAGAATTCAGAAAAGGGTAGTCACTTACCCAAGTTAATGGTGGTGAGACTTCAAAGGCCACCATGTGCCTTAAATGACTCACAGACCCTGACCCAGTGCCTGACGTGGCAGGTGCTCATTAAATTTTTGCAGAGGGAGGGGGGAGACTATTCTCAGTTTGGACCCACATGTGTCAGGGGGCTGTGCTCAGATAGGAGCTCTAAGGGTGATTCCCATATATGGGGCAGGACACTGCCACCAGGCAGATGCCTACAGTGGCAATGGAACACAACCTGCTCTTTACTCTTACGGAGGGTGGGGGCAGATTTGCACCCTGCCTCTGACCCTGGGGAGGCTGGCTGCTCCAGTCCCCTGGCCCTTGCCAATGTTCATCTGGCTTTCTTTGTTCATGAAGCTCTTCTTCTCTGAGAGTTCCCTGAGGGCAGAGGCTGAGCAGGATACATCTGGGCCCCCCACGCCCAGCCCAGGGTCTGGGCCACAGCAGGCATCGTTCAGCGCTCCCTGAATTGAAGCATTGATGTCTGCTGGGGGGAGGGCCCTTTGGTGAGTGCTACAAAGAGGGGTCTATAAGTCGGCCTCTGCCAGATGTCCAACTGTTTCTCTCCTCTGGGGGGGGTCTGCTCGCCTAAGAATCTAGACAGTCTAAAAAAATGGGCTCTAGTTGAAAGGACAAAATGTATAGGAAAAAAACTGCCTACTGATCCTTTATGCCATAGTCCAAATGCCACAGTCTAAATGCCACCACCTTCAGGAAGCTCTCCCTGCACTTTTTTTTTTTTTTTTTTGCGGTACGTGGGCCTCTCACTGCTGTGGCCTCTCCGGTTGCGGAGCACAGGCTCCGGACGCGCAGGCTTAGCGGCCATGGCTCACGGGCCCAGCCGCTCCACGGCATGTGGGATCTTCCCGGACCGGGGCATGAAACCATGTCCCCTGCATCGGCAGGCGGACTCTCAACCACTGCGCCACCAGGGAAGCTCTCCCTGCACTTTTGGTTGTGAGTGACCTCTCCCTGCTCAGGTGCCCTCACAGCCCACAGTCTGTCTCTCTTTCCATCTTCCATCCTGTCCATGGACTTTGTGTGACCTGGCAGGTCACTGACCAGGCTGCAAATTCTTGGAGGACAGAAGGCAGCTCCAATCAGCGCAGCTCTCTGACACCCATTTCATGCCTCTGATTCATGAAGACCCAATGACACTGAGCTTGAGACACCTCCCCGCCAACCCCCCACCCCATGGTGCTGGGCCCTTCCCCTGCTCCTAGCAGGCACAGACTCAGAGAATTGATTCTCTAAAGAGCAGTTTCTGCTAAACAATTTTAAAAGGCTATTAAGTTGCATAGGGAATGCTATTATATACCCCAAAACCTCATGGACAGGAAATTACCTCCTATTAGAAGCTAGAAAGAACTGGAAGCTGGGGGCGCTTTACTGGGACTTGTGACTGAGGCAGGACCCCCTGGTCTCAGAAAACTGGATATCACTGAAAGTATGAAATACTCTCAGAAACATCCCTATGAATGAACTGAATCCCCCTTTCAAATCTATTCTAGAGAGTCAGGTTTGGATGAGCTAGGAGGGACCAGATAGGCTTCCTTTTCCCACTCCCTGTTCTCCTTTATTTTACTGATGAGAAAACAGGCTCACAAAGGGAAAGCAATGCCCCAAGGTCACACGGTAACTTGGTGGCAGATTTGGGGCTGGGACCCAAGTCTGCAGACTCCCAGTCAGTCCTTGCTCTCTTTCAGGGTTCTGAGTATCACATATTGGGTGCCTGATACTACTTAAGCATTTGCTACGTGCTGGGCTCTGTGTGAAGCCCTTGACATAGGTTATCTCATCTGATTTTCCTAATTATCCTATGAGGTCAGTTCTATTATTTATACCCATTTTTCAGACGAAGAAACCGAAGCTTAGATTGGTCACAGAACTGGGACGTAACAGAACTTATACAAGTTCAGTTTGTTCTACAGGTTTGAAGTAGGGTCAGAAAACGTACCAAGAGTTAAAAGATATTGACAGCAGACTGGTGCAGTAGAAAGAGCACTGGAATCAGAGTCTAGGCCCTTGCAAGGACCATGGGCAAGTCAGCGATTATTTTCTTCAATACTAAAACCTTAATTCCAAAGATTTTCTTCCCCTGGAAGTTTTGTGTCTGTGTCTGTGTGTGTGTGTGTGTGTGTGTGTGTGTGTGTGTGTGTGTGTACTATATGAAAAGTGTACCCCAGCTAGGGTAAAATTAAGAAAGTATGATTACTCTGCATAGTCACTGCAGAGTAGTGACTACTCTACTTCAGGACCAGGGGGTGTGATACCAACAGTCCATGAGGGTTTCCTAAGATCTTCAGGGAAAAGCCCTCCCTGGTAGCGCAGTGGTTAAGAATCCACCTGCCAACTCAGGGGACAGGGGCTCGAGCCCCGGTCCAGGAAGATCCCACATGCTGAGGAGCAACTAAGCCCGTTCGCCACAACTCCTGAGCCCACGTGTCACAACTACTGAAGCCCGCGCGCCTAGAAACCCATGCTCCATAACAAAGAGAAGCCACCGCAATGAGAAGCCCGCGCACCGCAACGAAGAGTAGCCCCCGCGCAGCAACAAAGACCCAACGCAGCCAAAAATAAATTAAATAAAAATAAATTAAAAAAAAAAAAAAGTCCTCGCCAGTAGCCTCACTTGGACAGAAAGAGATCTCCAACCGGACCTCAGACCCCGAGCTGAACTCTCCCTCCGTCCCAGCATCTCGAGCCCTAAACGGCCGAGAGCGCACAGGATCCCGGGCACTCGTGCGCGTAACGGTGGCGCCACACCTGCGTCTACCCCGGTCGCTCCAGGACTGGCTCCGCGCTCGCCGGCCCGTCGGCTTGCTCCCCAGCCTGCTCGCCCCGGCGCGCCCAGCGCCCCCAGCCAGCCTTACCTCAGCTCGCCCTCGTGGCCCACGTCGATGGGTCCGTCGGACTCGCTGTCGGAGCCGCTCGGCTCCCGGGGCCGCTTCATCGTGAGCGAGGGCTGCGTGGGTCCCCGGCCGGCGGTGCGGGCGGCGAGCCGGGAAGTCGGGCCCCGCCCCGGCCCCGCCCCGGGGGCGCAGCCACCGCCCTTTCCCAGGGCCCTTTCCTGCGTCGCAGCCGCAGCCCCGGGCGCCCCCTCGCCCCCTCCGTGACGCGCTGGCCGAGCCGTGGGAAGGCCCCGGGAGGTCGCCGCCCCGCCGACGGCTGGGAGGTCCGGCTCCGCTCCCTCGGCCGCCGCGCGCTGGGTGGCCTTGGGCAGGTGCCCTTGGAGGCCCCTGGGGAAGCCAAGGGGTCCCCGTCTGTCCCTGGTTCGCCCCCGGGGCGCTGTCGGCCTGTGGAGGCGCCGCTCCGCTATGCCCCAGCCTCTTTAGAGGTCCCCTCGCCGGCTCCTGCCTCCTGGGGTTCTGGGGGCGGCAGACACATCGGTTTGGGGAGGTCAGTGGAGTGGCTGTGGGCTGACCCTCGGCCAGAATTCTCTGGCAGCTTCTCCCAAAGGGGTCCAGAGCAAGTAGAATGTGGGTGAGGGGGCCATCCCCAAAAGGGATGGCCGAAGTTGTGGCTGCACCACCTGCGCAGGACCAGCTCTGGCCAAGGTGCCTGAAGACCTGTCTTGATCGTGGGTGTCCCTGGGAATTAGTTCCCAGTTCACCAGAGGCAGAGCTGTCCTGGGAGGCCAAGAGTGCCTGGAGAGGGCCCATTCCTGAAGCTGTTGCGGGGCCTCAAAAGGGGGTGGGTGGCACTCTCCAGCCTCCCTTCCTGGGACCCTCCTCCCCCCTACAACAGACCAAACTGTTCACTGGGTAGGGGCTCCGACTGCCCTGCCCCTAGGGAGGGAGACTCAAGGAAGATTCTGAGATTCACCTGCGATCCTCATGGGCCAGTGCCTCAGAGAGACCCCCCAAAGCTCAGAAGGAAATGGAACGGGGGCATCCTGGAAGGTGGACTTCATGAGCTGGGAGGAGGAGATGAGAAGGTGGTCTCCATGTGGTGGGTCGGAGATGAAGTCTTTCCCTTTGACTCACCCCCCAGGACACAGAGGAAGCCATCTCATTTGGGAGAGTGGGGTTAGTCATCTAACTGCACTTCCACTCCCACTGTAAGACCTGACTGGGGACACTTGCTTATGGTGGTGGGACAGAACAATCCCGTGCCCCCTTCCACACGTGTCCACAGACACTACCACGTGGCCAAGTCTATGGACACGTAGGTATAGACATGCACGGGTACACAGCTGGCATGAGCAGTCAGAACCTGCAGCTTGGACTTCCTCAGGAGGCCCTGGTGTTCACCCCAGCCATACCTATGGACTCTCTTTTTCCAGATGCCCTCAGCACTCACATAACTTCCATGGACATGTACCAGTGGAGTGGAAACCTCAACCAACACAGAAGTTGTGCAGTCCGTGCACTCTGCATTCCCTGGAAAGGCAGAAATCAGCCATGTTGCCCAGATATCTGCCCTGCGTGTGACTGAGGTCACAGGGACTGGCAGTGGAGCAGATTTGCAGGGGAAGATCAAGCTCCATTGTAGGTATGTTCATGTGAGATGCCCCGGGTCATCAAAATGGAGTGCACAGGGACTTCCCTGGTGGCACAGTGGTTGAGAATCCACCTGCCAATGCAGGGGACACAGGTTCGATCCCTGGTCCGGGATGATCCCACATGCCGTGGAGCAACTAAACCCATGCGCCACAACTACTGAGCCTGCGCTCTAGAGCCCACGAGCCACAACTACTGAAGCCTGCACACCTAGAGCCCGTGCTCTGCAACAAGAGAAGCCACTGCAATGAGAAGCCTGCGCACTGCAACGAAGGGTAGCCCCCGCTCGCCGCAACTAGAGAAAGCCCGTGCACAGCAACGAAGCCCCCCCCCAAAAAAGGAGTGCACAGATAAATAGGAGCTCAGAAGAGGGGTCGAAGCTGAATATTTATTGGAAGTCATTAGGTAATAGGTGGCACTTAAAGCTATAGGAGTAGACAGATTACCCAGAAAGAAAGTGTGGATGGGGCCTAGCTAAATAGCTAACGTTTGGTTAGCACTTATAACACCTGAAACTGTTTTGTAAGTATTAACTCACTTCATTCTCAGCAACTCTATAAAGTAGTAAAATTATTATCATCCCCAGTTTGTAAATGAGAAAAAAAGGCACAGAGAGGTGGAGTAACTCTACAGAGGGTAAATGGAAGGGCTGGAATTCAACAAGGCAATTTGGTTCCAGAGCCAAACCCCCAGGCTTTACTACCTGTATAGCTCCTAAACATCAGGCTGTAGTATCTAGTACTGAGCCTAGAGCTGTGCCATCAGTACAATAGCCACGAGACACGTGTGGCTACTAAGCACTTGAAATGTGCCTGTACTGAATTGCTAGGAAGTGAGATACACACCAGATTCAAGAAGGAAAGAGAGCAAGAGAGAGGAAGGAGGGGAGGAAGGAAGGGAGGGAGGGAGAAAGGGCAAGCTCTCATTTATATTTTTAATATTGATAACATGTTGAGATTATAATATTTTTTAAAATGTACTTATTTATGGCTGCGTTGGGTCTTTGTTGCTGTGCGCAGGCTTTCTTTAGTTGCTGTGAGCGGGGGCTACTCTTCGTTGCGGTGCGCGGGCTTCTCATTGCGGTGGCTTCTCTTGTTGCAGAGCACGGGCTCTAGGCGCACAGGCTTCAGTAGCTGTGGCGTGCAGGCTCAGTAGTTGTGGCGCACGGGCTTAGTTGCTCTGCGGCATGTGGGATCTTGCCAGACCAGGGCTTGAACCCGTGTCCCCTGCATTGGCAGGCGGATTCTTAACCACTGCTCCACCAGGGAAGCCCTGAGATTATAATATTTTATACATATTGGATTAACTAAAATACATTATTAAAATTAACTTCACTTGTTTTTAGTTTTTTTTTAATTAATTGTTTCTGCTCCTCCCCAATCTATTTCTATTGGACAGTGCTAATCTAGCACAGGGGTGGCTTGACCTCAGTCCCACTTGACATTTTGGGCTGGAACATTCTTTATCGGTGGGGCTGTTCTGTGCGTTGTTGGGTGTTTAGCAGCTTCCCTGGCCTCTACTCACTACGTGCCAGTAGTACCTGCCCCAGTCGTGACAATTAAAACTGTCTCTAGATAATACCAAATGTCCCCTGGGGGAGAAATCACCCCCAGTTGAGAACCACTGGTCTAGAGAAACCCCAAGATTTAGATGTTGAGTAGAAGAGAAAGAGCTGCCAGAGGAGACTGAGAAGGAACAGCCGGGAGGTGGAGGAGAGCCAAGGGTGGGTGTTACAGGAGCCAGAGGGCGTTTCGAGTACTTGGTCATGGTCATTTAAAATGTCAGTCAGATCGCATCACTTCCTGCTCAAAACCATCCAGAGGCTTCCCATCACATTCAGAATGAAATGCCAACTGTTTACCGTGGCCTATACATAGGGTGACTCTATAATTTATCATCTAAGCCTGGGGCACCTCTGAGAGTGAAAGGAGGCAACACTAACTATGCCAAGACAGTCCAGGGCATTACTGGATGTATGGCCACCCTAAGCCCTGGGCCCTGCCCCTGCCCTGCTCACTCAGCCACTAGAGCCTTCCTGCCTGCCCTTCCACCGAAATTTCCTGCTTGTAGCTGCTGCAGGACTTCGAATTCGTCGTTCCATCTGTCTGGAAGCCTCTTCTCCTTGATGGTCTCAGATTAATTATCTCACTCTCTTCAGGTCTTGGCTCAAATGTTACATCCTTAGAGAGAACTCTCCTGACCCTCTGTCTAAAACAGCGACCGATTTCCTGCTCACTCTGTGTCCCATTTCACATCATCTTATTTGGTTTGGCCAAAAAGTTCGTTCTGTTGTTTTTTCCATCCGATGGTTCTAGTAGCGCTTAGTTGTCTTTAACTTCATTCGAAACAATTATGTTAGATTGTATTGTGACAGCTGTCATATCAGCATGCATTAAAAAAATACTTATCAAAATTGGTGAATTTTTGTGTAGCCATTTAATATTGAAGATGGAAGAAGAAAAGCAACATTTTCAGCATCTTATGCTTTATTATTTAAAGAAAGGTAAAAACACAACTGAAACGTAAAAAAAAGATTTGTGCAGTGTATAGAGAAGGTGCTGTGACTGATCGAACATGTGAAAAGTTGTTTGGGAAGTCTCGTGCTGGAGATTTCTCACTGGACGATGCTCCACGGTCAGGTAGACCAGTTGAAGTTGATAGCGATCACATAGAGACATTAATTGAGAACAATCAATGTTATACCACGCGGGAGATAGCCGACATACTCAAAATATCCAAATCAAGTGCTGAAAATCATTTGCACCACCTTGGTTATGTTCATCGCTTTGATGTTTGGGTTCCACGTAAGTTAAGCGAAAAAAACCTTCTTGACCGTATTTCCGCCTGTGATTCTCTACTGAAACGTAATGAAAATGTCTCATTTTTAAACAAATTGTGATGGGCGATGACAAGTGAATGCTGTACAATAATGTGGAATGGAGGAGATTGTGGGGCAAGCGAAATGAACCACCACCAACCACACCAAAGGCCGGTCTACATCCAAAGAAGGTGATGTTGTGTATACATGGTGGGATTGGAAGGGAGTCCTCTATTAAGAACTCCTTTCAGAAAACCAAACGATTAATTCCAACAAGTACTGCTCCCAATTAGACCAACTGAAAGCAGCACTCGATGAAAACGTTCGGAATTAGTCAATAGAAAACGCAGCATCTTCCATCAGGATAACACAAGATCACATGTTCCTTTGATGACCAGGCAAAAACTGTTACAGCTGGGCTGGGAAGCTCCGATTCATCTGCTGTATTCACCAGACAGTGCACCTTTGGGTTTCCATTTATTTCGGTCTTTACAAAATCCTCTTAATGGAAGAAAATTCAGTTCCCTGGAAGACTATAAAAGGCACCTGGAACAGTTCTTTGCTCAAAAAGATAAAACGTTTTGGGAAGATGGAATTATGAAGTTGCCTGAAAAATGGCAGAAGGTAGTGGAACAAAACGGTGAATACATTGTTAAATAAAGTTCTTGGTGAAAATGAAAAATGTCTTTTATTTGTACTTTAAAACCAAAGGAACTTTTTGGCCAACCCAATACTTTATAGCATCTATTAATCTCACTGACATTATCTGTTGATATATTTATCATCTGGGTCCTCCATCACAAGATAAACTCATTGAGGGTAGACACTGGTTTCTCCTTTTCCCTGCTGACTCTCCAGCACCTAGCACAGTGCCTGGCATGCAGTAGATGTGCAATAAATACTTGCTGGCAGAATAAACTCATTTAAGAAGCTTGACTGTGATGGGAAAGTAAGCTAGGACAATAGCTGGAGGAGATGTGTAGTCTGGGTTTGTTTGTTTTTGCTTTTGTTTTGTTTTATTTATTTATTGAAAGAGAATTTAAAACAAAATAAATTTATTTATTTATTTTTGGCTGTGTTGGGTCTTCGTCGCTGTGCGCGGGCTTTCTCTAGTTGTGGAGAGCAGGGGCTACTCTTCATTGCAGTGTACGGGCTTCTCACTGTGGTGGCTTCTTGTTGCAGAGCATGGGCTCTAGGCACGCGGGCTTCAGTAGTTGTGGCACACGGGCTCAGTAGTTGTGGCTCGCAGGCTCTAGAGCGCAGGCTCAGTAGTTGTGGTGCACAGGCTTAGTTGCTCCGCGGCACGTGGGATCTTGCCAGACCAGGGCTTGAACCCGTGCCCCCTGCATTGGCAGGTAGATTCTTAACCACTGCTCCACCAGGTAAGCCCTTTCGTTTTGTTTTACAATGGAAGTGAGTAGGGCATGGTCCAAGCAGCAGGAAACCATCCCTCTGTGGGATTTTATGAAGAGGCTTCCACCTTGACTGTGAAGTTCTTAGGGGTGGGAATCATTTGTGTTGTTCATTATTATGTCTTTCAGTGCCTAGTAAAGTGTCTAGCGCATAGTAAGCATTTAACATTGTTGTGAAATAAATAAATGATAATGATAACAACAATAAAAATAAATTCTTATTGCACCCTTACTGCACCATGTACCAGGCACTGTACTATTTGACATGTATTAACTCATTTAAACCTCATAACAACCCTATAACAGAAGTTGCTATTATTATCTATTATAATCCCATTTTACTGAGACATAGGGAAGTTAAGCAACTTATCAGAGATCACACAGCTAGTAAGTGGTAGAGCTGGGACTCCACCCAGACAGGTTGGCACCAGAGTCTTTTTTTTTCTTTTAGATACAGTTTTAAAAAATATATATATTTATTTATTTTTGGCTGCATGAGGTCTTAGTTGTGGCACGCAGGATCTTTGTTGCAGCATGCGGGATCTAGTTCTCCCACCAGGGATTGAACCCAGGCCCCCTGCATTGGGAGCGAGGAGTCTTACCCCCTGGACTGCCAGGGAAGTCCCGGCACCAGATTCTTTCTGGTAACTGTGGCATTGTGCATTTAGAGTGGGGTAGACCAATCAGAAGCCTCCTACGATAGGCCAGGCAATAGGGACTGGTTTAGAGGGGAAGAATACAGAACAAATCCACGTGATGCTGGGCTCCTGTCTGGATGACTGAGTGGGTGAAGGTGACAGGCACCAATGGGAAACACAGGAGAAGGTAAGCTCAGTGTGGCCATGCTGTTTGTGAGACCCATGGGACACCCAGGAGGAGAGCCCGGGGAGATGTCTGGGCTGGAGTAGAGATTTGGGGACTGGTAGCTGAAGCCATGGGGTACATGAGGTAACTCAAGGAGCTAGTGCAGAGCAAGAAGGAGGAGAACCTAGCATAGAACCCTGAGAAAAACAGCCAGAGAAACTCTGGGAGGAGGAGGAAAATTGAACAAGGATAGAGCACCTGGGGCCGAGGTCAGAGAATGCCGAGTAAAGGGCTCGGTGGCCAGTTCAGGGGCTCTAAGAGGAAGACCTGCAAACATGAGGTCACAGAGGCCTTGGCATGAATAAAGGCGTCAGAGGCAGGGGCCGTACCCCAGGGATCTGGAAGTGTCTGTGGAGGATGCAGAAGCAGGTTTGAAGAAGGAGCAGGTGAATGAGAGAGGGCAACACAGGCAACTGCAGAGGGCGGCAAGTCCTTAGGAGGAATTTGCTTGCTGATGGAGAGGGGTCAGGGAGAGGCAGAGGGGTGAGCCCGGAAGTAGCAGCTAGCCTCAGTCCAAAGGGAGGGAGGCAGAGAGGGAACCTATACCCTCTCCACTTCTCCCATCCCCCTGCCCCAGAGCAGAATGAGCAGGAGAGATTTTCAGGGTCAGGTCTCAGCTCCAGTGACACTTTCTCAATCCCTGATCCCACACTAGGTCAGCCCCCTTCTCCTAGGGCTGGTATTCAGATTAGGAGACTGACAGCGCCTGGGTGCCAATGGTTGGGTTGCATGTGGACCATATGTTGGAAGACGGTTCCAGCGCCCTTTGCTGGGCCAGACACTGAGCAACTAACTGCTGAGTGATGGAGGTATTGGGGGTCCCAGAGGAGAGGATGGTTGTCACAGAGATGCTCCGGGCAGCTGTTGGTAGTTATTAATTGTGCAATAATTTATGTCTGTCTCTGGGACATAAAGGCAAAACCCAAGCGGTTTGCTCCCCATCGTCTCCCCATGCCTAGCAGTGTTTGGCATGTAGTAGGTGTTTGGTAAATATTGGAGAGTGACTAGTGATGGGGAGGGGAGCTGGGGGACTCCTGAAGGCCTCTACCTTCTCTGTGGAGGAGGTAGTGCCCGGTCCCAGGGAAAACAGCAGAGTTACAATGGGCAGAATCCTGGCCCAGGGCCTGGGGAGAGTGGCTGGAGCACCTGGGTGCCACTCAGCTCTCCCTCTGTAGGCCCTTGTCCCTCTCCTTGTGTCTGTGGACATTGAGACTCAGAGAGGGGCAAAACATCCTTAGGGCCACACAGTGAGGCAAGAGGTGAGCCAGGATAAGAAAGGACTCCCTGTGCCTTGGTTTTCTCATCTGTAAAATGGGATGATAACAAAGCTACTCACTCCATAAGCTTGTTGTGAGGATTACATGAGGTAAGATGCATAGCACAGTGTCTGGTGTTTTTATGTTTTTATTTTTATTTTTTTTGAAAGTTTAGTTTATTTATTTTATTATATTTATTTTTGGCTGCATTGGGTCTTTGTTGCCATGTGCGGGCTTTCTCTAGTTGCGGCGAGCAGGGGCTACTCTTCTCATTGCAGTGGCTTCTCTTGTTGCAGAGCACAGGCTCTAGGCACGCGGGCTTCAGTAGTTGTGGAACGCAGGCTCAGTACTTGTGGCTCGTGGGCTCTAGAGCGCAGGCTCAGTAGTTGTGGCGCACAGGCTTAGTTGCTCCGCGGCACGTGGGATCTTCCCGGACCAGGGCTCGAACCCGTGTCCCCTGAATTAGCAGGCGGATTCTTAACGACTGCGCCACCAGGGAAGTCCTGTGCCTGGTGTCGAGAAAGAGCACTTGGTAATGGTAGCATTTGGACTCAGCCTCTGTCTCCATGTGTTTTCTCCCTAGGTGACTCATCTACTCCCATGCCTTTACCTCCTATAAGCCAATGACTCCCCAGTTTTTATCTCTAATGCAGACATTTTCTCTGAGCTTCAGACTCATCCAACTGCACCGTCTGTCTCCTTACACTCAGTTTGGCCCACCTATACGCCAAGACCTAACCGGGTGTGCCAGGCCTGCCTTGGATGTCCCCCAGGCTCTCTTTGCCAAGGCCCACACCGACAGGGCCTCCAGCCCAGATGTCAGGTACCCCCATCACCACTTTCCTGCTCAGTGTTCTGTCCTGAGAACAAACTGAGCCTCCTTGCCTCCCCCGCTTCCTGACCCCTGCTCCCCCCAGGCCCTTCCTGTCCTCCCCTTGCCCTCCTCCCCTGCTCCCCTGGGACCCATCCGTGCTCACTGCCCACCTCCCCAGCTGCCACCACAGCTGGTCACTGACGGAATGTGCAGCTGCTGAGAGCCACATGTGCGGAACAGGTGGTGCACATCCACCCCTGGGGCCAGTGGGGGTGGGAGCTGGGACCATCTGTCTGTGTCTGTTTGTCTGCATACAACACACACACACACACACACACACACACACAATCCACAGCTCCTTGTTCAGGGGAAGTGGTGCACAGTATTGCTTTGGTTCCCTTCGCCATCCCCAGGCTGCAGAATTCATGGAAGTCTTGCTCCATCTACAGGGGTCCAGTGGCCCCGGCTCAGGACCCCTGAAAGCAGACAGGCTGGGCTGGCCCAGCTGTCTTGATGCTCATATATTCCCCATGCCTGTGTGCAGGCAGCACAAAGCTCCACAGAGGCTGCCTGGGGCCAGAACGTCCAGCTGGGTGATTAGGGCCTTCCTAGCTTTCTCAGGCCCTGGGGGGTGGCCTGCAACAGAGGAATCCGGAGGCCTCAGACACATCCCAGAGCCCCCTTGGCAGCTTCCAGAGGTTCCGCTGCTGGGGTGGCGCCAGCGGCATCTGTCCTGGTTCCCACACTCCGGCCTTTCTGGAATCTCCACAGATTTCCCTTCCTTGTGTACATGATGTCAGCAGGACAAGGACACTGGGAGTGGAGGGAGGGGAGGGACTGGGGACACCATGCTCCCTGGAGTCAGATGGCCCTGAGGGGCTGGGTGGGGGAGAGCCTGGTCCTTGGTACTGCCCACCAAATAAGGAGAGGACGACTTGGCCTGTGGCTCCCAAGCCTGACTGGGGCCTGACACTGCCCTGTGCATTCTCGTGCCCCTTACCATCTCTGGAGGTCTCAGTTTCCTCATCTGTAAAATGGAACTAAGACTAGCATCCACTGTCTAAGGGCAATATAAAGGCTGTAAAATCCTCAGCCTTGATGGAGGTCCTTCATGGTCTGGGCACAGCTCACTCACTACTTCCCTGACCTCCACCCCAGTCCTGCCATTTCTCTTATGTTTTAAGACACATAACATAGGTTCATGTCTCTCAGTCTTTGTATTCTGTCTATTTTGAAAGTCTTTCCCTTTTCTATCTGGAAAACTCCTACTCAGCCTCCAAAGCCCAGCACAAAAGTCTCTCTCTCTAGGAAGCCTGTCCAACCTCCCTTGGGCACTGGTACTGCCTCCTTGTACCTCTGTGTTTCCCTCCCCATACCGCTGCTGTCTGCTTACCTCCCCTGATTGTGGCTCCTCAGAGAGCTGTCCTTCGTGGGGTGGGCTCTCAGGAGCCCAAGCACAGCACTCTGCAACCTGCGGTGTCAGACCATAATCAGGACATGGCTCTAGGCCTGGCCTTGGCCCTAATGCTGCCAGGTAGAACTTCCCACCTGTACCCAGAGCCCTTAAATCCCCCTTTCCCCACCCAGGCCAGCCAAGCCAAAGTCCCACTGTACAGATGGGGAAAACTGAAGCCCAGAGAAGGGCACTTAGCAGCAGGGACAGGATTGGAACTGAGGTCTCTTACCCCAGTCCAAAGCCCCGAGGCCCTTTTCTCTACCCTGAACCTCCCTCCTGGACAGAGGATCTGGAGGCTGGGAAGTGATGATGGGGTCGAGGCCGGGCATGGGTTGGGTGGGAGCCCCAGGCTTGGAAAGCAGCTGTCCCTCACCTCTGGCGATGGCTGGAATTGGATTCCACCATGTCCCCTGGCGGTGACAGGGAAACCACACTTCTATTCCGCCACTCAGTAATGATGGAGACTTGTAAGACCATCAGACAAGCTATCCTGAGGGGCAGATGGGTGTAGGGCTTACGGCCCAGAGAGGGTGTGTCATTTAGGTCTTCTAGAAGACAGATGCTAAGGTGAATTAGAGGTGCAAGAGATTTGTTGAGGAAATGGCTTGTAAGGATAGAGGGAAAGAACAGGAGGAAGCAGGAAGAGCCTTCTGACCGTGATGGAAGTCTGACACCTGTGAAGGGGAGGGAGCAAACAGGAGGATTGGGTAGGAAGAGCCCCAGATGCAATGCAGCTCTGAGAAAGTCTTAGTCAGGCCCAGGGTAAAAACTGTGCATTAGAGGAGCCTCATGTAGGGAAGAAATAGCCCCAGTCACTGACCCAGAGCAGCCCAGGGAATGCAAACTGTATGCAGATCCACAGAGACAGCAGCTGAAGGAGTTAATGACACTCCCTGCAGCCAGTCCTCTTGAAGGCAGGTACGAGTGATGTACCCTCCCGGTAGCTGCAGAGGGTACGTGCTTTGCAAGGTCACCCAGCCCAGCAAGCAGTTGACAGGTTCTCATGCCTGGGCTGTGGCTGCAGTATGCTGACACAGGGATGCGCTTTAAGCCACCTGGGTCTTCACAGGGCGTCTAAGGGGGACTTTGTCAGACAAATGAAAGAATGACGATTCGGGTGAAGTTGGGTGAAATTATGGTGATTCAGAGAGAATAGCACTGAATTTGGAACAACAGCCTGGCATTAAATTTCCTTTTTGCATTTACTGATATGTGTCCTCAGACAAGTTGCTTCCTGTCTCTTAAGACTGGGTTTTCACTTTCTTCTTGATGTGGTTGGAAATAGCTCACCCCTGCTTCTCCTGCCCAGATCCAGAAACAATGGGGCAAGGGGAGCCAATCGCTTTATCTCAGGAAAGATGGCTCGGCTTCTTACAGAGGTACCCGTTAAAGACCAATTCTCAAACTTTTCCCCTGGAGTAACCCAAATGGCAGAAAATTATTTGTACTTCCTCTGCGATTCAGGGTGGCATATCTCAAACTAGCGATGTAAGCTCTGGGAATTCCCTGGAGGTCCAGTGGTTAGGACTCCATGCTCTCACTGCCGAGGACCTGGGTTCAATCCCTGGTCAGGGAACTAAGATCCCTCATACAAGCCTCGAGGCACGGACAAAAACAAACAAACAACAAACAAACAAAAAACAATGTAAGCTCAAATTTTCTTATGTGTGTTTAATCTTAAAATGTACATGAGAGAGTCAGTATAGTGTAGCACTTAAGATACACAGTCTGGAGCCAGACAGCTTGAGTTTAAATTAAGCTCTGCAATTAACTAGCTACGGACCTTGAGTGAGTTACCTTATCTCTCCGAGCCTCAGTTTCCTCATCTGTAAAATGAGGATAACAGTAGTAACTGCTTCATAGCGTTATTGTGAGGATGAAATGAATTGGTTTGGATTAAGTGTTTGAAACAGAGTCTATTCTGTTCACCATTAAGACATGAATTTGTAGTTTTATTTATTGAGTGACCTGTTTATAAAAAATGGTTTTTTTTTTAAATGACTCATGGGCAAGTAAAACTGACCATCAATAAGAAAAAAAAAAGACCAAGAAAGATAGCACGTAGTTCTCAGGTCTTGGAAGAGCTTTGCAAGTGGAAAGGGGGGTGCACAGAGGAGGAGAAGGACTTTTTTCCCCTATTTCTCCGTCCCATTGCTCCTTCTTTTTCTGTTCTAAGCCACAGCCACATCTCTACCATATTATGGGGGTTTTGCTCCCAAATCTGGTCCAAGATCATGTCAGAAAATAGAAGATTTAGTTCTGGCACCAGAGGGTTGAGTCTGTTCATCCAAGGTCCGGGTAGGAAAGGGTGTTAGGCCACCGCCCCTCTCTCCTCCCCTCCCTCCATCTCTGCCCTTCCCCTCACCTTAAACATGGTCCATTGGCTACAAACCAGTGTAACCACCGGCCTTACGGACATTATAAAAACTTCACAGTGAGACCAAGACGTCTCAGAACACAAAGTTTCCATGGCGTTTCCAAGTGGGTGACCCAAGGGATCCTGAAAGAGTATGCTGGATGGGGGGTATCAGGAAGGAAGAAGATGAGGTGCCACATTTCTCCTTATCCCTGGTGACTTGGGTGGGAAGTGGGGAACTTCAGGTTGGAGAATCAAGGAGGCACTTTTTGGTCTAGTCTTTTTTTAAAGTATTTTTTAAAACTTTATTTTATTTTTTGCATTTGGGTCTAGTCTTAACCGGTGGAAAGGAAATGATTAAGATAAATGTAGAGGCCCCTAGTTATACCAGGCTGATGGGGGTGTAATAATACGTGGGAGCCGGCCTCCAAGACAGCCCCTGATTATCTCCACTCCCTGGCATTTCATACCCTTGTGTCGTCCCCTCTCACACTGGATCAGGTTGCTCTTTGTGATCAATAGAATATGGTACACATGATAATATGTCACTTCTGAGGCTAGGTCATAAAAGACTTTTTGGTTTTTGTTTTTTTGCCTTTTCAAAGCTTTATTTTTTTTTTATTGGAGTATATAGTTGCTTTATACTGCCATCAGTTTCTGCTGTACAGCAAAGTAAATCAGCCATACATATACATATATCTCCTCTTTTTTTGGATTTCCTTCCCATTTAGGTCACCACAGAGCACTGAGTAGAGTTCCCTGTGCTACACAGCAGGTTCTCATTAGTTATCTATTTTACACATAGTAGTGTATATATGTCAATCCCAATCTCCCAATTCATCCCACCACCACCACCCGCTTTTCCCCTTGGTATCCACACGTTTGTTCTGTACGTCTGAGTCTCTATTTCTGTTTTGCAAATGAGATCATCAATACCATTTTTCTAGATTCCACAAATATGCATTTAATATACAATATTTGTTTTTCTCTTTCTGACTTCACTCGGTATGAGAGTTCTAAGTCCATCGACATCTCTGCAAATGACACAATTTCATTCTTTTTTATGGCTGAGTAATATTCCATTGTATATATGTATCACAAAAGACAGTTTTCTAAAGCAAGTTTGCCTTGTTCTCTCTTGGATTACTCTGGGGGAAGCCGACAGCTATGTTGTGAGGACACTCAGGCCATCCTGTGGCAAGGAACTGAGGCTACCTGCCAATAGCCATGCGAGTGCACCATCTTGGAAGCAGATCCTCCGTCCCCAGTCAAGTCTTCAGATGACTGCAGCCCTGCTGACAGCTTGATGACAACCTCATGAGACACTCTGAGCAAGAACCACCCAGCTAAGCTGCTTCTGGATTCCTGCCCCATAAGACTGTGAGATAATAAATGTTTGTTGTTTTGAGCAGTTAAGTGTTGGACTAATTTGTTACATAGCAACAGATAACTAATCCACTGTAAGACTCCCATGCCTTTGGTTTACTTTTTAGAGAGATATTCAAAATACTTTACAACCAGTTCAGAAACGACATTGGCTGCAAACAGCTGGCCCAGTCCTATCAGCTCCGAATTCAATCATTCAGTTATAGGCAGGTTGATTCACAGCCACTTAGTCTGGCTCCCATAACTAATACTCTGTTGGGCTATGGGAGAAAGAACCGCAGACCTCAATATTGTTCAAGGGAGGAAGTGATCCGTCCCTCATGATACATAGAGTTTTGAGGGATCCTAGTTGAGGAAGTTGTGTGTGAGATGAGCCTTGACGGGGCCTCAGCGGATGGAGGTGAAGGGAAGCGTGGGAGAAATGAGGGTGATGGACAGGATGGAAGAGAGGTATCGGCCCTAGGTTGGGTTTGCTGTGGAGGGGGCTGAGGTGCAGGAGGAAGGACGATGTGAGGGCTGAGGCTGGAGTCTGAGTCAGCCCCTGCTTCCTCCAGCTCACATGCTTTCTCAGCACCTCTTCTTCCTCCCACTGCATCCCCCTGTCCCTCCGCCTTGGTAGTTCCAGATGGGAACGTTGAGTCCACGCCAAGAGCACTGCTGGAGGAAGCTTGCCTTCTGATGGGCTCAGGCTGCTGTCCATCACAGAATCTCACCTCAGGGTGGTCTTCGTGTGGGTGGGGAGGGTCTACGGAGAGACACTGGCACCCACGGATGGAACCAATCCCAGGCCTGCTCACTCCTTGCATCCCCAGTGGCATTTCTTTTTTAAAAATTTTTTTATTGGAGTATAGTTGATTTACAATGTAGTGTTAGTTTCAGGTGTACAGCAAAGTGAATCAGTTATACATATACATATATCCACTCTTCCCATTGGCATTTCTTAAAGGGACCCTAAGCCAGTTTGTGAATACAATTGTGAGGGGGGACAAGAAGGCAACCTAAGTTTATTTGAAAAAGTCTTCTATTTATTTGAATGGCTTTTGAGAAGCAGAAGGCCAGGTCGTAACATTAGGTATGGGACGAGCACAAGTAGTGAGAGGGATCCACACTGACCAGCACGTAGCACCCTGTATCGTGTGAGTTGGCAAATGCCGCAGAGCCAGACTGAGCTGGGGCCTTTGGAGGTTGAGGGCAGACCACGGAGGGACCCAGCTGGGAAAAGTGTGAGCAGTCTCACCCCCAGGCAAGGGAAGTCCCACAGATGAAGAAACACAGGCCCCAACTGTTTAAGGAGGCACTTATAGGTTTACCATGGAAAGCAACCCAGAGAAGTTAGGTTATAAGGAAGACCAGGGCAGCCCATGTTTGCAAAAGACAGAAGTAGACCTATCATAAACCAAATGGTAAAAAATAGGGCTTCTGGGGCTTCCCTGGTGGCGCAGTGGTTGAGAGTCCGCCTGCCGATGCAGGGGACGCGGGTTTGTGCCCTGGTCCGGGAAGATGCCACGTGCCGCGGAGCGGCTGGGCCCGTGAGCCATGGCTGCTGAGCCTGCACGTCCGGAGGCTGTGCTCCGCAACGGGAGAGGCCACAGCAGTGAGAGGCCCGAGTACCGCAAAAAAAATAAATAAATAAATAAATAAAATAGGGCTTCTGACAGGTAGATACAAGCCTACTGTATCGAGACTTCATTTTAAATCTTGTGTTAAATTGGGGGAACAGAGATGCTTTTAGGTAGAAACTAGAACTTAAGGATATGTGTGCTGTTAATAAAAAGTTTGTACGTACACAGTTTAAAACACACAAGGAATGAACTAGGTTATCTTTAAGTTTTCTTAAAGATCCAAAGCTCTGTGAGTCTGAGTGTAATATTCTCAGACTCAATTACTCAGTTCTGAAAAACCCCATTCGCTGGGCCTGGGTCAGAGGGTGCACACTGGAAATTCAAAGGCCGGATCTGGCCTGTAAGATGTGGTTTCTCTGGCATGCACAGTGTTTTCTAAATTCACAATTCAGTTGCCAACATTTAAAAGTCCAGATTTCTAGCTCCTCTTGGAAAATGGGGAGGAATATCCGGCACCAGCAGGCCACATTCCCACACGGCAGCAACCGTGTCAGGCTACAGCATATGTGTTCCGCATTTTGCTACAGTCCTTGCCTAATCCTCTTTGCTCATTGATGTTTCCCGCCCAGCCCTTGGAGGCATCAGAGTTTGTGACCTGGCACAGGTGTCCAGTCTATGGCAACCTCACGATTTTCTAGCTGGTGCAGCTATAAATCTAGACTTGAGGCTTCTACCCTAATTCCGTAGCAGAGCCATCTTAGCAGTTGGCCCGTGAAGGCGTACTCACCTGCAGGCCAGGAGTGTGGGAATCAGCGACCCCATCTGCAGAGTTTTGGTTTGTCTTACAGTAACTGAAAAGTTGCCAGCCGTATTTCATTTTCATAAATTGAACCCAAAGGCCTCTTGGGGATGGCCCATCAGGGAGATACTTCCTGATCAAGGCCAAGGGTAAGTCACTTCTGGGCCAGCCTAGAACACCCAAGCAGAGGAAGGAATCCCAGCCTAGGCTGGGCTGGGCCAGGAGGGCAGGGAAGAAGGCAGCTTTCCTAGCCATGGCCATGAGATGACCAAGGCAGCTGGGTACAGTTGGCAGCTTTTATAGATGCCTAGGAGGTACCACTCATGGTGTGAATGGCTCCATCTGCCTTTGTTCAGTGCACAGTCTGCCCAACTGTACATGTTGGACTCAGGACTGTCAAGGGGAGGGAAGAAATAAATGTAGATGGTGAGGCAGGTGCAGCCAAAACTGATTCTACCACTTTGTCCCCAAGGCTGCAGGGATAAGGGGGGGGGGGGAGGCAGAGGGTTAGGAGCCAAGACCTTGTTGGCCAGAGGCTAGAAGCTGGAGAGATAGATAAGGGCCTCAGAGAGCCCCACACTGCATATGTGCAAATGCCCATGAGATGATAGGGAGAGCTAGAACTTGTCCCAGGAAGCAGGGCTGGCCATCAGTATGTGGGGCCCAGGACCCTTAGTTAACAGAGATAACCAACCTGTACACACACACACACTCAGTCTTCAGCAGGGATATCTGCCCCATTACATACACCCACAAAAGCATGCATACATGCAGTTTTAATGCTGTTGCACACACTCATATGAGTGTGTCCATACATGCAGTCACAGTGGTTATTGGTAAGAGCTGTCAGCTCATCACACAGTTATGCTTAGCAGCACCTAAAGTCCTTTTTGGCTAAGCTACTGGCGGGAGTCCAGCATGGCACCAAGTAGCATGGAAGGAGAGAAAAGTAACCAGGGGAGAAAACCATTAACTATGCCCAGCAGTGGAGTGTTGGCCTGCAGTGCCACCTACTGGTAGGAGGGGTATTTGTACTTTGCTTGAAGATCATGAAACCTGGGACACTGCTTCTCAGGCAACCTCCTCTAAGGAAGCCACCAACACAGGATGCCATTCTTCCTCCTTTTTGTGTTCTGCCTGAGTGGGCTGAGACTCTGGCATCCTCAGAGTTGCAGCACAACATTGCGGAATGAACATTCAGGGCCTTGCACGCCCCCAGGAAAGCAATATCCAACACCAATAGGGATGGCAACATAGGTTTTTCATCTTTCATGCCAACTCCAACCCACTGGTAGTAGCTGCCTGGAATGCTGGATTGAGAAGGATTCTGAGGTCAAGTCTGGGCTTAGCGTAGAAGATGGAACAGTGCCAGCAACCATGGCGGTAGGTAGGACCACTTCTACACTTGCCATTCCCTACATCGGCAGATTTCTCCGGATTCACAATTCCATCATAAGGGTATGCGTGTTTGTTGCTCACTCCCTAATACCACAAGAAAACTGTCATTCCAACTTTCACTGGAGTTTTCTCTCTCACTTGATCAGTCACTTCTGAGCCAGCTGAAGTCCTCACTGGGACCATCTTCTTGAAGAGCTTGTTCTTGCTTCCACAGAGAGCATATAGATGACTTGTTAGATCTGGGTCCTTAAGTCAACATGGGGCACTTCACTTTACCCAAAATTAATATTTACCTAAGGCCCATCCATCTACCAACCCTTATTACTTCTCAAGAGGCCCCTCAAAGGCAATGATGAGCTGAGAACTACATAGCCGTGCTGAGCAGAGGCCAGCCAGCTGGGCTCAGCCCTAGCCAGGGGTCCTGCTCCCTGCCCCTCACCCAGCAGCTTGGGAGAGCACACTAAAATCCAATGTGTGCCTCAAACATTCCAAATTACAACAGGCCACGGGTCACTTGAAAATAGTCAAACTTTGAAATCGTCAATCCTCCGCTGCCAAGGGTCTGCTGGGTTTAGCATCAAGGCTCTCAGTTAGTGCCTGCCATCCCTGACGATGCCTGCAGATGGGCACAGAGATGTCTTGTGCTGCCCCCTCTGCAAACAAGCCAGCCTCTACCTCCGAATGCTTAGGTGGATGTAAGCTGGACTGTCCCACTGAGGAGCGGGCCAGGGATGTTTGCATTAACCCAGGGGTCAGCGAACTCTTTCTGCAAACAGCCAGAGAAATATTGGGTCGGCCATAAAGTTCGTTCGGTTTTTTCGTAGGATGGAAATGAACTTTCTGGCTGACCCAATATTTCCAGCTCCTTGGTCTCTGTTGAAACAATTCGACTCCATTGCTATAGTTTGAAAGCTGAAGACAGATGTAAACAAATGGGCATGACTGTATTCCAATAAAAGTTTCTTTGCAAAAACGTGGTGGGCTATATTTGGCCAAGGAGCTTTGCTTGCCAAACCCAGCATTAACCCAATAAGAACTGGGTTCTACAGAACTTGGGGTTGTCTGGAGGTGCTTTAGAATATCTGCAAATGTTTGGCCCTAGTTTAAATTCCTCCGAGCTATTTAGAAAGCTACAACAAAGATGTACCCTCTCGAGTCTATCATAGTATATTAACATGCAGGGGGTCAACACGTTAACAGACTGTCAAGGGAACGCCATTGCTATGAAGCTTCTCTCGCTACGTCTATGCACCTATGGGCCGCATGGCAAAAGAGTTAAGGGCCTGAGTCCCAGCATCAGACAGACATGAGCTTGAGTCCTCCCACTGCCACTTACCAGCTGTGTGACTTTGGGCAACTTACTTAATCTCTCTAAGCCAGCATGGCCAGGGGACCCCCAAACAGAGTGGACACTGGCCATCATGCTGGCACAGACTCCCAGAGCCCCTTTTTTGCTGGATCGTGAGAAGACGAAGGGGCCAGGGCAGCTGAGGCCATGGGGAGGGGGAAGTCAGGGGCTCAGGCCAGCGCTATTTGCAACCGTTATGGAGGCATTTCAATATTTTAATCGCCACTTTAGCTGGACTGGTGCACACCAGTTGAGTATCATTATAATGCTGGATCCAGCTTGGATTTACACTTCTTGCTGGTTTCAACTTCTTCTGCTACATCCCCATCATTCTGATTGGGCTCTCAGAAAGCAGAGAGGGCTATTTTGCAGTGACCTTGGCAATCTCAGTGCATAGTAACAGGGCTTCTGTTTTGCTAAGTGGCAGTTTCCACTGGGTCTGGGACTTGGCTGGCAAGAATTTCCTGGGACGTGCTCTGCAGGCGCTGTTGGGGTGCCGTGCTTTGGGCTCCAGGGGTTCTGCATGTCAGGAGCTGTGGCTCCCCGGGCCCAGTGCTGCAGTCCATGGCTGGGCCTGGGGCTTTGGTGCCTGCGCGGCTTTTTAATTTGCTTGCTGATACAATAAGCGATGTTCTCCCCAGGACATCTCCTCATCCCTTGAAACAATCAGCAGGTGTGTCTGGCAGCTGTCTAAGCCTGCCCCCAGGACTTCTGGCCTTTTATTCCAGACACTGAAAGCTTTCTTCCAGGCCTGAAATGCTCTTTTATGGTTTCAATAATAGAATTTGGACCCTAGTGTCTCTCATCGCTGAGGGCTGTCCAAGTCTATTAACAGTGCTCCAGTGAAATACACAGCTTTTACGGTGCCTTATCTTGCTGCTTCCCACATCACGTTTTCCTGCTTCCTGAGAGACCTGGAAGAATCAGGTGTGTTTATGGTGAGGCCCTGGGGGCAGGACCTCTTGGTCTCAGCATCCCTCGGTGCATCTTAATTAGGTGACATCGGTGCTGCCCTCGCAGCGCGTGTGTCCACCCTGGTCACACAGCCTAGTGTCATGAAGTGAGCCTCGGCTGTGCCCAGCCTTGCAGGCTTCTCATGGCTACCAGCTGGCTCTGTGAGCCCTGGAGGCTCCCCCAAGGGGTGATTCTGACCCCAGAGGAAGGAGAAGCAGGCCTTTGTGTGGTTCGGCCAAGGTCAAGACTGACTGGGATTGAGTTCCTTCTCTCACTTCCTTTCGGTTTGCTGGAGGCTGTCCTTAGGTCTCACAGTATCTCTGGCTGGGCTGGGAGCTTCGGCAGAGGAAAGAGCTCCAAACCAGACCCTCTGCCCTGAGGCCTCCTCTGTTGGCCAGAAGGATCCTGGCTGTGGATGGCATGACCCTGTGCAAGGACACCCTCGTCACCTGCCCGTCCCCTGGCGGTGCCCAGACACCCAGCACAGCCTTGCCCTTCCTCCCCATGGCCAGCCTCTCAGCCGCTCCAGCACTGACAGGACAAGCCCAGCCCAGGACTCTCTTCTCACCCAAACTGTTGCTCATTTCCAGAACCACCTCAGTCTTCTGACTTTGTTCTCCCTCCTGCGTTATCTTTCTGACGTTACGATCCTGCCCTCCACTGCCCAGAACCTGTGCCCATTCAGACCCTGGGCTGAGTCCTCAAAAGGATAAAGGTCAGGCCTCATGTGGCCTGTCACCCCTTTTCCTGCCCCCAGAAGTGTTCCAGCTCCCCTGCACGCACCTCCAATGACACCTTTGGCTTTCTTCATAAAGTGCTTGCTCACAGCTGGGATTCGCCCGGGAAGCTGGGCAATCAGTCCCCACCACTGACGTCTCCTCACCCCTTCTGGGTCTTCCTGAGGGACCAGCCTTTGGAGGTCCCACCCTCTCTCCGGAGAAAGCCAAGCTGGTCAGCAAAGGAGGAGGCTGACTCATCAAGCAGTGAGAGTTCTTCCCTGGCAGTGGTGACAAAGAGGCTGCAGGGGCTCCTGCAAGGATGGAGAGTTCACCAGTGCACCGCAGGGGGAGGTCACCTCATCCTGGAGTCCCTTTGACAGCATCCTAGTGACGAAGAGCTCGTTACCTCCAATCACAATCCCATAGCTGGAGAATCTTGCTAATGCACACTGCAACTCCTTCCTCTCTAACCAGTCACTGCATCAGACCTGACCTCCCCACATTTCCTATATCACTCCAGGCAGGCCTTCGCTTGGGCTCAGCCTGGACCACCTCCCACTTCAGCCCCTAAGGTTTCTCCCCTTGCATTTGAGCTCACAACACTAAACACCAATTCTCCACCTCTCCCCCCCAGCAGGGCTGCTTGGCAAGCAGAGTAGGACACAGTCATTGAGGGAGTGAGGGCTGAGGTGAGGGGGTTGATAGGCAGCAACAAATTAACTTTGGCTAAAAAGCAAAAGCGAAGGAAGCACTGAGCAGGCCTAGTAAAGCGCCTTCCCAGGGAGGGCCTGCAGTGCCCCCTGTTGGACGGATGAGAGTCTGCATGCAGGTTAAATTCCCTCCCTCCCTCCTTCCACACACCCTGCACCTGGCAGCTGACCCTTGATGACTCAGATTAAGGCATCACAGGAAGTAGACAGGTCATCTCATCCAGTGGTTTCCAAACGTGTAAAATTATAGGGAAGGTTGCTGTGGATGACTGTGTGCCTTGCCCATTTGACAAAGGCCTCTGGGCTGAGGAGCCGGTAGGGGCCAAAATCCAGCCTATATCCTGCTAACCAAGCTGTGTGCCCCAGCGTGGTCTAGGTCAGCCCAGAGGAAGGGCTGTCTTTTCACAATTCATTCTAGAGACAGCCTCCTTCTATAATTTGTACAAAGGTACCATATGTATCAGGAGAAGCCCTGGCTCAGAATCCTTCCTTCAAAGAGGGCAATCTTATAAAACCAAGCTTCTTTAGCTAAAGGAGAGTTTGAAAACCCCCTAAAAGGTGGGGAAGCTGACTCAACACGCAGTGAGAGTTCTCCCCTGGCAGTGGTGACAAAGGGGCTGCAGGGGCTCCTGCAAGGACGGAGAGTTCACCAGTGCACCGCAGGGGGAAGTCACCTCATCCTTAAAGTCACCTCAAACTTAAAGTCGTGCACAATGCCAGGACAAAGTTGAGAAGCCAGATCCCATCTCTCTCAAAGCAGTGTTCTTTGTACTACACTGAGCTAGTTTTATAAGCTCCTCTTGAGGCATCCTGCTGCTCTGACCCTCTCACCTTTAGTCCCATCAACTTCCCCCTGAAACCCAGCTTTTCTGCACAGTCTTACTTTCTGAGCCAGGATCATGGCACAGTGTTTGCCCAAAAGGGGAGCTGGTGAGAATGCCGGACCAGTCTGCCTAATTTCCTACAAGTACCTCACTCACAGGGATGAGGGCGGACATGCAGAAGGGCAGAGAGGTGAGGAACTAGAAGTGTCCAGTGGGCGACGTGTACGACATGGAGCCATGCCTGGAGCAACGTGGGTCAGCAAAGCTGGTGGTTCAGCTACGGTGCAGATGTGGTTTGCTTCGTGGGTGTGGTCCGCCGGGGTGTCTGCGCCACACCGTAAGGCACGTGAGCGGCCACTGTGCCCATCTCCTGAGCCCCAGCCACGTGGAACATCTGGTCATCAAAGAAGATATGTGGGCGGATCTTCTCCAGGAGGGGGCCCTTGGGCGCTCCCGCAAGGAACAGGGCCTCATCTGTCTCCAGGCCCCAGCTGCGCAGGGTCTTGAGAGCCCGGGCTCCAGAACTGGCTGCACTGCGTGCCGTCACCAAGTAGGTGCGGATTGGACACTCCAGCCGCAGGCCCTTGGAGTAGAACTTCTTCTGCAGCCTACCCAGAGCCTCCAGAAAACCCTTTAAGGGGCCCTATGAGAAGGCAAAGGAACACTGTGAGCTCACCCATCTCCCAAACATTTGCCCCTTCCACTGCTGGGCTCCTACCTATAACACTAGGATCTTGCTGTTCGGGGTGGGAAAGCTTCTCAGGATCTCTAAATCTCTCAGTTCCGCTATGCCTGCTCGGGCCACTGCATGCATCAATTGGACTGTGGGTCCCTATGGCAGTCTAGGTGTCCATACTGCTGTGACTGGGGATGTCTGCGTCAGAAAAACCATACCAGGGTTGTTTCTATAGCAACCCACCAGGTACATGGGTGTCTGTCCAGCAACTCCGTTAAGCGTGGCCTTTGTGCTCAGCAGCAGGGAGGATATTAAGAGTATTTAGTAACTATGGCATGGGCACCCTTCAATCAGAATGGACTTTAGCTGCGACAGACAGACCCATGTGTCACTGCCCGATATCAACCCTGCCCCTGGGGCAGGTGAGTGGCTCAGGGTGTCGTGCTCCAGCTCTGTAGGGTCAGGGAAAGGATTTACTCTTTACAGTGCCTGGAGCAATGAAGCTTCATGAGGAGGTGTGAATAAAGAACCAGAGGATGATGAAGAAGAAAACCGTAACGCCGCTGGAAATCGGGAAAGGTGGGTTTCTAATCTTGGAGACCCCTCACTTGCTGGGTGACCTGGGGCAAGCAGTGGTCTCCTGGGGCTCTGCCTACCACTTAGTGGAAAAACCGTCCCACTCTGGATTGCCAAGGATTTCAGAGGGAACCAACAAGAGAGAAAACGAAACGATTACTCTGGAGTCAGAGCTGAAGCCTGCTGAGCTCTTGGAGAGAGAGGATTTGGGGTTTTTGAGCACCCAGATTTTTGTTAAAAGCACAGATAGGAGCTCCCTGGAGGGCTGGAGAATGCCAGTAGCTCCAACCCCAAGGAATTCCACCAGCTCTAGGGCGTATTCTGCTCTCAGTGACACTCTGAGCAGTTTAAGGGTGAGTAAGGGTCTCTGAGCCCCTGGCCAAGGGATGGCTGGCAGGAGGTGTGAAGGGCTGGTGTGGCCCAAAGCAGATGGGCTGCCCAGACCCCACACTAGCTGGATCTCCTTGCCCCAATGAAGGGCACCAGCCCAACTCTTCCTTTCCTTCAGTGAGGGAAGCAGGGACTTCTTGGCAGGATGGGATCCCTCTCAGAGGAGTGGGGGAATCTCTCAGAGGGACAGGCGTTCCAGAGAGAGGATGGCAGCTTCAGAGAGAGAGCATGAGGCCTTCAGAGCGGGATGGGGACTTTAGAGGTGGGATGGAGACCTCAAAAAGAGGATGGAGTCTTCAGAGAGGAGCTGGGAGCTTAGAGGGAGGATGGGGGTTTCAGGAAGGGGATAGAGACCTACACTTGATTTTAGCCAAAAGGCCGAGAAGCGATGGGGATGGAGACCTCATAACGGAGCTGCAAAGAAGACGTAGGGGCTTCAGAGAGGGGCTTAGAGAGAGAATGTGGGCTTCAAAGCGGGGATGGGAATGCAGTGAGAGAGATGGGAGCTCAAAGAAGAGGTAGAAGCTCGCTGAGGGGACCCAGGGGTCAGGTGAGAGGGAGGCAGGCCGGAGGCCTAGGGAGGGGACCTGGCTGGATTCTGGGCTGAGCTTGGGGTTTGGTTCTGGGCTGGAGGTTCCAGCCAAGGACAGGTTCTGGGGAGCTTCCTTGCTCCACCCAAGGGTTCTGGGGAGTGTGTGGAGCACCTGGGCCAAAGGTTTGTTCTCGTGGACCTTCTCATGCTCGAAGAACCTGTCCAGCCCGTGGGCCTTCACGATGCGTTCCGACTCATCTGAGAAGAGCACAGCATCCCCATCGAAGGCCACCCGCAGCTGACTCTGGGAGACAGCCACATCCCTGCTGGGGCTGAAGATGGTGGCGGCTGCGATCCCTGGGCAGAGAAAGGGAAGCATTGTCTGCCTTTGTCTAGGTAATAAGGCCCTGACACCTGCCTCAGCTGCCTGGGGGCCAGGAGAGGGCTATCTCAGGCTATCCTTGCCCTGCTTGCCTCACCTAGGACTCAGGGGCCGGCTAACGAGGGCTAATATTCGGAATATTTCCAAAGGGGCCAGTAAGAATGGATAGTGGCTTTTGCTCTGAGCAGGACTCTGAAGGCCCCAGCCCATGCCAGGGTTTCCCTTTTAGTTGCTGCTTTGAGGGAAGGTCCGGGAGGTGTCCCAGGGAACAGGGGACACTCAGAGGACTCAGGGCAGGAGCTATTTATCAATCGGCATGGGGGAATTTCAATACTTTAATATCTAGTAAGTTCATGCTGGTATGGACCAGACAAACATCAGTCCTGGATGGAAGGACGAGTCCCCCAGGCCACCACTGTCCTTCCTGGAGCTCCTCACAGGCCCCTGATGTAGGTCTACAGGGGGGCTGGGAAGGAGCCCCGACCCTGGCTGGGCCTCAGTTACTCTCTTGCTGTTGATTCTGGCAAGTCCCTCACCCTCTCTGGACCAAGATAAAATTAAGGGTGCTCAGCTCTGTCTGGGGCTGAGATTCTAGGCTGCAGTCTGTGGTGAGGTGGGTGTGGGCACCCCCTCAGTCTGCCGCCACAGTGACACAGACTCGGCTTCTCCAGACGGCCCAGTATGCCTGTTGGGAACCCTGGCTCCAACTAGAACTCACTGGACAGCAAAGAGCGGTACCAGGAGGCTGGAGACCCAGGCAGTGGGCTCAGCCCATCCCCGATTCTTCACCTCTCCAAAGGCCATGTCAGCCCTGCTCTTTGGGAATCTAGGGTCGCAGGCCTGGACAGAGGTAGAGCTTTGGGAGGAAAGAGCAATGCCAACCTCACCACAACTTCACTAGCCTGAGGATGTATAAGTAGGCCCAGGCCCTGGACATCCGGCCAGGAACCTTCTCAGCTTTGCCAGTGCTGGAACCAAGATGAACCAGAACCACTGGACCTGGGGAAGGCCTGCCTCCTGACCATCCCCTGCTCCCTAGCCTGGGCTTAAATTATAGACATATAGAGGCACACATACGGACCAATGCCAAGACCCCAACCAGAGGGAGTGACATCTGTCTAGGGAAATGGCTTCCGCTTCCTGGTTAAAGAAAGTCTCTTGGAACCCCAAGCATCTCAGGGGAGTGAGGCATCAGCGGGAGAGAGGCCAGGCTTCCAGGCAGGAGACAGCATGAAAGAGGAAGAGGAAAGTAAACATATCGTTGGTTGATAAACAAACTTATGGTTGCCAAAGGGGAAACACTGGGGGGAAGGATAAATCAGGAGCTTGGGATAACATACACACGCTACTATATATAAGATAGATAACCAACAAGGACCTACTGTATAGCACAGGGAAATCTACTCAAGATTCTGTGATAACCTATATGAGAAAAGAATCTGAAAAAGAATGAATATATATATGTATAACTGAATCACTTTCCTGTACACTTGAAACTAACACAACATTGTAAATCAACTATACTCCAATAAAATGTCAAAATAAATAAGTAACAGTAGCTTTCAGCCTGAGGAGCCCTCTCGGGCAGTGGGGCAGTTCTTCCTCCCCTGCGAGCCTGTCTTCTTCCGTGAACAATAGGGAAACACACCTTGTCAGGAGACTATGGATACCATCCCCAAAACTGCCCCTTGAAAGACACACGCGCTTGCAGCTGTGTCTCTAACCTCACCTCAGCACTGGCCGGCCCGGCTGCTGGGATGCTGGCCATTTCCCAGACTCTACTGCTCAGGCTGGACTAGGTACTGATTTCCCTCCTCACTGGCCCAGAGAAGGACAGAGGCTGCCCATGGTCACACAGGAATTAGAACTCCTACTGACCTGGAAGATTCTTGGAAGGGAGTAGCTTTCTGGGCTGTAAAGAGGGTTCCCATGGAAACGGAAAGCTGGGTGATGCTGATGAGTAAAGGCATCCTTAACATGGTAGGGCAGGAGGTGGGACAGTGGAATAGATGGGCAATAAGTGAAATAGGTGAGGCCTTGTTCTCAGAGTTTACAGGACTGGTCATAGGAATTAAGGACGGTCCTCCCCTTCCAGTTACCATGGCAACCCTTAGAGCCTGCTCAGAGCTTTAGGACAAGGCTTCCCATCTCTGAGACCCCTTAGGCAGACTCCCCACACTCTCCTTCCCCAGTTTGACTCACCTTCATCGATGGCTTCCTGCACTTTTTCTGCATCAGCCGACAAATAGAGATTGGTGTGATAGGCCTTGAGGTAGCAGATGGGGCTGTTCCCGCCTGTCATGCAGAACCTCTCAATGGTCAGGTCTGGAGAGGAGGTAGAGAGTACCCAGGTGATGCCTGGGTCAACCCTCAGGGCCTCAGAGTGGTCCCTCCGTGTTCAATGGACGCCATCTTGGCTCTGAGTGGTGGTGGGGCAGCAGAGTGATTCTCTGAGTGATTTTAGGCCAGCGTTCCCCCTCTCTGAGATCCTCCATTCTTCGACCATGAAATGGGGATGATCACATCTCTGGAGGAGCTGCCTGGCTCACAGTAATATCCCCTTTCAGGGGATCACAGTACTACAAAAGTAGGTCCCAGCCTCGTGGCTCGTGGTCCCACCTGGTCATAGCTGACTGGATAGGGGTAGGCACCTGACTCAAGCTGGGCCAGTTAGATTCCCTCCCAGCCTGGGCTGAGAGTCACCTAGTACCTATGTCTGTGCAGGTTGTAAAACTTTGCTTGCTGATAAATGGCTGCTGCTCTGAGCCCACTGAGTTACCCCATCACTACCCCAGCCCCTCACACAGGAGTGTCCACAGTGGAAGGGCACAGCAGGGGTCCTTCAGGACTCTGCCCCAGTACCATAGGTGGTGTCTGTCCTGATTCCTCGGTACTTATGTCACAAGGTGGTTAAATATTTTGAACATCACCCCTGCTCCTAACAATTTGAAATTAGGATTTAAAAATGCCAACTGGCCTCTCTTGGTTGCTGAAAACAAGGAACAAGGACTTGTAAACTTGTCGGTTTGGGCCATATTCATGAAAAGCAGAGAAACCTAGTTTGCAGAAAGAGAAAAAGAGACAGAAAAAAAAGAAGAAAAAAAAAAAGGAACAGATTTGCTGAGAGAAGCAGAAATAAGGGCTCATGTGGTCCAGAGAGAAAAAAAAGCCCTGGAGAGATTGCCAGTACTGGGATTCAGGCCTTTGTGGGCCCAATTTCACTTCCTTCCCTGTGGTTCCAAGAGGCACACCTGTAACCTAATAAGAAATCATTTTCGGGAATTCCCTGGCAGTCTAGTGGTTAAGACTCCACGCTTCCACATAGGGGGCACAGGTTCAATCCCTGGTCAGGGAACTAAGATCCCGCATGCCATGCGGCACAGCCAAAAAAAAAAAAAACACCATTTTCTTCAGCTGAAAGGTCTGGCTCTGGAGGGTCTATTACTTTCAAACAAGAGTTTGGACTAAGACACAAAGTCCCTTCACTCTGACGACTGCACCTGCCTCTGCCAGCAGACTTTAAGGCCTGTCAGCCCCCTTGCAGAGAGAGAAGCCGAGGCACAGGGGCAGCCCTGCCCAATCACATAGGGAGTGGGGCCTGTGCAGCGATGTGCTGGAGCCAGCCTGTACCAGCTTGCAAGAGCCGAACGTTAAGCATCCAGGGACTTTTGGAGCCAGTTAGATTGTCCAACTGTTGGTAGCTTGACATCAGCCACGGTGGGACTATTTACACCCTGAATACGGCAACGCTACACAAGCAGGCTACACAAAAGGGCCTGTTTACCAACACCCCTCTGAGCTCGAGGTTCCAGTGGGTTTACCTGCACCCTGCAGAGGTGTGACCCCAACCCCGGGTGTCCGGTAGGGGTCGTGTCATGGCCAAAGCCCTCATGCTCACCATAGTGGTTGATGCTGTTGATGAGACGGACGCCCACTTGAGCGTGGTTGTTGGTCACGAGGACGATGTCGAAGACGTCCTCGCTCTCAGGGTACAGCTCCCGCAGCCGCCTGTTCACAGCCTCCAGAGCCTGGATGGGAGAGTGGACCCTCGGGCTCAGACCCCCAGGGACTGATGCCTGGAGTTGGTAGCCAGGGTTGGAGAGGGGGGGTGAGTTGGGATCCAACACGGGGAGGAGAGGGGAGGTCCGGGGCCAGGCTCGGGGTGAGGCCAGTGGACGCGGGCTATCTCCTCCTAGTCTCTGCCACTGTGCGCGTTGATTATTGCCCAGGGGTGCCTCACTAAAAGGGTGAGTGGGGGTCGAAATCCAGCTCAGGTTCCATGCACTAAGCTGGTTACCTGGAGTGGGGTTGCATTAGTCCAGAGGATGGGGTGGCCTCTCCTTCCCACAATGGCTGTCCACTTGCCAAGCTATGCTCCTGTGTGGTGGCATCTGCCCAGAGGGGACCCCTTTTCCTTACTCATACACCCATGGGAGTGCTTTTCTCTAACGCCCACGATGGCACCGTATGGCCAGTGGTGGAACTGCCCCTCACCTTCACGAAGGGGAAGGCCGGCCCAGGGCTGAAGGGCTCGTTCTCGTGTTCCAGCTGGTAACGCACGTACTCCTCCACACCCTGCTCCGTGTAGATCCGTTGCTCCTCGTCCATGCGGAACAGGGCTCGGGAAGACACAGCAATGGTGACAGCATTCTGAGGCTTGGGCTGCAGGGGCGCAGGAGAAGGGGCTGACTCTCAGATTCTCTTGAGGCAGGTCTCAGGGACAGGGAGAAGACACAGGTCCAGCTCTGCCCTAAGGAGCTCAGCCTTGGGCAGGGGCAGACCTAGATCAGGACCCCCTCTGTGCAGGACCCAACTGGGGGCTGAGGGAGTTGATGGCTCCCCACGGAGGAGGACGATCAGATGGGAGGCACATGCCCTCAGGGAGTTTGCGATCTAGCCAGCCATCTGGACTCGACAGAAAAATGAATACAGTGTATGTAGTCAAAGTATGACAGATGCTCAAGACGGTCTCCAGATGGTTTCCATTATAAAATGGGAGCTACATGCCCTTAGGAAGAAGCGGTGCCCAGAAACATGACAATTATATAAGAACTTCTATCTCCAGCCCAAATCTTTCTCCTGAGCTCCAGACTCATATATCTAACTGCCCCAGTTGACTAATAGACACTCAAACTCATCATGCCCAAGGCTGAATTCCCAGCATTCTCTCCACCCCCAAACCTGGTCCCCTCCCCGCTTTCCTCATCTCAACACTTGGCACCACCAACTACTCATCACCTAGACCAGAAGCCCGGAAGTCAACCGCAAGTCTTCCCTCTTCCTTCACCCCCTTCCCTCCATCAATCAGTCACCAAAACCTGCCAACTCTACCAGAATCCATCCACTTCTTTCTGTCTTCCCTACCATGGTCCGGCCCATCACCATCTCTCATTCCCTCCAATACGTGGTCCATAGTGTTGTCAGGGGATTGTTCCCAAATTCAGATCTGATCATGCCCCGCCTCCCCCTTCAGTTACCCACTCTTCTCACACTTGGATCGGCAGCCTTGAGTATGGAGTAGGAAGCCCTTCATGACAGACCCTACCTCTGTCTCCACTGTCACCTTCCCATTACCCCGTTTTGCTCAATCTGACTTTCTCAGGTCTAAGCACGCCTCCCCCCTACCTTCTCTGAGCCTTCGCACATGATGTTTCCTCTGCCTCATGTGCTCTTCCCCTGACTGCCCTTCCAGCTAACTTCCATCCAGGCTTCAGGTCTCAAACTACAAGTCACCTCTAGGAAGCCTTCCCTTACCCCTAGCCATGCGCTTGCTACCTCTCCTAAGGATTTCCTTTGTGGTAAAATTAAACACTAAATTATAATTACTTATTTAACTATTTCTATTTCTAGACAGAGCTCTAGAAGCAGGAACCATGCTTAAGTTCTCAGGGAACAGGAACCAGGACTATCCTGCTCATATATTGTATCTGTAGTGCTCAGAACTGTGCTTAGCACAGAGTAGGTGCTTAGTAAATATTTAATGTCTCTGAACTTTTAAGCAATATAGTTTAATGGGAGACAGTATTTGCCATGACAAATTTAACATGAACTAGAAACTCCAGTGCAGTGCCCTCCTCTGTTCAAATTGCTTGAAATATAGTAAATGCTCAGAGAATATTGTTTCGGTTGATGCAAATTTGACAAACATTTACTAGTTCTTTGTGCCAAGCACCTGGGCTCTGCCTGAGAATGATACTGGTAGGGATTTGGCTCCTGCCCTCAGAGTCACAGGCTGGTAGGGGAGAAAGACAGGTAAACAGAGAAGCAAAGGGGACTGAAATGAGTGCTCGAACCAGGTGAAAGCAAAGTCTCGATGACAAGCGTTCAGAGCAAGTTGTCATAGGACAGGAGGCGTTTCAGCAAAGCCTTGAAGGAGGAGTGGGGCGAAGGAAGGCATGAGGAGGTGTGCACACACGCCGTGCCTTCACAAAGGTGAACAGAGCTCTGTGCATGGGAGCAGAATGTAGTTGAGCCCAGAAGAGTAGGCAGGTGCTAGACTGCAGAAGGCCTTCTTTCAGGGGCCCGGGAGGGCCTCAGAACTCCTTTGGCACCTCCAGCAGAATGGGGAGAGAGGAATGCCACCACAGGCAGCAGCTGGACCCTTCATAATCTCTGGGGTCCCCAAGGGACTCACAGACACCCAGAGAGTCCCACCACATCTCTGTGACTTGAGCGATCCTGGGACTATGATTCCCACTTTACAGATGAGGAAACAGGGACTCAAGTTGGGGGCAAGACTCATAAATGGACCTTGCATGCTGGCCTGTTCCTTACAGCCCGCAGGTCACGCACTCAACCCCATTTCTCCTCTCTGGAGTCAAGCCTGGGTCCCAATCAGTTGACAACACTGAGTGATGACCATGTGACAGGCACTGTGCTGGGGACATGGCGGGGATCACACAGTTGTGATCCCTGCCCACGTGGAGCTTATGATCTATCCCCAAGGCAGAGATCTGTGCATGCTTTAGAAGAGCACTGTCCAATCGACCTTTCTGTGATAATGGAAACGTCCAGTGCTCTCCGTGTGGCTGCATGTGGCTAGGGAGCCACTTGAAATATGGTCAGTGAGACAGAGGAACTGAACCTTTAATTGTATTGAATTTTAAGTTTAATCAATTTAAATTTAAGTGGCCATGAATGGCTAGTGGCTAATGAAGCTTTAGAACCTCAAGGTAGGAAGAGAAGACCAGAGTCCCCAAACTCAGGAGGTGGACCTCAGTTTGCATTTGACTTTTATCCCAACCAAGACAGTGTGTGGGCCCAGCAGGGTGAGTATAAGGCATTGGCAGGACAGGTGCCTGTCCTCTGGGGCTCAGCCCAGTAACTCTCCCAGCTGCCAACCACCCCCAAGTGTCTGTGTGTTCTTGGGCTGGGTACCTCCCAAACCCCTCAGCCACCGTGAGCCTTCAGGGAACGAAGGTAAAAATGAAAGAAAAGGGGTGATAGACGGATGGCCAGGGATGGGAAGGGTATGGTTGGGGGCGTGGGGAGGCCCGCTCTCATAAACCCAGGAAGCCTGTTGGCCTTCAGGGCAAGGGCAGAGACTGCCTCGCCCCTGGGCTTACTGCCCCAGGGCCAGGCCCAACACCCCTTCAAGGACAGGGAGCCAGCTACCCTCCAGCTTGTTCAGGCAGGTTCCCAAGCCGGAGGCTCCAGCTCAGGCAGCCAGCCAAGGTCTCGCTCGTCACTTTCTGTCCCACAGTCCCTGCCAAACTGCTATGTTCTGGGTCTCCTCCGGCTGACCGGCCCAGACCCCATCCCATCCCACCTCTGGCCACTGCAAAAAAAATATCCCAGCTGCCTTGGTCCCAGGAGTCTCCACTTCCTTCTTTTACACATGGGGAAATAGGCCCAGAGAGGGGCAGAGTATTACTCTTGGTCACCCAGCAAAGTCAAGGAAGAGCCAGGATAAGATTCCAAGTCTCTGGCCTCCAGCCTGGCCTCTGTCCACACAGCAGCACCCTACCCCCATATGCCCCTCCTCAATCACTCGCAGAAGACCCCAACCCCTGCTACTTCAGGCACTTCCCTGGGACTCTCCTCACACCCCAGCCCTCCCTTTTCAGATCTGGGAGAATTGGTGAGGGGCACCATGCCCTCAGAGCGAGGTTTCTCAGGGCAGGGCTCTCTTTACTCCCAGAATGGAGGGCCCCAGGGCAAGGACCCTGCTTCCCTGCTCAGCCTGCTCTGACTCTGTACAAGTGAGGAGAAGTCTAAGGGCCTAGTGGGCATGAGCTGCTGTGGGAAATATGGAATGCCAGCTGGGAGAAAGAAGCAGCCTGTCTGGGCTCCAGGCGGAGCTGAAGGAACAAGTGAAAGGGGCTGGTTGGAGCTGGGGAGAAGCCAAGCACTAAGACACCCCCTTGGACCTCGCTGCAGAGGGAGGCCACCCCGTCCCGTGATGTCAGGTGCATCTAGAGACAGTTCCTCCAGAAATCAGAAAGAAGTCCAGATGCCAGACTGAAGCTTGGGTCAGAGAGACCCCCTACCCCAGACCAGGAACTCAGCCTGGGAACTGGGCTCCAGGGAGCCAAGGTGCTGCCAGCTCTCCCTGTCTTTCACTGGAGTGGGGGGGGATTGGGGGGTCCAGCTGATTACTCCTGCTTGGGGGACAGGAATGGAGGGATAAAGGAGGGCAGTCCAGCCCCACCCAGCCTGCCTGAGGAGCTCTCACTGAGGCCAAAGTGATTTTGCCTGTTGGGCCCAAGATAGGAACATAGCCAAAAGCTGTTGTTTCTAGAAGGACTTAGAGTGAGAAAGGCTGCCGGAGGAGAGAGGAACAAAACAGGTTTGGACTGAGGAAGTCCTCTGACCTCATGAGGTGAGGGCCTCCTACAAGCCTTTGCGGGTTAAATATTTCACTCAGGCTCCTGGGGATGAGAATAAGCCTAGGCCAGGCCCTGATGGGGCCCAGGAGGCCCAAAGCCCCCAGAATAGCTTGTAGGGGGGAGGGGTTTCTGCAGGAAGGAGTAGGGACCAAGAAGCCACCAGTCTCCTTGCCTCCCAGAGAACAGTGAGGGCCAGGGGCTGACCGAGAGGTCATAACTGACGACTGGGCCTGAGCTCCCGGGTTCCTTGGTGATTGGGGAGGAAACAGATTGGTGTGCTCCACGCACCACCCTAGTTCCCAATGTCCATCCCCTCCTTTCCATCCCACAGCTTCCTCCCCAGGCAGGGACCAGCCTCCTCACTGATCTGCCTGCTACCAGACACACCCTCTCCAATCCATCCACCAACACAGCCTCAGAGTGACCTTTCTAAAATGAAAATGGACCGAGTTAATCCCTTGCTGAAAAGTCCTGCCATAGCTCCATAATGGTTTTCATACTTTTTTTAAAAGTAGGTTGACATTTTATGCAAACGAACTCTTGCAAGGAGCCCCAATATGTAAAGCATATAGTACCATATTTTATTGGTATAAATTTATACCATAAATTCAAATGTATTACATATTCACGCTATATTTATTATCACGTCAACCAATGAATACAGGAGACCAGTGTGGATTTAAGCTTCATCATCTAGTCAGTTTGTTTCTGTTTCAGTTTGTCGGTTTTTGCACAGCATTGAGAAAGCCCTGATTCACACCAATAAGTGGTTGCAAACGGTAAAAGCCTTTTTTTTTTAAGGTTTGTTTTTGTTTTTTTTTTAATTTATCTTATTTATTTATTTTTGGCTGCATTGGGTCTTCATTGCTGCACGCGGGCTTTCTCTAGTGGCGGCGAGCAGGGGTTACTCTTAGTTGCAGTGCACAGGCTTCTCATTGCAGTGGCTTCTCTTGTTGTGGAGCATGGGCTCTAGGTGCACAGGCTTCAGTAGTTGCAGCATGTGGGCTCAGTAGCTGTGGCATGCGGGCTCTGGAGCACAGGCTCAGTAGTTGCTGCGCACGGGCTTAGTTGCTCCGTGGCATGTGGGACCTTCCTGGGCCAGGGCTCGAACCCATGTGCACTGCATTGGCAGGCGGATTCTTAACCACTGCGCCACCAGGGAAGCCCCAGGTAAAAGGCTTTTTTTGTTTTGTTGTTTTAAACTACAACCCTCAGGAGACTCAGCAACGATTGTCAGCAATCTCAAGATACTCTTGTATTAAAACCGATCACAGGAAATGCTTTATTCTGAGGTTTGCTAAAACGGTAATCAACCTGTATGTAGCATAAGTTAATATGTCGGCAGTCTCCAAGGTGCTAAAATGTCCAACAACACATTTGAGTAAGTTGAGTTTTATCACCTATTTTTACTTGTGTAAAACATAGTTTGAGGAAGAAAGAAAATGAATTGGCTTCACATGTGGGTAGACCTCCTGAAACATGGGGCTTCATGGAACCTAGTTTTAAGACCCCTAACCCCACTGAATAAGGTTCAGACTCCTTAATGTGGCATTCAAGGCCCTCTGTGGGTCTCTGGCATCACTTCAACTCTTCTCCTTCAGATCCTGCAACCTCTCAGTTTCAAAGACATCAGTCATGCTTTTTGCCCAGCCTGTTTCCCTCTCTGCCTGGGAAAGTCCACCTACTCAGGCTTTAAAATCAGCTCAAATGCCACCTCTAAAAGACTTCCTGAGTTGGCAGTCACTCCCGCCTCTATGCTCCCACTGCTAGGGTCTTTCACCTGAGCACTCACCATGTCCAGGGTCTCTGTGAGCTCCTGAGGCAGGGACTCAGTCTAATTCACTCTCAATCCGCACTGCTGGGCAGGCCTGGAGGTGCTCTGGGGGAATGACTGTTGACAGGGTGGGCCTTATGGGAAGGGTCTCAGGCTGGAGCTCTTTGGAGGATGCTCTGAGCCAGCTTCGATCCTCTATCCCCTTCCCAAGCTCTGAGATCTGGGAGGCTGGAGTGAGCAAGGCCCAGGGACCAACGAGGGCATCATGAATCTGTCCAATGGGGAGACGAGCTCCCTCCTCTGTGTGAATCCCCAAGGGATGAGACGACCACTGAGGTCGCAGAGATGTCGATGCCAGCGAAGGCTCCCCTGTGAGGCGAGCAGAGCCCGGAGCTGGGGAGCAGAGTCCAGCGTCGGGATCCCAGAAGCAGGGACGCAGAGCCCCTAAACGCAGAGAGCAGATTCCAGGGCAGCTCCCTCCTCTTAAGACGCGGGGAACCCGGCACCCCGAGCCCAAGGCGCAGGACCTTGACTCAGACCCCAAACGCAGAGGTTCGGGTCCGGAGCCCGGTGCCCAGACGGCAGAAACCGGAGCGCACAGCAAGGAGCCGGGTTTTCAGAGTCGGGTTACCTGAGCCCGGGGCGCTTCCGCAGGCGCCGCTGACTGGCTTTGCCAACAAATGCTGTCCGCTCGCCCCAGGCTGCCCGCAAGGGGAGGGGCTGGGCCGCGGCCTGGAGCTGGGCCCTGATGACAGCATGACGGAGGGGGATCCTGGCGTGGAACACGAGACCCGGGATAAGAAAAACACCAGAGCAGAGCTCCAAAAATAAACCCGAGCCCGTGCCAACGGCCTGGCGCATTCTGGTGCCGAGGAACTGCGTCCCTTCTCGGAGGGGCACCACGGGTCCCTCTCCAGAGGGCTGACGACCCCCCCTCCGGTGACCCGCCCCCTGCCCTCCCTCATACCCATGCCCTGCTTTTACCGATTTGGGTTTCTTCTTGGGCGCGAGGTTGTCGTGGAAAGTCTTGGCTTCCTCCCAGCGCGGGGCCGCGGCGGTCCCTGCCCCCGGCGCGGGCTCGCGGGGCTCCCGGGGCTCCCCAGGCTCCATGCTCGGCTCTGATCTGGCGCAGCCGGAGCAGGCGGCTGCGGAGAGCGGAGCCGGCGGGGCTGGGCTGCGGGAGGGAGGCGCGTCCCAGGCGTGAGAAGGGGGCGGGCAGCGGTGGAGAGTGCGCGTGCGGGCCGGCCGGAGGGCGGGATGGGGTGGGGGGGGCCGCTGGGGTGCTCAGCTCGCCCTGTCGGCAGCCGGTGCGTTGCTGCTGTTGCTGGTGGATGTGTATTTCAGGACAGCTGCGCTCTCCTTCCCCGACCGCCCCACGCCCGAAATGGGGGGTGGGGGCGGTTGGACCCTCGGGCTCGCAGGAGGAGGGGGCCTAAGCCGGGCCTGCGGGCTGCTGCGGGTTCGGGATTGCGGGGATAGTGTTCTTCGATGAGCTATTCGGCACCGAGAGAAGGGGAGACCTGCCGACTTTTTCCCCCGGGGTGGTGATCCACAAAGGAAAAAATGCAAAGCTAGCCGCCCCCACAAAACAAAGCTAGCCCCCGTCTTTCCCCTCTGATGCCAGGACAGTGGGACCCTGAGCGGCGTCCTCGTCCCTCAAACCCTAGTCCATTCCGCAGAGGGGGAGGAGGTGGTGGATGGACAGCTCCATCCACGAGCAGGAGCCTGCTCCTAGCTGGGGGCACAGCGGAGGGCCCAACTGGGAAGCTCTTCCCCACCAAGGCGGAGGGGCCCTTGAAGTCGGTGGCGAGACCAGGCTCCCCTTGGCCTGGCCGGGGACCCAGACCAGAGAGACTCCCGGGGACCCCGGTTCCTGCTAGCCCCTTGATGGCCAGCAGGGGCCGCACACTCCCAGGTACCACCTGCTGAGCTTGGTTAGTTATACGCCATGAAGTGGCTGGATTGAAAGAGGATAGGAAAGGAGCCTAGGAACCCAAGAGTCTTGGACCAACATCGTGGAGTTCTAGGGCATTGCCCTCCTTGGTGCAGACCCCGAGGTGCAGACATTAATGCCCCTCATTCCAAGGCACAGGCTAGGAAGCAGACAAGGGGCATCTCTGTGTGTGTCTAGAAGTGTGCAAAGGTGGCTGGGAGCAGCAGGAGAAAATACTGGCTTAGCCTGGTGGACGTCTGACTGGGATGGGGTACAGAATGGAGGGGTCTGCCCAGCCTCCATCATGACCTGGGAGGAACCAACCAAACCTTGCATGGGAGAAAAGGAGAAATAATCATAACAGAAAGTTTTAGGATTGGGGGAAGTATGTTTAGACTTGTCCTTCTCCAGGCTTGGTAGATTGTTTCCACAGATGGCCTCAAACTCTCTCCCATCCTGCTTGCTCTTTGGCAATGTGACTTGGACACTTCTCCCATCCAGAGGTGGAGCTGAATCTGAGTTGACCCAGCGTCTTGCTTTGACTAATAGAATGCTGTAGAAGTGATGCTGTGTGATTTCTAAGCTTAAGCCTTAAGAGACTTTGCAGCTTCCATTTTTGCCCTCTTGAGAGCCAGCTACTATGTAAAGGAGTCTGGAAAGGCCACATGGAGAGGCAGAGAGGCCCTGGAGGATAAGAAGCCAGTGGAGAAAGGTGGTTTCCCAGGCAACTGTCAGCATCACTTGCCAGACATATGAGTGAGGTCATCTTACTGCTCCAGCCCCAGCCCAGCTCCTAGTGCGGTGCAGCAGGAGGAGTGACCACAGACAGCACATAAAGTAGCAAAACCTCCCCGCTGAGCCCAGGCAACCCAAAGAATTATGAAAAATGATACGTTTTTATCGTTTTAAGCATTACATTTTGGGGTGGCTTGTTACACAGCTGTAAATAATGAAACTCTAGGAAGGGGTCAATTATTCTCAGGTGCCTCATGGAGGAGGAGGTCACCAGGGAGAATGTATAGAGTTATTTGGATGGCAGTGAGCACCTGACCCAAAGGTGAACCATCCCCATGCTGTCCAGTGACCTTTGACCTGGGTAGTAGCCTGGGTTGAAAAGATGATCTGTGCCAAAGATTCCTCTTTCTCAGGAATTTAGAATTGGGAAACAGGGGCTGGATAGTCAACTGTAAGAACAGAAGCCAAGGATGCTGCGAAATACAGTGGGCTTCCAAGAGGCCTGGATGGGCCTTAGCCAGCTGCAGTTACGTGCAACATAAATCTAAGAGGGAGCAGAAACTCTGTGAGCAGAATGAGCCCATCAGCATAAAGATGGAAAAGGGTTTCTGCAGAGGGCAGCAGAGACCCCATGAAAGAGAAACCGTGCTGCCCTGAGAGGGAGCTGCTTCTGGTCCTGATAGCTTCCCAAGTCCTAGCTGAAGCCCGGCTATAATGCCCATCTCTAAATTTCCATGAGATTCTCCACATTGCTTCAACAAATGCCCCTCAGAAAGGTGGTGGCTATTGGATTTGCTTGACTAGCAACTTTTCCCACCCTCTCCTCCTAGTAACAGGCCCTGCCTCCCTGGTCACGGGAATAGGCATGCGATGCTGCCCAGTCATATAACTCTATTTCCCTGGACACAGTGATTGAGCCACAACGGGGATGCGACCTCAGCTGCACCGGACTCTTGTACAGGGATGCTGGGAGATTTGGGCTCTGTCTTCTCTGGGGTTATTAATCTGGGACAATGTGAGCTGATACCCATCTTTCCCTGTGGCAGGAGAAGCCCATCTGAAGAGGACTCAGGATCCCCGCACCTGAACTGCTCCCCCTGTGGGCTGGTGTTCAGCAAGACCAGGGGTGGAAGCCACCTCCTCCATGAAGCCTCCCTTCATCCTTTACTTGTTCCCCTCCCCTTCTCCTCCCCTACCTCCTGGCCCCCCCAGGCAAGACCCTCCCCTCCTCTGATGCCCAGAGCTCAAGGTTTGTTACCTCCCTTTTCACATCTAGATTTGGATTCCCTCCCATGGATGAGGAAGCACTATAAGCAGTGGCCTTGAAGTTAGGAGACCTGAGTTCAGGTCGCAGCCTTACCATCCATTCTGTGAGCCTTCATTTCCTGTCTTTTTTTTCTTTTTTATTAACAGAGACTTAAATGTGTGTTCAGCTCAGCTGACAGGGAATCACATGGGAAGCTCTTCGGTTACTATGATGGACTGTGTACACATGAGGGGCCAATTGTTTGAGGTCTGGGAGGGCTTCACAGAGGAGGAGATCATTGAGACGGGGGTACGGGTGGCCCAGGGAGGGGCACTGGCTTGCGCACAGGCACAGAGGCCTAAGAGATCCCTTAGGGAAACAGAGGGCAATTCAGGGTGACTCAAGTGCAGGAGGGGGAGGTGGGGCTTAGAGCAGAGGTCAGCAGGGGACAGATCATGCAGGGCTGTGAGGGACTTCGAAGGGGCTTATTATACTGAGGGAAGAAGGGGGGCATTGGACAGTTGACATAGTCAGATGGTGCTTTAGGAAGATCACTCTGGTTCCTTAAGGGCAGACGGTCCAGAGGGCAAACTTGAAAGCGGAAGCTGGACTGACCTGTGACCTCCAGACAGGCAGGAACTAGACTCCCTTTCCCCTCAGTGTAGTTTCAGCTGCAAGTAGCAGGCACCCCCCCAGCCCCCCACCCCCAGCCGCACCAGTTCTCAGGCTTCTGAGTCACCTCTTAGGTTCATGGTTGCCCTGAGGCCAGGTCAGCCTTATTCCTCTGTCCTAATTGCTTCCTGTCAAGGGAGCTGGCCCCCTCCAAGCGTCCTTGAGAAAACCCTTGCAAAAGTAATTGAGCGTTTCAGGAGGAAGCAGGCACCTCCAGCTGCCGCTGCACCTGCCCCCCGCCCCCACCCGACCCCCCCACCCACACCCCGCCTCACGCCCTGCCCCGCCCCGGACTCCCTGCAGAGAACAGCTCTTCTCTGGCTTTAGGGGGGACGCTCTGAGAAAAACACTTCACCACTAATTCCCATCCTCACTGCACCACATTTGGGTCAGTGTAGGGTGTCTCAGGGCTCTGGGCTCTTGTGGGTGGTGGAACAGTGTCTGCAGCACACAATACCCTTGACCAGGGCAGATAGAGGCTGAGATCCAGGCTGGCTGCCACTTGCCAAGCTGTGCATCGTGGCATGACAAGGCTGTATTTGTTAAGAAAAGGGGTATATTTTTCTCATTAGCCCAAAGGTGTCATCCACTGGCCGAGCTGAATGCTTATGGGACTGTTACACTCAAAAGGGCACCTTTTCCTAATTCGTGCAAAGAGCCCCAGATGGACTACTGGTAATCCTGGCTCTCAGCCTCTCTCCCCGCTGCCCACTATCCACTCCTTTGGGCTCTCACCATGCCTTCCACTGGACACAAGGAGAAACTGAGTCCAAGGTCTCCTGCCACTAGCTCCCTTATGGGGGAACTGCTCTGCCCACAGACCCCGCAAATCAGTTCTGGTCTGGCCATCGATGAATGGACCACGGGATCCTACCAAAAGCTAATCAGATTCTTTCTCTTGAGAACTGTATTAAGAGACACAGAAGGGAATTGTCAGTTGCTGGTGAGTCTGGATACAGAGTTGGAGATGTAGCCACTTTGTGTTGGGAAACCATGGATGTCTGAAGAGAAATTAAAGAAGAGAGCACAGATGTGAATGCTGCCAAAGGGATGACCTGAGTTCAGGTCGCAGCCTTACCATCCATTCTCTGAGCCTTCATTTCCTGTCTTTCCACAGGCCCAGAGACGAGAGGACAGAGGCCCCATTGACAGTCCCAGTTCTCCTGAGGCCCAGACATTCTTGAATTTCCATCTCTAGGGTCCCTTGTAATATGCTCACCCCTTTCTTTGAACTAGCTCGTGTGGGTCTCTGTTCCATGTAACCTAGAACAAGGACCTCAGCCCCAAGGAGGATGCTGAGGTTCCCCCACTGTGTGAGCTCCCTCAGGCCTCTTCTCCCCGTTTCCCCTCACCCCAGCCCTATCTCAGCTTAGGGAAGAGAAGGAGCTCTCGGTACGGTCACACCTTTTATTCACTGTCAGTGAGAAAAAAAAAAAAAATACACCACACAGCACAGGGTTGAACACTGAGGACATTCACTGCAGGCACAGCCTGGAGCAGCACATCTGAAGGGGACAGGGGGCCACGCTGGAGGAGTTGGGAGGCCCCCCTTCTGCCACCCAGCCTCCCTTGCTTCTCCAGGCCTCCACCCTCCTGCAGCCTCCATCAAAGCAGGAAGGGCCATACACCCTGGAGGTCCAGTCCTGCCCCCAACACTCTGGCAAAGGTAAAAGAAAACGCTGAAAAGTTCAGGAAAAAAATTCCATATTTTTCTGAGACTTTTCAATTGCATATTTGAATTATTTTTTTTTCAAAACGGATGAATAAAATATGTAAGAAATGTATTCATGCCCCCACAGTGATCTCTAAAGTCAGCACAAAGCCTCACCCAGGGTGGATCTTCAGGAAATATTTGTTGCTTTAGTAAATTTTTGTGTAAAAATATTTAGTGTCAGCTTTCTACCCTGCCCAGCTTCTTCTCTTCTCTCTCTTTCCCTTCTCTCCCCTCTCCTCCTTCTCTCTCTTTGCAGCAGGATGAATTTCTACCTCTAGGGACTCTGCCATTATCAGGAAAAGATTCAGTGCCTTTGCTTATGGGCTTCCTGTTTCTTAACTTTTGATTTAAATGTAAGTCATATAATCTTGAGTACAGCTCAGAAGACTAGAGTGGCCATCTGAAGTTGCCCTTGGTGGTGACTTTTAGAGATAAGAAATAAGGGTCCCCCTTCAATTAGCCCAAAAGGATGAATAAAGACAGAATACAGTTAGAAGGCAGATTTGGGGACCTTGTAATTCACAGAGTTGCTGCAAGAAGATACAGAACTTCAAAAGAAAGTTTGGATATTTCAGCATTTTAACTGTCTGTATATTTTTGTGTCTAGGCGAGTCATATTTCAGTCTCTGCTAACCCTGTGCTCTGTGGCAAGTCCCTCTTAGCTGGGGCAGGGATTGGAGGCCTGCCTCTCTTCTCAAGGCAGGGCCGGTGCTCTACCACAGAAATTCCTAAGCACACAGTCCCTGGGGACACCCAGGAGCAAGTGGGAGCAAGGTCTGGCCCGCCTGTGGCCCTTCCCATCAGCAAGATGGTGGTCCCAGCTCCCAGCCTGGCATTATGTGTTCACACTGCTGAGATGTCTGAGAATCTTTGGCCTGACCATCAAATATCACCCATGGGTATATGTCCAGAAGCTTGGAGTGATCAAACATGCCGTCATGGGTAGGACTTGCCCACCATCTAGGAAAAAACAAAACAGTTCTCTCAGGGAAGAAGATAATAAAGACAGTGAAAGATGCTTTCCGGGTTGAGTCAGAGGTCTCCTAGGACAGCACTGACCTGTTAGCAGAGCTGCCCAGAAATAGAAAATAAGACCCTTGAAAATGTGGGGACTTCGATCAAGCTCCTGTTTCTTTATGGAAGACCACAGCCTCAGAAACTTCTTAGCAGGAAGCTTGTAAAAGACCAAAACCAACTTAGCTTGTCCTACAGTCAATCTCTGTGCAACTCAGAGTCAGAGGAGTGAGCAGGGAAGACGCTCTGAAGGGAAGAAACCCTTGTAGAGCCCTGGGTTCGAGTCTTGGCACTGTGCCACCTCCTGTGATCTTGCACAGGGAACTCTACTCTGTGCCTCAGCTTCCACGTCTGGAGAAATGGAATGAAAATTCCTATTTCCCTAGGCTGTGAGGATAGAATGAGAGGGGTCCATGCAAGCCTTCGAAAGCCATGAAGTTCTGTGTGATTGTGAGTTAGGTTAGAGTCAACGTTGGGGGGACAGGAATCCCACTTTGTAAAAGCCTTCGATTGGAAGTCTCAGCTGAGCTGGGCTGTTGAGTTCCTATGTACCTCTGGTGTTGACTGACAGCACAAGACACACTTAATGGCCAGCTCCTGAGAGCAATGAAACATCCCTTGAGACATTACTGGATAAAAACTTGCTGCTTACTGCCCAAGGATGTGAATTCCCCAGTCTTACCATGTGGCTGGTCATTGGCAGGATAAAAAGAGGGTGGCAACCCAGCGGACTTGCCACCCCTAAGGGCAGCAAGAAGGAAAGTCTAATAGAATTTGAGACCACAGGTCAGCATCCCCAAGAGTTTCCACCTGCAGAGAGGGAGGACAGGTGAGCACTCAAAAGTAAGAGGTATGCTGCATCTCTTTCCTGAAGATACAACCCCACGCCCCCCAACCCAGCAATCATTCCCAGCTCCCACCCTGGGCTGACAGCACCTGTGTACTAGACTATTTTCACCAGCAGTTCAAGAGAAAATCCACTGTCACTGCACATTGAAGTTAATTTCTGATTACAAGCACAGGAGAAAGTAAAGTGAAAGACTTGATGAAGAAGCAAGATTAATTTTCTGGCATTCAAAGCATGCAGCTGTATAGCTCATGGATCCAAAATTGGAAAGCAGACATTGGAAAGCAAAGCCAGTGCACTTGGAAGATGATGAACTACCTGGTGGACTTAGGATTTGGGGTTAGAAAAAGCCTTTCAATGGAGCATGCCCAGCACATTTTTAGACATTTGGTCCATACATGCAGCCTGGCAGCCAAAACAGCGGCCGGCTGGTCCTCGTCTTCTAGCTCCGTCTGCTTCTGTAGCGGTGAAAGAACAAGCCCATTCTTAAACTAGACCAAATCCAGATGTGGGAACTACACTTGTCTCACTCTTGGCAAACCTTGTGTTCTCTGTTTCTGAAGTCAGCACCTAACCAGAATAAGTGCACAGCAGAGACGTGCTCACTGAATTGAAAAAGATCATTAAAAAGGAAGCAGCAGAAACTGCTGACTGTCACAGCTCAGGACTTAGCCTGATAAGAAAAACTGTCATCTGGTAAGTTGGGTGATATTGTCTCTCTTTTTTCTCAGTTCTTTTTCCCCCTGAAAATTAGCATTTTCAGTATTCATTTAATCATTTTACAAGAAACCAAGTAATATAAAGTATGTTTTAATATCCTCAACTAATAAAGTGATTTTAGCTCTTTTAAAGGGTCCTAAAAATATAGGTATTACATAAATTTCAATTTTTCTTAAAATTCCCCCTGACATGTTTCCTAGACTTCCAAACACTTTTCATTTCGTCCTTCTGCAGCTCTGTGTGGAGCTGAGCAGAAAGATTTAATAGTTCCTCTCAAACTAACCAGCCTCACCGCACCCTCTGCTCACCTGTGCTCAACATGCCTGTCTGAGACCCTGACCACTAACTACCCTACGAGCTGCCGGAGGGCACAGAATGAGTCTTGTAAACTACCATAGCCTTAGCACCTAGAGGTGCCTGGCGCTGAACAGGTGCTCAATAAATGTTAGCTGAAGAAAGGACTGAATGAACACTCCAAAGGCTGGGGCCAGAGGGGCCAGGTAGAGTCGTGGGGGCAGGACACAGACCACCTTTAAGGGATCTGGGTCCTCAGCAAAGGACAGACCCAATTTGGCCCTTTAACCGGGGTCTGTGGGACCACATCCTATAAAGCACAATCCCAGGAAGAACAGAATTTCAAAGCAGAACCCAGCCCCCCTCCTTCACCCTGCACCTTGATGCAAAAACCAACTCCCCTATGCCCAGTGGATGTTGATTCTGGGCCAAGACTGGGGCTGGGGCTAGACCACAGGATACCTGAGGATCTGTCTCTATTCCAGAGTTAGGTGGTCCCTCAAGGATCTTGATTGAGGGGAGCAAGGACTTGGGCAGAGGGGTGGGTGGGCCAGAGAGTGAGGCTGGAGTCCCCCTCCCCCTGGGGAAGGGCCAACCAGAGGTCACTGGGTTGGGAGGTGGCCACGCCCCTCCTGGCCAGGGGCCCTGCCCCTCACCAGCCTCTACTTCTGCATGTCACACTGCAGCAGCAGCACAATAGACGGGTCACTCTTGGCCGCCTCCTTGAACTCCTCCAGTGTAATCTGGTCGTCCTTATCCTGGTCCATCTTCTTGAAGATCTTGTCCACACGCTGCTGGGGCGTGAGCCCATCCTGGTTCATGCGCATCATGATCACGGTGCCCACCATCTTGTAGATAGCCTGGTGGGGCAAGGAGGGAGGTGTGAACACTCACAATGGGAAGGGAGGGTTGGGGGTGAACGAAAGGGCCTGGGGGTGGGCGTGGAGAACACTGGGAGATGTGAGGATACTGGAAGGTGACAAATGGTCATTGAGACTGGAGGTTTAACGAGCATCTCACACCAAACATGTCTACTACCCAACTCTTCACCTCCAACCTGCTCGGGCCCCAGCATGCCCTGTCTCAGTGAACAGCAAATTCATTCTTCTAGATGTTCAGACCAAAAACCTTGATGCCATTCTCGACTCTCCTTTTCTCACACCCATATCCAATGTTTCAGCAAATCTTGTCAGCCTTAATTTTGTAATAGGTCCAATGACCAGCGACTGCCTGCTACCTCCACTGCTCCATGGTTGTTGCCTCCATCCCCTCCTGACCGGCCTGCAGTGGAAGTCTCCAAACTGGTCTCCCTACTTCTGCTGCCCTCCCACCCCCTATTCCACACAGAGAATGGAGAGAGCCCTTAAGGGCCTCCCATCTCACTCAGAAGAAAGTCAAGTCTCTACCCCAGACTATGATGCTAAGAGATGGACTCCTGGCTACCTATCTGACCCCCTTCCTACCACTCTCCCCTTGCTGACTTCTCTCCCACCACCCTGGCCTCCTGGCCACTCCTTGAACACTGAAAACACAGTCTAACCTCAGGGTCTTTGCATTTATTGTTCACTCTTCCCCCATGCACAGATCACTCTTCCCCCAGACACCTACATGGTTAGCTCCCTCATCTTATCCAGGTCGCTGCTCACCTTTCACCTTACACAAAATTGCTTTTCCTCCATCGCTCTCTCCCCTCACTTTGCTTTACTTACCTTCTTCATAACACTTACTGCCTGACACAGCACAAGTTTTGTTGTCGTTAAATTTTCTCACTAGAAGGAATGTCCCATGAAACCAAGAACTTTGAACAGTGCCTGGCACGTGGCAGGCGCTGAGTATACATTTGTTGAAATAATAATGAGTTAAGAACTTAGACTCTGGAGTCAGACTCCTTAGACTGGAATCATGAACCGCCATTTGATTCATCTCCTCATCTGTAAAATGGGATTTCTAACAGTACCTACCCCCTGGAGTTGTTGGGTAAAGCACTATAGCACAAGACCTGCCCCACACTGAGCGCCCAACCAATGCTACCCACTGGATCCTGGGAGGAGGGAGGAGGGGAGTGGTGGGGTGTCCCGAGGTGGCTCCCGAGGCCTGAGTGGAGGGTGGCTGGAGAGGGCGGTGCCAGAGAAGGGCCCCTGCAGCGAAGACAGGTAGCGCGTCACCCCAGCACACCCTGGTCTCTGGGATCCGCCCCAGCGCACCTCGATGATCTCCAGCATCTCGAGGCGCGTGATGCGCCCATCGCCGTCCAGGTCGTACATCTCAAAGGCCCAGTTGAGTTTCTGCTCGAAGGTGCCGCGGGAGGTGACCGAAAGGGCGCAGATGAACTCCCGGAAGTCGATGGTGCCGTCGCCGTTCTTGTCGAAGGTGCGGAAAGCGTGCTGCGCAAACTTGGAGGCGTCGCCGTAGGGGAAGAACTGAGGCGGGGACACTGGAGTTGCGGCACTGCAACAGCCTCGCAGAGTGCCTGGCCCCGCCCCCGCCCGTCCGGCCCGCCCCCCGGGGTGCCTGGCTCCTCCTACCTTGATGTAGAGCTGCTGGAACTCCTCCAGGTTGAGGATGCCGCTGGGGCAGTCCCTCAGGAAGCCCTTGTACCACTGCTTCAGCTCCTGCTCACTGAACTCGGTGTTTTGAACCAGGTCGTCCAGCACCTCTGGGGCCAGCTTGCTGTTGGTCTTCCCCATGGCAGGGCCTGAGGGGACAGGGAGCTCCCTCAGTTTGGCCCTCACCTCAGCAGCCTTCCCCCAGGTCTCTGTAGGACAAGGCTCCCTTTCTCCACCACAGCGCCCTCCCATAACAAACTCCACATCCCCACAGCCAGGACCCCTCCTTCCATAGCAGGGTGGGTCCCCCTCCTCTCACCACCACTCTGGACAACCCCCATCTCCTACAGCTGGGCTGTGTCCTTTCACCACACCTCTTCCCATAGGAGCTCCTACCTCCCCCCCCCACCCCTTCCCCTACACACAACTGGGCTGGGGGCTTCCCCTCATTACAGGGCCTCCTCTGTCTACTGCAGGCCCCGCCCCTCTCCTCACAGCAGGGTTCCTCCCCTGGAAACCAGGATCTCTAGCCTTCCAGGTCTCAGCACTCTTCCTTCTCACTGCCCAGTCTGCATGCTACAATCTTCATCCTCTCCTCTCTTTACACCTTCCATAGCTCCCTACACCCGTAGAAGAGAGCCTTAATCCTCCCCTTGCTATTCAGAGCTTTCCGCACTCAGCCCCTACCCACCTCTGCAGGCTCCTCTCCTGCCAGGCAGGTTCCTCACATGCTCCCCCTGCATGTCTCCCAAGTTCTTCCTCAAGGCCTTCCAGGCCACTCCAGCAAGAAACTTCTCTCCCTCCTTCCTCTGTACAAATAGAAGTCCTAGCTGGTAGCACTGATGACGCTGATTGCCTTCTCCTTTTCATTCGTTCATTCATTCCCTGAGCATTTTTTTTTTGCGGTACGCGGGCCTCTCACTGTTGTGGCCTCTCCCGTTGCGGAGCACAGGCTCCAGACGCGCAGGCTCAGCGGCCATGGCTCACGGGCCTAGCCGCTCGGCGGCATGTGGGATCTTCCCGGACCGGGGCACGAACCCGTGTCCCCTGCCTTGGCAGGCAGACTCTCAACCACTGCGCCATCAGGGAAGCCCAATTCCCTGAGCATTTATTGAGGTTGACTGTGTGCTAGGCCCTGTGCCAGTGATGGGGATAAAGTCGACATGAGCCAACCTTCACTAACTCATAATTGGGTCAAAGAGGTAGACAGCTGACTGTAAAGGGCCTTCAATCCATGCCAAGGAGTTTGGCCTTTACCCGTGGAGGACAGAAGCTCCTGGGGTTTTAAAGCAAGTGTTAAGAGGACCACATTCGTTCCACAAACACTTATAGATTGCTTATGACATGGTGCCGGGGACCCAGAGAGAAGGAATGCGTTTTAGGATTTTTCCTTTGGCTACAGTGTGCAAGATGACCTGGGTGTGGGAAGGAGGGAGAGCAGAGAGGTCCTGCTGCAGAGTTCAGATGAGAGACAATGACACTAGGGTAGGGGTGGTGGAGGGATGTGGATGGACTGAGAGATGTTAGGAGGGGGCCTTAGCAGGACTTGGGGACTGACTGGATGCGGGGGTGAGAGGGACAGAGGAATTGCAGCCAATGCTCAGATTTGGGGCTGAATAGATAGAGGTGGTGTTGCTGAGAAACAGGTTTGGGGAGAATGAAGAGTCAGTCCCCAGTGCGAACATGAGCCCCTCAAGTAGCCTGTGCCCAAGGAATGTTTTGCAGAGGGAGGTACAGGCCCCCCCATGAAGCCTGGCTAGAGTGAGGCCCCCACCAGACCCGGAAGGCTGAGTGGACATTCAGGAATGTCCCACTAGAGCCCCAGTTTCCCAGGACATGGCCTGGGAGGTGAATTTGACCTGCCTGGAGTCTCTTTGGAGGGGTGCCAGACTCCAACTGCAGGGTAGCTTGTCATGAAGACACTCCGGAAAAGGAAGCCCTCAGGCTGGCAGAAGGAATTCTACTTCCACAGCCCAGTGCCTGCCAGTGTGGCTTCTAATCCTTACTGCTGGGAGTGCCCTAGGTAACTAGATCTGAGACGGGTCAGGTCCATGCCCCTTCCCTTGCTATGTGACCTCAGTGAGTTACAGGATAGCTCTGGGCCTCAGATCCCTCTACTGGGCCATGAGGCAGATCAAGGGGCAGTAGGGGTAGCAACATCCTCTCCCACTTACCAACCCCAGAGAATGCGGACTCCTATGCGCTCCCAGAAGAAGGCGGGGAGGGGCAGGTGTGACATCTTCAGGAGCCTAGAACTGTGGGGTCCAAAACGGCTGCCCTGGGGCCAGAGTCAAGGGTACGTGTGGAACACGCATGGGCAGGAGGAGGCAGGCTCCATCTTCAGCTGCCCCCTCCTCCAGCCCAAAGCACCCTGAGGGCTCGGGGTATAGTCAAGAAAGCTCAAGAACCCAGGGGTGGAAGCATCTGACGGGGAAGGCAGAGCCTCTCCCTCTGCTCCTGTGGGATGTGCCTGAGTGTCTGCGTAAAGGGCTGGGAGTGGGTGGGAGCACATCAGCGTTTGAGACTGCAAATCTGCCAGAGTGCACACGTGTGTGTGTGTGTGTGCGTGTGTGTGTGTGAGATGGCATCTGTGTGACTCTCACTTCCTGCCCCTTTTCTCCTCCTTCCCTGCGCTGCCTTCCTACCATTTTCTGTCTCCTGGGGCCATACCTGTTCTCAGTGCCCATTTGATCCCAGGCCCACCAAGGGCTATGACTCCTCCTTCATCTCTCTTCATTCCTTCTAGTGCTCTTAGGTCAGCAGGCCAAAGCTGGTGATGCCCTTTAAGATCATCCCCTCATTTTAGTGAAAACTGGAACCCAGAGAGAGGAGAAAACTAGCTGAGTTACACCCAGGCTGAATCCATGCCACCTGCCTGGACCACCCTCTCCAAATCATGGCTACTCTTGTCTAGTACAGACTCCTACCTGCCTTCCAGGAAAACCATAGCTCTGATCTCCCCCTTGGCCTCAGTGGGACCATCTTGGTTGGCTCCAGGCCACAGTGTCTGATACCCAAGAAATACCGACCCTTTGGGGTGGCGCACCAGCGCCTCTGACTCAGCACGTCTACAACCAGACTCACCCTCAACCCGTGATGGTCCTTCTCTCTCCATTGCCCTTCCTTCCTTCCCTCCCTCATCCCAGCGGGGAAATGTGATCATAGTTACCCTTAGTTTCCCCTCTCCCTTTTCCCTAGGTTCAACTTGCTACCAAGTCCTATTGTTACTTCTTTTGAAATGTTCCTGGAACCTTCACCATGTCCTCTCTCCCCACATAGTCAGGGCCAGGGGCACAGCCAAGGGGGCTGAAACCCAGCTGGGGCACTGCTTGCCAAGCCATCCTGTGGGCTCAACTGCCTCGGAGGGGGTGCGTTTCCTTCTCATTCCTCTGTTCCACGAGAATGTCTTTTCTAGTTTTGCCCAGAAGTACCATATAGACTAGGGGTGGCCATGCCCAGGGGCTCCTGAAACTCCAGAATCCGCTAGAATCTGGTGTCAAGGTGTGTCCACCTGTCTTGCCTCACCTCCCACTGCTCCCCTCACAATTGCATACTTTCAAGTTAGTCTTCTCACAGCCAGAACCCACTTCAACTATTGCTTAGCTGTTTCCATCTTCCTTAATATCCTCTCTTCTCTTCGGGGTGGATGCAGCTATAATCAGCCTTCAGGCCTGACTGAAGCCCACTTCCTTATGATCAGCCTCTCCCAGCCTGGAGAGTTGACAGTCAGCAGCGTGAACTTGGCATTCTGGGCATGAGGAGAACCTGTGAGCCCATGGAGTTGAGCCCCACAGGTGCGTAGACTTCAGAGCTCTCTGACCCTCACCTGCTGCTCTAGAATTCCACAATGGAGCCTGACTTGGGAGAGATTTTTGCGTTACACTCTTGTCTGAGCCAGAAAAAGTTCTCCAGGACTTTTGCTCCATGACAAAGAGCTTATTCCCTCCCGATATAACCCAGTCTGTTTGGGAGCAGCTTGGACAGCGAGGAAAGTACTTCTCCCCTTGTTCCTACTTGCCCTCTTGTCGCTGCCCCACACAGGTTGCCACTCTGCCCTCTGTGGCAACACAGAACTGCTCTGCAGAGACCTAAAGGCCACATCTGGAACACAGAGATGTTCAGTGAATGTCCCTTTGTGGATTATATGCAAAGGGCAGAACCCCCTTCTTTCTCCTTGGAATGGCGTCAGGCTGTTTTGTTTATCTGTGTTCTCCTGCCATTGCTCCCACTTAGAGACAATGGAACCCAGACCCTAGGAAAGGAAGAGTTCACCCAAAGTCAAGTAGAACCCATCAGCAGAAAGGCGAAGGCCAGAACCCACTGGGGGCATGTTCTGTTGGAGCTGTGGCCTGGCTGCATGTGGGCGGGCTCCTCTTGAGAGCTGCCCTCCAGCTGTGAAGGAGCTGGCACTGCCCCATACACAAAGCCGCTGCCCTTCTGGGCTCAGAGGCTTCTTTCAGAGCGCAGGACCCAGGGTTGTGGGCTCCAAATGCGGAAATGGCAGGGAGGGTGGGAGGGGCTGAGGGAGGCAATAATCCCACACCCTCACCCAGCTTCAGAGGAGCTGGTGCTGAGACTGTTGCCATGGTGACAACAGCTCCCTGGTCAGGAGATTTTTCTCTTTCCTCTCCTCCCTTTGCTCTTCTCCAAGCAGTGGCCATGGCAGCAAAAGCCAGGTCTTCTCCCTCTCCTTATTAGTGAGACACAGGGAATGATAAACAAAAGGTGGGCCCTGTTGAGCACCTCCACCTTGGAGCTGCCCATGCCATGTGGGCTGATGGTCTAGGAGGGACTCCGAACTGCTGAGGAGGAGCCTGGGCCTGGAGAGTATGTGGGAAGGGGTTGGCCCGTACCCAGGCCTGGGTAAGAAGTAATGTCCTTTTGGTGACGACTAAAGCCTCCTCTCTGAAATGTCCTAATGGTTCAGGGTAAGAGAGAAAGGGTCCTGTTCTCTCATAATCAACCACAGAACCAGAGTGCGTCAGTGTTGGAAGGCTGTCCAATATCATCTCATCAAGTCCACTCTCTGTCCTGCCCACCCTGCCCCTGTTCCCCATCTCACGAAGGATCAGAGAGGGAAGTGACTTGGCTAAAGTCAAACAGCAACTGAGGCAAAGGCAAGATTTGAACCCAGCTCTTCTGCCCTCCAGGTTCAGGCTGCCTTAGGGAAGGAGCAATACAGTCCACACGGATGAGACACAGGAAGATAGGAGAGAGGGAGTGGCTGGGAGCAAGAAGGCCAGAGAGGGTACGAATTAGAAAGATATTTGAGAGGTGGAATGAGAAAACTTGGTGCTTTGGCCGTGAGAAGTCAGGGGAACGGAGGAGGTTGGGACCTTGGCAGTGGTGACTGACAGGTATGGATGGTCTGCTGGGGAATGGTGTCCCTGATTTATCTTGAAGCCAGGTGAAAGAGGCCAAACATGGGGCCTCTGCCTTGCACTGAGACCATGGGCAGGGGGGCCTGTTGAGAGAGGGTCACAAGGAGGAGAACTGGGTGGTGAGCCTCTTCCTACCCCCAGGTATGCTGTGAGCTCTGTCACCTTGAGGGGTGGAGGTGGGGACAGTCTGAGGGGACAGTGTGAAGTGGGAGTGGGCTCTCTTTGGAGGTGGAGGCTGTCTTTTGGGGCAGGGACATTACGATGTGAAGTGCAGTGAGCTGCCGGTGGGGCCGGGTAGGGTGTGGGTAGGGGCTACCTGTGGAGGTGGGAGGTTGCCATGGGGCTGAGCGGACTACCCACCTGCAAAGGAGGGAGGGTGATGGGTTCCTCTCTAGCACCGGCAACACCACACCCCCGTGTATGTGTGCGTGTGACTGTGTATTGGGGGCCAGAGCTGTGGTTGCTCGGGGGGTAAGGAGGCAACTCTGCCTCCTTCCCTGGGACTTGTGGGGCGTGGACTGGAGTGGGGGGGGGGTCCCCTGGCCAGGGGCGAGCCCTCCACATGCTGCCGCCTATGCTGGAACCAGGGGTCAGGGAGATGAATCAGAGGGGGCAGGAGACGAGGGAATGGGAATGAAGAGTGGAGGGGGAAGGGACAAGGGCCTCCACCCGGCCCTGCCCACGTTACCTGAGGCCGTTCGCCGGGTCGCTGGATGACTCTGAGCCTCGGCGGGCCGCGGAGACTGAGACTAGCTCGCGGGCCGACGGCCAGGTTCCCCAAGGTCCGCGCCCGAGTCGCCTCCCAGCTCTTGTATCACTATGTGTCTCTCAGAGGCGACACGATTTGCATAAGCCCCGCCTCATCCCGGGCAGATTGAGCGTTGATTGGGTCGGCTGAGGCGGAGTGGCAGGCGGGGTTTCAGGTGGGGACCTGGTGCCCAGTGAGGCCCGGCTGCAGGAGAGCGCTCCGCCCGCCCGCCCTGAGCTTCCCAGAGTAGCGAGGAAAGAGCGGAGAGCTGTACCCCCATCTGTACCCCGTCCTGAGGCTCAGACCCCGAGCCATCGTCTGAGGTTAAAAGTGTCCACGATTGAATTGGATTCGCAAAAACAACCGCATGGTTGCTATGGAAACGGAAGAGCCAAAGCTGAGTCTCTAAGCCTTTCCTTCTTGGGCCCCAGCGGGGGTGGGGATGGAAAAGAGGATGAGTCACAAGATGTGTCCCCCACCCCCACCCCATATCCCACCCAAAATCGGAGGAGGGCAACGAGGAGCTGAGTTGGGGAGGGAAGAGATGAGGTGGTCAGCAGCCCACGCCTTCGCATCATCCCCTCCCCCAACACATCCACTCCCCTCAAGCCACGGCGGGTGGGCGAGGATGGCAAAGTACCCAGCCTCTACCTAGCCCCATTCTAGCCGTGGGCCCCTCACAGCCTCTAATTCCGATCCGTCCCTTCCTTATTTCTCACGGAGTCCCAGAGGCCTCCCGGAATCTCCCCCGGAAGGATCTGCCTACCTCATGAACCCCTCCATTCCCCACCCTCCCGTCTTCCCGTCCCGTCCCGTAGACGAAGCCTGCCCCCAGCCGCCAGTCTCCGGCCTCTGATGTTGACACAAGCCAGAGGCGGTTTACACTGAGTGGGTCTGGAAGGTTTCAGGGCCATGGGAACACCTCCTCCCCACACTTGGGGGTCTCCCCAAAGCCGGGCCCGGCAGCCCCAGCTGCAGTGGCAGCTGAGAGCTCCTGACCGAAGGCAATGAGAAGGAATCGTTTTACTCCAAACTGGGGGCGAAAGGGGAGCAGATAGCCTCGGGTTGGGCCACGTGCGGGGGAGGCACTTCTAGCCATCTGACAAAAGTAGGGCGGGGCATCTGGGGATTGGTTGAATCTGAGCCCGGATGTTGAAGAGCTTGGGGGGGTGGTGGAGGCGGGGCTTCTGCCAATTGAGTGAGTGTTGAGGTGGGCTGCGCAATAGGGGATGCGGACCAGCTTGCCAAGAGGGGAGGCTAGGTTTCTCTGGCTGATCCCAGAAACTTCAGGGCCAGGCTCGCTGGGGAGGAGCCACTGGAGTTCTCTCTTTTTCTTTAGAAATCGTCCTGTTCCCCGTGAAAACTGTTTTGCTGTCCATCCTCCCAGCTTCAGGCTATGTCTTCTCTCTGGGGTCCTAGCAGGATGAGAGCATACCTGGGGCACCAATTAGCAGGCACGTTCCTGGCCCCTTTGTTTGGTGATTTACGAGAGACAGGTGTTTGAAAGTCCTGACTCTGTCACCTTCTGAGCACCTGGCCCTGGGGACCCAGAGACAGGCAAAAGCTCATCCCTGCTCACAGATACCATAATCTAAGGCATAAGGAGGTGGGGAGAGGCAGCATGAGATGCTGGAAGTGGTCTCTGGAACTCTAAAATAAAATCCCATCTTTGCCAGTGACCCCACATATGACCATGGGCAAGACCCTTCTCTCTCTGTGCCTCCCAGTCTGTAAAATGTGGGAGCTGGTACAGGAGGCCCAGGACAGCAGGGGAAGAGTTTCAACTAGGAGAGTGAGGAAAGATTGTTTGTCACCCTGGACAGAATTATGTGGGCATGAATCTGACTGCTCCACTACACCTGTGAGCTTCTTAACAATAAGTAACATACAGATAGCTTACTTTGTGCCAAATGCTCTTCTGACACTGTATATGTATTGCCTAATTTATTTCTCATAAGAACTCTTCGAGGCAGGTACTTTTATCACTCCCATTTAACAGATGAGGACATTGAGGCACAGAACGGTTAAGTGACTAGCCCAAGTTCACATAGCTAGTAAAGCTGCAGAGCTTGGATTTGAACCCAAGCAGTCTGGCTCCAGAGCCCAGACTTGTTGCCAGTACACAATACCGCCTCTCTTTAAGATCATTCAAGTCCTCAACGGGAGGGGCCTTGGATTGGAATATTCTTTCCTGATCCCCCAAGGCATTAAAAAGACAAAGCCTAGCAGGATATATTGGTCCTGCTCTGGCTCTTTAATTCAGGCAGGACCACCCACACAGCTTTGCCCTTGATTCATCCCTGGCCCTGTGACTGTTCCTGAACTGCCAGTCATAACCCATCTTCACCAGCTTATAATACTTGAGACCCTCATCTTGATCCTGCCTCTGCCCTTTAGGTTCGATGTTTAAAGCAAGAGCAACTGACATTGACTGAGTTGCTTCGCTATGTACCAGACACTCTTGTTAGGGGAAACACTGACTGAAACTGCCTGCCCTGGCCAGGCAAAGACAGTAACAATTTGCATGACTTATTTTACGACAGGAGATCCTGGTAAGGAACATGGAACTAATAAGCCACCACCAACCGGAAGAATATGGGAAAGGTCAAAAGGAGAGAGGAGAGGCCAGTCCACATGTCCTACCAACCTCCCAGACTCCTCGCTGGAATCCATCTTGGCTGAGTGGTTCCGCTCGCCACCAGAAAGGACCCTGAGTAAGAATGATTGGCCAGAGACAACCTGGAAACTAATCCCATCACCCTAAAACCTGAGACTGTGAGCCACGTGGCAGAGCAGTCCTCCTGGGTTCCCTTACCCTCCTGCTCTCCGCCCGGGCGCCCCTTCCCAATAAAGTCTCTTGCTGTGTCAGCACGTGTGTCTCCTCGGACAGTTCATTTCCGAGTGTGAGACAAGAGCCCACTCTCGGGCCTAGGAAGGGGTCCCCCTTCCCGCAACAACTCTGCCCAGTCCTTTATCTGCATCATCCCAGAAATGACCTCTGCCAGGGGTCATTTCTGTTGAGGCACAGGCATTACCAATCAGAACAGATGCTGGCCTTCGTGCTAGATCAAGGACTCTGTTCTGCCAAGAGTGAACACTTTAGTTACTGGATCAAGGGGAGCAGGCAGGAGAGAAGCTAGGGACGTAGGGACCCAAGGCTATGGCTATTTACCAATCAATGTGCAGATATTTTGATGTTTTAACAACCAGCTGTACCATTATGTAGGGACTGAATTTCAGTGCTGGTATCATTACTTTATTTCATGACAGTGGATGGCAGCTCAGAGATGTTAGACAACTTGCCCATTGTAACACAGCCCACTAGTGACAGAACTGGGATTCCAACCTAGGTCTGACTCCAGAGCACACAGTCTTAACCACTAACTGTCCTGTGTTCCTGGGAAAGGAGAGTGTCCAGAACAAGAGTTGTTGTTTCCACTGTTCTGCGGCTAAAGGCTGAGCCAGAGGAATGAGGTTTAAGTTCTGAAACTTCGTTGTGGCCTCTCTTTTCTCAGGCTTGGCAATACCTACTACGTATGTTGAGGGAGTGGGCTCTGCAGAATAAGGAGGGTGGGGCAGGATGCAAGGAAGAAGGAACGGTGTGTCTGTGTGGGAGACCTCAAAAAGGAGGCACAGATGACACTGAGCCCATCAGGGTTTCAGTGAGGGCAGAAGTTTGCAGGCTGTGGCCACTTCAATTTGCTTCACAAAAATGCTAGCATTCCTCCCGTTGTTGGTCCCAAACTGTGCCTTTATGATGGATAATGCCTTCCTGGCTCCCTGGGTTTCCTCAGCCTTGGCAAGTGCAGCCTGGTGATAGCTGGAATTCACCTTGGTTCTAGATATTTCCTAGTCTTCTTAGTGGCTGGGAGAGAGTAAGATCACCAGCTTTGGGCTCTCTCCCTTTCTCTATTGGCTAAGCAGGATTTTTTTTTTTTTTTAATTTCCAAAATAGAAATCTTTTTCTTTTTCCTGTTAATGCATAGTGGCTAAAAAAATAATAGAGAGGGTGGAAGTTCCCCATACTCTCTCCCTTGAACATTACCTGCAGGGGACCTTGTGTTTTGGCTGGCCCTGCCCTCACTCACTTTCTGTTGGAGAAGCCCTATAGTGTAGTGAGTTAAATGTATAGACCCTGGGGCCAGGCTGCCTGCGTTTGCATCCCAGCTCTATGGCTTTCCAGCTGTATGACCACAGGCAGTTTACTTTATCTCTCTATGTCTCAATTTCCTCATCTGTAAAATAAGGATAGTAATAAGAGTACCTATTTCAAAGTGCTACTCTAAGAATTAAAATGAGTTAATATATGCAAAGCACTTAGAACCGATTTTGCTTTGGGGAATTAGCCCCCATTGTATACAGTCTTGGTGGGACTATCAATCCGGTGTCCTGCCTTCCCATGGGCAAGTGTTGGGCATGAGACTCAGGTAAGGCTAAATAGTCTTCTCTCTCTCTCTCCCAAGCTAATCTGAATCTTGAGTAAGGTGACTCAAAGGTGGTAGATAATTAGCTCTGGTTTATTCCAGAGCAGTGCCCTGATGACACTGTACGTTCATTCCTGCTATCTGAATCCCCAGGGATCACTTTGGTACACATCTCTTCCAAGACCTACTTCTGCTTTTCCTTTGTCTCTGTGAGCCATTTCACATCCCTCCCCCCAAATTTATTTTCTTCCTTTTTTTTTAAACTTAAGCTATCTAGAGGTGACTTCTGTTTGCTTGCAGAAAGTTCATATGAGTTTGTCATATTTCTCTATCGGTGATGACTCTTGGTTGCAAATGACAGAAAATCCAGCCCACAATGGGCTAAGCAAAAAAAGGATGTAGTGGCTCCAGTAAGGGAAAACCCCAGGAGTAGATTGGACTTCAGGGGTGGCTTGATTCAGGGGCTTAAACAATGTGATTAATATCTGACCTCTTTCTAGGGCTTGGCTTTACTCACTTGTGTCGATGCCAATTTTGTTCTTGGATTCCATATAAAGGCAAGATATCTGCCATCATCTCTAGCCAACATCCTTTCAGGTGGAGTCCCACAGAAAAGAAGAGAGTTTCTCTTCCCCAGGGCATCTAGTCAACATCCTGGGCTGGTTCTCATTGGCCTGATTTGGGACAGGCTAAGTTCAGAATCAATTGCTGAAAACAGGGGGATGCAGTGCTTTCATTGGCTAGGGCTGAGTCACTTGTCTACCCCTAGAACTGGGAGGTAAGGTCAACTCTTCCCGAAGGATGTGTATCCAGAGTAGGGAAGGAGGGTGTTCCTACCAAGGACAACAGAAGTTCCTAAATTATAAAAACACGTACAAGTTATACTATCAGAGTACTGACAGGGAACAGATGGTACTCAAAGAGATAACTAAGACAGGTCAGTGGGGGAACTATTGACACAGATATGGGCAGGGTTGAGAAATCAGCAAGGTATTGTCAAGCACCCTGGGGCTAGCGCCAGTGGAGAGTCATGACCATTTCTAGGCCTCCCGTGGCGAGAAAGGGAACAGAGTCACTGCCAACACCTGGCCTGGTACAGAGAGACTGAGAGTGGGTGGAATAAATACACTGACCCCTTCTATTCCCATGTGCCATTCTCATGCTCATGTCTTCCATTGGCCAAACACAACAAGAAGCCAGAGGACAAAGTAGCCCAGTTGATGCAAGTTCACAAGTCAGTCTCCCGGGGCAGCAAAGAGAGGGTAGAAAGTGGAGGCAAGAAGAGAACAAACCTAACGGGGGAAATAAATAGATGATATAGATATGGATACACACACATATATATGTATACTAAGTAGCTCTCTATATATAGACTTTCAAGTGCATTGACTTTCAAGTTAGGCAACCCTCGGACGAGTTACTTAACTTCTCTGCAATTCTTTTTCCTCGTGCGGATTGGGCATAATAAGAAGAATGACTTGTTATGTGAGGCATTCAAGCAGGATAAACTGCTTAGCAGAGTGCCTGGCACAAGTAAGCACTATGTTCACATAAATATATAAACCACAGTTAAGGTGCTGTATTTGTTGGGGCAGAGGCTAAGCTGCTGTAACAAATAGATCCAACCATACCATAACTCAGACGCAATAGAAATGTTTTCTTGTTTATGTACAGTCTAGTGTCAGTGTCAGGTTGGTGAGTGGCTCTCCTTATAGGAATTTGGGACTGAGGCTCCTTCTACATTGTGATTCTACCATTTCCTAAGGTCTCCAGCCAGTGAAAAGGGAAAGAGAATGGAGGAAGCTGGAAATGGCTCATATCGCTTCCTTTCATGTACCAGGGAAAACAAAAATGATTCTAGTATTTCCAAGAGTGTTTTTTTTTTTTTTTTTTGCGTTACGCGGGCCTCTCACTGTTGTGGGCTCTCCCGTTGCGGAGCACAGGCTCCGGACGCGCAGGCCCAGCGGCCACGGCTCACAGGCCCAGCCGCTCCGCGGCATGTGGGATCTTCCCGGACCGGGGCACGAACCCGTGTCCCCTGCATCGGCAGGCGGACTCTCAACCACTGCACCACCAGGGAAGCCCTCCAAGAGTGTATTTAATACAAGAGATTGGACACAAAAATGTTAGAAGGGCTCTAGGAACAAAACACAGACAGTGAGGTTACCCAGAGATGTCTAATTAGGGGACGCCATTACCACCAGTGGGCTGGAGGGGTAAAAAGGAAGACGATGCTCTCCGGAGCCCCTGTTCATTGCATTGCGAAGGCAGCTGGTGCACCTGCTGCTGTCACTACTAGAACCACCACCACTACTGCCCTGCAGGAAGCCAGGAGCTCACTTGCTGCTGAAGTCACTTGCTGCTGCTGTTGACACTGCCAGACTTAGAGTTCAAGGGCACCAGGCTGCTGAGGCTGCTGGAGTGCCAGCCACCTACCACGTCTGGAAGAGTGCTGCTTGAGCAGGAACCCAGGAGCCTGCAGCCACTCATTGTTTTTGCTGCTCTTACAACTGCTGGAGAAAGAAAAAAAAGGCTTCTCCCTTCTGTCTTCCAAACTCCCACCAGTTCCTCTGATTGGCAAAACCTAAGGGGAAGCCAGCTGAAAAAGGAGTCTAAGAAATGTAGATTACAGGCTTCCAGCTCCAGGTTATACAGAGGAGGGCAGAGTAGGATGAGAACAGAGTTAGAGCAAGCAGATAAGTGGCTGGTATTATAAATTCAGAGTACTGAGGACTGTAGTTTCAGCCACCTTCTTCCAGTGTTTACTGAGAGATGCTCAACTTCAAAACTAGCCCAAGAATCTCTCTACCCTCCCAATAGATTTCTACAAAGAGGACGGAAACCGGAGGAGATTATGATTGTAAAGGGAGACAGACTGTCCTCGCCCCTCATTCCTTGTGAGTGTATTCATCTGGTTTCCTTCCTGATAGCTCTTGGAGGGGGATCGCAGAAATTAGCTCATGAAGTTTTAGGGTATCCTCAATATAAAGGAAAAACCTGTTTTCTGCTTCCTGTGTCTTTCTTTCCTGTGTGTCTCCTTTACTCTCACATCACTACCACACTCACACAGAACACTTCACTTTTGACCCTTCTGGTCCCCACACCAAAACAATTCTCTGGGACACAACTGGGTGGCTTAAAATTTAACTCAATTCTGATGCTATCTACCTGGAGATAGAGCCTGTGAGATCCCACGGTTAAGGGCTCAGTCTTGCAAACTGCTCCCATATGAACCTCCCATTCAGATGCCAATCACAAGTAGTAGGTCCCCACGTCACTCAAAATTTCTATCCCACTTGGCTACAAATCATGGGTTTCCATGACCCCCTCCTTGGGGTTGATTAATTTGCTAGAGCCACATGCAGAACTGAGGGAAATACTTATGTTTACCACTTTATTAAAGGATACGTTAAAGGATACAGATGAACAGCCAGATGAAGAGATGCATGGGGCAAGGTATGTGGGAAGGACGCAGAACTTCTGTGTCCTTTCCAGGAGCATCACTCTCCCAGCACCTCCAGGTGTTCACCAACCTGGAAGCTCTCCAAACCCTCTCATTTTGGGGTTTTTATGGAGGCTTCCTTACATAGGCATGATTGACTATGTAATTGGTGATCAATTCAACCTCCAGCTGATCTCGGGTGGCCTCGCCCTGCAGCGACTTGAAGCAGGGTTTCAGTTCCTGGCCAGAGATTGAGGTCGGGTCTCGTCAGTCAGAGCACCAGATCCTAGCCACTGACCAGTGGTCAGTGACAAGGCCCTGGCCCTTCAGCTTTGCAGAAAAGAATTCCCACAAAGATGGAAAGTAGTGAAACAAGTAATTATTAGGAGGAAAAAGAGTACAGTTACGTGGATGGACACACAGGTGGACTCAGAGAGAGAGAAAGTCGCACCCTCGTGGTAGTTTAAATCACTTATATGGGGCATTTCTTCCAGGTTTCCTTTGGCCAATCATTTTGATTTGCCTGGTTCAGAGTCTGTATTTGGTATATCTCAGGATCCTCCTATGTGTGTGCGTGCATCTCTCAGCCAAGATGGATTCCACTGAAGAGGACTATGGGTAGTTGACATCATCTACTATGAGGTGGCACCCCCTCCCCTTTTGACCTCCAGGGAGCCTTTCTGCGCATGTGTATTCAGGGAGGTCTCCTTGGATTTTCGGGAATGAGAAGTATGTGGTCTCTTATCTTTTATCTGGGCAGGGCCCAACCTCCTCTCTCAATTGTCCTGCCATTCTCCTCTTGGAGTATCCATCCACAGGGAACGAATCTCCAATTGCTTTCCTTGGGGGGCCCATCTACCTCCTGCCTCACAGCCCTTCTCCCCTCCCAGGAGGTCAAGGGATGGGAAAGAATGTTCCAACCCTACAACCAAAGGGTTGGTTCCCCTGGCAACCAGCTCCATCCTTAGGTGACCCGAGGGCATGCCAGAACTCACCTCATTAACATGACAAAAGACACCATTCTCTATCCATTTAGGAAATTCCAAGCGTTTTAGAAACTGTGCTGTCAACGAAGACCAAATATATATTTCTTATTATAATTTACAATATCACACTCAGGAAGGGGAATTGACTCATTTGTCAGTTCTCAGTTGACCCATAATATCATCTGCCTCAGTGCTGCAACGGCAAGGGTAGGATGATGTCGGAAAAGGTATCGGGGAGAGATGATGTAGTGACAGTGCCAATTGGAGAGAGAAAAGAGCGTGCCCTGGAGTGGTCAGTTCCTGAGAGTTACGGAAGACAGATCTCACAGTCCAGCACTGATCCACTGAACTTTTCGTGACAATGGGAAAGTTCTACCTCCATGCTTATCGCTTATCCGATATGGTAGCTATTAGCCACTCGTGACTAGCACTTGAAGTGTGGCTAGTGTGAATGAAGAAACAGAATTTAAAATTTTTATTTAACTTTAATCAATTTTAATTTAAATAATCACATATAGGTTGTGCTTATTAGATCGGACAGCACGAGCTGCTGAACTTGAAGCTGGAGATAAAGAGATTACATAAGATTGGGAGCTGCAGGCTTGCTGGGACCATTGCAGAGGAACCCCACGTGCTGCCAGCTGGGAGTCAGCAGACAAATGTGACTATGTTTCAAGAGCCCATCCATATCTGAGAGAATGGTTTAGGATCAAATCTCTCACCAGCAGAGACTGTAGGGAGCTCACTGCTGGCTCTTGAGTATACAGACCATGAATTGGATTAGTGGTGGCGAGGCTGAAATTCAACCAGAACACGCTGTCGACTAAAAAATTATTCACAGTCTAAAAGTTGAGAGTTATCTTTTATTCTGTAAAGGAGCAGGACCCTATGGGGCCTTCCTGGGACAAGCCTTCCCCCATATCCTCTGCTTTAGCTCCTCTCTGAAGTAGCTAGATAACAGTATTTGATGCACATTTCCTGAGTTGTTTTACAGATGTGAGAACCCCCCACCAAATGGAAGATGTTAACTACTTGATGACCATGAGCACATGGGCCCAGGCCTCCTGGAGCCTAAGGACTGATAATGTTAACCCCTGTGACACCACCCTGTTATCTCACCATCAGCCAATCAGAGAACTGTGCATGAGCTGATCACTTACCCTTTGACCCACCTCCCTCACCTGGCTTTTTTTTTTTTTTTTTTTGGCTGCGTTGGGTCTTTGTTGCTGCGCACAGGCTTTTCGCTAGTTGCGGCGAGTGGGGGCTACTCTTTGTTGCGGTGCGCGGACTTCTCATTGCGGTGGCTTCTCTTGTGGTGGAGCACAGGCTCTAGGCACGCGGGCTTCAGTAGTTGTGGCTCTTGGGCTCTAGAGTGCAGGCTTGGTAGTTGTAGCACATGGGCTTAGTTGCTCCGCGGCATGTGGGATCTTCCCAGACCAGGGATCGAACCCATGTTCCCTGCATTGGCAGGCGGATTCTTAACCACTGAGCCACCAGGGAAGCCCCCCTCACTTGCTTTTTTTTTTTTTTTTTTTGCGGTACACGGGCCTCTCACCTCTGTGGCCTCTCCTGTTGCAGAGCACAGGCTCCGGATGCGTAGGCTTAGCGGCCATGGCTCACGGGGCCAGCCGCTCTGCGGCACTTGGCATCCTCTCAGACGAATCCGCGTCCCCTGCATCGGCAGGCGGACTCTCAACCACTGCGCCACCAGGGAAGCCCCCTCACCTCCTTTTAAAAGTGCTTTGCCAAAACCCTTCCGGGAGCTCGGGGCTTTTTAGGGAATGAGACACCTGTCTCCTTGCATGGCCCTGCAATGAACCTTTCTCTGCTCCAAACTCCGATGTTTCAGTTTGTTTGGCTTCACTGTGCATCGGGCACATGAACTTGTGCTAACAATTCAGTGGGAATTTTTAGGACTTTAAACCCAGGAGGCAGCATCTCAAGTAGCCATGATAGAACTGCTCCGAGGAGGTGAGGGGGGAGCTAGGATATATTGGAGTTTTTCAACAAAGGGCAGGAGTAGGGAACATCAAAAGATTATTTTTGCCCACCCCCACCAAAGCCTCCTCTGGCTGCACGGGTCCCAGGCCTGAGCCCCACCCCTGCCAAGGCCTCCTCTGGCCGTGTGGGTCCCAGTGGACCTGAGCACTGCCACCCCCGCATAGCCTCCATGGGCCACGCGGGTCCAGGCCGGCCGAGCACCACCCGCCTCCAAAGCCTCCTCCAGCTGTGCCGGCCCCTGCAGACACACCCATGGAAGCCAGCGGCCCAGCCAGCCTGTGCAGGCACATGCGCTCCAGGTCAGCTTCAGGGGCATACACTGCTGAAAGGAACACACGCAGAGATGGTGCTGACACAGCAGGTTCAGAGACCTACCTAGAGGTCTTGGAGGCCCTCCTGGGAAGGCAGGGGTTGGATGTAGCTCACCATGGCGGCAAGGACACTAATAGCAAAGGCACCAGGGAATTTTAATTTTTAATTTATTTTAATATTTTTCCAATTTTTTTCCAATTTTTTTTTTGCTGTGTGTTTTGTTGTTTCAATTTTACTTTTCTAATTTTATTTTATTTTTTATGCTTTGTTATTGTTATGCTCTTTTTTGTTGTTGTCTGTGTTGTTTTTTGGGGTTTTTTTCTCCCCGCTGCATGGCTTGTGGGGTCTTGGTTCCCAGGCGAGGGGTTGGGCCTGAGCCCCTGTGGTGGGAGTGCTGAGTCCAAGCTGCTGGAAAAACAGAGTACTTCAGGCCCCAGGGAATATTAATAGGTGGGAGCTCTCCCAGAGGTCCTCATCTTGGCACCAAGACCTGGCTCCACCCAACTGCCTGCAAACTCCAGGGCTGGACATCTCAGACCAAACAACCAGCAAGACAAGAACACAGCCCCACCCATCAACAAAAAAGAGATGACAGAGAAATATGTTACAGACGAAGGAGAAAGGTAAAAACCTACAAGACCAAATAAATGGAGAGGAAATAGGCAATCTACCTGAAAAAGATTCAGAGAAATGATAGTAAAGATGATCCAAGATCTCGGAAATAGAATGGAGGCACGGATGGAGAAAATACAATATGTTTAACAAGGACCTAGAAGAACTAAAGAACAAACAAACAGTGATGAACAACACAATAACTGAAATGAAAAATACACTAGAAGGACTCAATACCAGAATTACTGAGGCAGAAGAACAAATAAGTGAACTGGAAGATAGAATGGTAGAAATAACTGCTGAAGAGCAGAATAAAGAAAAAAGAATGAAAAGAAATGAGGACAGTCTCAGAGACCTCTGGGACAACATTAAACACATCAACATTCAAATTATAGGGGTCCCAGAAGAAGAAGAGAAAGATAAAGGGTCTGAGAAAATATTTGAAGAGATTATAGTCGAAAACTTCCCTAACATGGGAAAGGAAATAGCCACCCAAGTCCAGGAAGCACAGAAAGTCCCATACAGGAAAAACCCAAGGAGAAACATGGCAAGACACATATTAATCAAACTAAGAAAAATTAAATTCAAAGAAAAAATATTAAAAGCAGCAAGGGAAAGCAACAAATAACATACAAGGGAATCCCCATAAGGTTATCAGCTGATTTTTCAGCAGAAACTCAGCAGGTCAGAAGAGAGCAGCAGGATATATTTAAAGTGATGAAAGGGAAAAACCTACAACCAAGTTTACTCTACCCAGCAAGGATATCATTCAGATTTGATGGAGAAATCTAAAGCTTTACAGACAAGCAAACGCTAAGAGAATTCAGCACCACCAAACCACCTTTAAAACAAATGCTAAAGGAACTTCTTTAGGTGGGAAACACAAGAGAAGAAAAAGACCTACAAAAAAACCCCCCAAAACCATTAAGAAAATGGTAATAGGAACATACATATCGATAATTACCTTAAATGTAAATGGATTAAATGCTCCAACCAAAAGACACAGACGAGCCAAATGGATACAAAAAAAAGACCTGTATATATGCTGTCTACAAGTGATCCACTTCAGACCTAAGGACACATACAGACTGAAAGTGAGGGGGTGGAAAAAGATATTCCATGCAAATGGAAATCAAAAGAAAGCTGGAGTAGCAATACTCATCAGATGAAATAGACTTTAAATAAAGACTCTTACAACAGATAAGGAAGGACACTACATAATCATCAAGGGATCAATCCAAGAAGAAGATATAACAATTATAAATATTTATGCACCCAACATAGGAGCACCTCAATACATAAGGCAAATGCTAACAGCCATAAAAGGGGAAATCGACAGTAACACAATAATAGTGGGGGACTTTAACACCCCACTTACACCAATGGACAGACCATCCAGACATAAAATTAATAAGGAAACACAAGCTTCAAATGACACATTAGACCGGATAGGCTTAATTGATATTTATAGGACATTCCATCCAAAAACAGCAGAAAACACTTTCTTCTAAAGTGCACATGGAACATTCTCCAGGACAGATCACATCTTGGGTCACAAATCAAGCCTCGGCAAATTTAAGAAAATTGAAATCATATCAAGCATCTTTTCTGACCACAATGCTATGAGATTAGAAATCAATTACAGGGAAACAAACCGTAAAAAACACAAACACATGGAGGCTAAGCAGTATACTACTAAATAACCAAGAAGTCACTGAAGAAATCAAAGAGGAAATCAAAAAATACCTAGAAACAAATGACAACGAAAACACGACAACCCAAAACCTATGGGATGCAGCAAAAGCGGCTCTAAGAGGGAAGTTTATAGCAGCACAATCCTACCTCAAGAAACAAGAAAAATCTCAAATAAACAACCTAACCTTACACCTAAAGCAACTAAAGAAAGAAGAACAAACAAAACCCAAAGTTAGTAGAAGGAAAGAAATCATAAAAATCAGAACAGAAATAAATGAAATAGAAACAAAGAAAACAACAGCAAAGATCAATGAAACTAAAAGCTGGTTCTTTGAGAAGATAAAAGAAATTGATAAACCTTTAGCCAGACTGATCAAGAAAAAGAGGGACAGAACTCAAACAAATAAAATTAGAAGTAAAAAAGAAGAAATTACAACTGACACCACAGAAATACAAAGGATTATAAGAGACTACTACAAGCAACTACATGCCAATGAAATGGATAACCTGGAAGAAATGGACAAATTCTTAGAAAGGTACAACCTTCCAAGACTGAACCAGGAAGAAATAGAAAATATGAACAGACCAATCACAAGTAATGAAATTGAAACTGTAATAAAAAATCTTCCAACAAACAGAAGCCCAGGACCAGATGGCTTCACAGGTGAATTCTATCAAACATTTAGAGAAGAGCTAACACTCATCCTTCTCAGATTCTTGCCAAACATTGCAGATGAAGGAACACTCCCAAGCTCATTCTACGAGGCCATCGTCACCCTGATACCAAAACCAGACAAAGATATCACAAAAGAAAGAAAATTACAGACCAATATCACTGATGAACATAGACGCAAAAATCTTCAACAAAATACTAGCAAATAGAGTCCAGCAACACATTAAAAGGATCATATACCATGGTCAAGTGAGATTTATCCCAGGGATGCAAGATTCTTCAATATATGCAAATCAATCAATGTGATACACCATATTAACAATTGAAGAATAAAAACTGTATGATCATCTCAACAGATGCAGAAAAAGGTTTTTACAAAATTCAACACCCATTTATGATAAACAAAACTCTCCAGAAAGTGGGCATAGAGTGAACCTACCTCAACATAATAAAGGCCATATATGACAAATCCAGAGCAAAATCATTCTCAGTGGTGAAAAATTGAAAGCATTTCTTCTAAGATCAGGAACAAGACAAGGATGTCCACTCTCACCACAATTATTCAACATAGTTTTGGAAGTCCTAGCTGTAGCAATCAGAGAAGAAAAAGAAACAAAAGGAATCCAAATTGGAAAAGAAGAAGTAAAACTGTCACTGTTTGCAGATGACATGACACTATACATAGAAAATCCTAAAGATGCCACCAGAAAACTACTGGTGCCAATCAATTAATTTGGTAGGTAAAGTTGCAGGATACAAAACTAATGCACAGAAATCTCTTGCATTCCTATACACTAGCAACAGAAGATCAGAAGGAGAAATTAAGGAAACAATCTCATTTACCATTGTCATAAAAAGAATAAAATACCTAGGAGTAAACCTACCTAAGGAGACAAAAGACCTCTACTCAGAAAACTATAAGATACTGATGAAAGAAATCAAAGACAACACAAACAGATGGAGCGATATGCCCTGTTCTTGGATTTGAAGAATCAGTATTTGAAAATGACTATACTTCCCAAAGCAATCAACAGATTCAATGCAACTCCTATCAAATTACCAGTGGCATTTTTCACAGAATTAGAACAAAAAATGTTACAATTTGTATGGAAACATGAAAGACCCTGAATAGCCAAAGCAATCTTGAGAAAGAAAAATGGAGCTGGAGGAATCAGGCTCCCTGACTTCAGACTATACTACAAAGCTACAGTAATCAAGACAGTATGGTACTGGCACAAAAGCAGAAATATAGATCAATGGAACAGGATAGAAAGCCCAGAGATAAACCCACACACCTATGGTCACCTCATCTATGACAAAGGAGGCAAAAATATACAATGGACAAAAGACAGTCTCTTCAATAAGTGGTGCTGGGAAAACTGGACAGCTACATGTAAAAGAATGAAATTAGAACACTCCCTAACACCATACACAAAAATAAACTCAAAATGGATTAAAGACCTAAATGAAAGGCTGGACACTATGAAACTCTTAGAGGAAAACATAGACAGAACACTCTATGCCATAAATCACAGCAATATCCTTTTTGACCCACCTCCTAGAGAAATGGAAAGAAGAACAAAAATAAACAAATGGGACCTAATGAAACTTAAAAGCTTTTGCACAGGAAAGGAAACCATAAACAAGATGAAAAGACAACCCTCAGAATGGGAGAAAATATTTGCAAACGAAGCAACTGACAAGGGATTAATCTCCAAAATATACAAACAGCTCATGCAGCTCAATATCAAAAAACAAACAACCCAGTCAAAAAATGGGTGGAAGACCTAAATAGACTTTTCTCTAAAGAAGACATACAGATGACCAAGAGGCACATGAAAAGATGCTCAACATCACTAATTATTAGAGAAATGCAAACCAAAACTAAAATGAGGTACCACCTCATACAGGTCAGAACGGCCTTCATCAAAAAATCTACAAACAATAAATGCTGGAGAGGGTGTGGAGAAAAGGGAACCCTCTTATACTATTGGTGGGTATGTAAATTGATATAACCACTATGGAGAACAGTATGGAGGTTCCTTAAAAAACTAAAAATAGTACTACCATATGACCCAGCAATCCCACTCCTGGGCATATACCCAGAGAAAACCATAATTCCAAAAGATACATTCATCCCAATGTTCATTGCAGCACTATTTACAATAGCCAGGACATGGAAGCAACCTAAATGTCCATCAACAGAGGAATGGATAAAGAAGATGTGGTACATATATACAATGGAATATTACTCATCCATAAAAAGCAACAAAACTGTGCCGTTTGCAGAGACGTGGATGGGCCTAGAGACTGTCATAAAGAGTGAAGTAAGTCATAAATAGTAAAACAAATATCATATGTTAACACATATGTGGAACTTAGAAAAATGGTACAGATGAACCTATTTGCAAAACAGAAATAGAGACACAGACGTAGACAACAAATGTATGGACACCAAGGGGGAGGGGATGGGTGGGATGGACTGGGAGATTGACATTGACGTATGTAGACTACTATGTATGAAGCAGATGGCTGGTGAGGGCCTACTGTATAGCACAGGGAAGAAAAAAAAGAAGGTACAATCTGTTTTCAGGACATATATTGAGTTAACCTTAAAAATGCATTTCAATATACATTGGGAGCAGACAAATACTGTTTGATTCCACTTATATGAGGTAACTAGAATAGTCAAATTCATAGAGTCAGAAAGTACATTGGGAGATGCCAGGGGCGGGGGTGGGGTGGGGGGTGGGGAGTGGGAAAGGGGGTTAGTGTTTCATGGGGACAGAGTTTCAGTTTAGGAAGGTGAAAAATTCGGGAGGTGGATGATGGTGAGAGTTGCACAACAGTGTGAATGTACTTAGTGCCACTGAACTGTACAGTTAAATATGGTTAAAATAGTATGTTTTATATTATGTGACTTTTACCACAATAAAAAAAAACATTAAAAAAAGATAACCAGGCTATATTAAGTAAAAAAGCAAAAAAAAAAAAAAAAAAGATTATTGTTAATTAAAGAGAACCAGATATCCCAAGTTAAGGAATTTAGCACTTTTCTATGTATGGGAAGATGCAAGAGTCTGAGCTCACTGAAATCATTCCTGTGATATGTACCTCAGCTATCTGGGGCCAGTATCCTGTGTTTTCACATCCGGAGTTTCCTCAGGGTCTGATGGCTGCTAGACGGCAGATATTCTTTCCTTCCTGAGTTTCCTCAGGGCTCATCAGCTCCTGTTGGAGGGCTGCAATCGCTGATGACTGTGACATCCTTTGTTTACTGATATGGCAGGAAATATCCCATTTCTCGATGCCAGAACAACATACCAATCATTAAAATATCGAAACATTTCTACATCAGTTGGTAAATAACCACTTCCCCAAGTGCCACCTACCACCCTGCTCCCACCACCAGGACTCCCTGGATTCCTGAACCACCAAGTGGAACCACCCCTGCTCCTCTGCCTCTGGCCTGACACATCAGGGAGATTTCAGGACCGGCAACTGGCCTGCAACTGTTCTGATGGGTTGGTGCCTGTGCTATTGTGGTTGTTAAATGTTTGAAGCATCACCCCTGGTGTTGGACACTGAAAGCACAGCAACTGCTATGTGTTTGCTTGTGCAGGGGAAGAGCGGTTATGATCCACAGGAAGAGGCCTGCCCCAACCCACCATGGGCAGTCACAGGAGAAACCTGTTTTTTCCTTTCTCCCTCCTCCCTGAAACTCACACCAGAGAAGCAATCACAGGAAGGGGGTGAGTGTGTCAGAGCTCCCTCCCTGCCCCTAGCAGCTGGAGCTTTAAGTCTGCCTTTCATGGAGTCATGGAGTGGGGCTGGGAAAGAGTTTTGAGTCAAATGTGAAACTGAAACTTTAACGAATTGAGGTCAATTCAGTCATTAAAGGTGACGGAGGGCTTCCTTGGTGGTGCAGTGGTTGAGAATCTGCCTGCCAATGCAGGGGATACTGGTTCGAGCCCTGGTCCAGGAAGATCCCACATGCTGCGGAGCAACAAAGCCCGTGCGCCACAACTACTGAGCCCACGTGCCACAGATACTGAAGCCCGTGCCTAGAGTCCATGCTTCATAACAAGAGAAGCCACCGCAATGAGAAGCCAGTGCACTGCAATGAAGAGTAGCCCCCGGTCGCCGCAACTAGAGAAAGCCCGTGCGCTCAACACAGCCATAAATAAATAAATAGATAGATAAATAAATTTATTTTTAAAAAAGTGATAGAAATAGTGGGGTAGGGATGGGTGGGAAGGTGAAAGGAATCTACTCCCTTGATCCAGGCGCTGACCTTCTGTCTGCTATTGCCCATCTCTGGCACATCTCCTTCTCCCTGGCCCTGGAATGCTCAGCCACTGAGCCCAGGGCAGGCCCTGTCCTTTGGCCACACACACACACACACACACACACACACACACACACACACACACCCTAGCATGCCTGGTTGCCTCTTAAGACGTCTAAGAACCTTTGGGAATACCAGAACAGATCAAGGCATGTAGGGGCCAGCCTGGCCATTAAAGGAGGTGAGCTGCCATGTGGCCCCATGGCCTCAGTCTCTCCTTGTGGAAATACCTGTCTCAAGTTGTGCTGATCAGATGCCATCTCTGGGAATTTGGAATTTTGAGTGGAGAGGCACAGAAATCTCAGTGTCAATGGACCAGAAGCCCTTTGATGGTGGTGCTCTAGGAAGAAAGCCCTGTGATCTCTTGCTGGGGCAGGGGAGGGAGTGTCTCTAAGTCTGCCCTTGTGGCAATTTCTTGGCTGTTCAACCCTGTCTTGGAATCCATGATCTATCCTTGACCCTTCTAATGTTCATCCCCTGCTTGCCCCTCCTACCTTCTGCCTTTTTCCCCTTAAGTTAGCCGGAGCTAGTTCCTATGGCTTGCAGCCAAACCACTCTCAACTAATGAAGGCCATGTAAGGTGAGAGACAGGAGATGCAATGAGAAGGAGTGCCAGCAGAGCACACTCTGGGCTCACTTTGAAGGGGCCTTTGAGTGGTCTCAAAGGTTCTGGAGGCCTTTGAATGGAAGACGGGTGGCTCTTCCTTTATGTATTTATTCTAGCAAGGACAGGGAGGGTGCATGAGGAGATGGTGAAGTGGAAGTTGGGCCCTCTGTTTCAATCATATCTACATCATTCACTTTACTCGCTGTGTGACCTTGTGCGGGTCACCTAACCTCTCTGGTTTCCTCATTTGTAAAGCTGAGATAAAACCAAAACCTACCTTACAAGGTTGTTGTGAGGATTAAATGCAACAATGCATCTTTTATTTATTTATTTATTTATTTTTATTTTAATGCATCTTTTTAAAAAAAATTTAAGTATAATTGATTTACAATATTGTATTAGTTTTAGTTATACAGCAAAGTGATTCAGTTATACATTATATATATATTTTTCAGATTCTCTTCCATTGGAATTCTCTTCCATTCCATTCCCTGTGCTATACAGTAAATCCTTATTGTTTATTTTATATATAGTGGTATATATCTGTTAATCCCATACTCCTAATTTATCCCTCCCGTCACCCTCTTTCTCTTTTGGTAACCATAAGTTTGTTTTCTATGTCTGTGAGTGTGCAACAATGCATCTTAAGTGCTTAGGAAAAGGCCAGAGATAGAGCCAGAAAATAACAAGTAACAACAAAAGAGGGTGACTGCACAGTGGTCACTGACTTCAGACACTTCTAGAGAACAGAGATGTTATGGGGGTGGGAGGCTTGGTGCAGAGGAGGAGGATGGGAAGAGGTGGAAGATTCTGAGGTCAAAGTTTGGTGGAACAATCTGGAAAAGGGAAATGGGGACACGTTCTCCTTTGAGGTGATGGGAAGGGCAATTAGGACAAACACTGGAAAAATTGCAGGTAGGCGTGTAAGTCAAGAGACTTCCTCCCCTCACACAGGCCTCCAGTCTTTGTGAAGCAGCCCATCTGCTCAATGAGGGGCTGGATGAGGAAGGTTCAGCTCCTCCACATTCACAAGACTGGGCCTCCTTTTTCATATGAGTCCTATGTCATTCTTCTCTTAACTTGAATCATTTATTCATTCATTTAATACATATTTTTGGATTAAATGTACTAATACTAAGTACTAAACTCTGGGTATACAAATGTGAACCAGACTGTATTAGCCAGGGTTCTTGAGAGAGACAGAACTAAAAGCAATTTATCTACCTATCTATCTGTCTACCTACCTAGAGAGAGAGAGAGAGAAAGGGAGAAGGAATGGCTCCTACCTTTATGCAGGCTGAGAAATCCCAAGATCTGCAGCCAGCAAGCTGGGGACCCAAAAGAGCCTATGGTGTAAGTCCCAGTCCTAGTCTGAATCTGAAGGCGGAAGCAGACCAATGTCCCAGCTCAGAGATAGTCAGGAGAGAGAGCAAATTCTCCCTCAGCTTTTTGTTCTATTCAAACCTTAGTGGGTTGGATGAGGCCCACCACTATGGGAAGGGCAATCTGCTTTACTGAGTCCATTACGTCAAATACTAACCTCATCCAGAAATACCCTTGCAGACACACCCTATATGGCCCTGTCCAGTTGACACATGAAATTTACCATCATGAAGACCAACATGGCAACCCCTCTCACGGAGTTTACAGCCAAACAGACATAAAGTTACCAATAATTATGTAATTACACATTGTTGTCACAATATGCCATGAGGGAAATGACAGGATGCTTGACCGAGTAAGGGGGAGCGGAATTCGGTGCCAGACTGGAGGTGTGGGGAGGCGCCTCCACGAAGACGGCATCTAGAGGACTGGAAGTGGCCAGCTGCATGAGAGAAGAGGAGGAGTGTGCCAGGCAGAGGGACTGCACGGGCAGAGACTTTGAGGTGAGGAAGAGTGACTTCTCACATGAGCTCAGAGGAGACCTTTATGGCTGGAGAGAAGTGTCTTTGCTGAGAGAAGACCACGGCCAGGAGTTTGGATTTTATCCCAAGTGCCATCAGACTGTTTTGTGGCTGCGGGTGAGTAACATGAACAGCCTGAGTCACACTTTTAGGGATTACTTGGGCTTCTAGGTATCGAGTGGGTTGGGGACCTGAGAGCTGGAGTGGCTGAGGGGATGGAGGTCTGGACCGGAAGTGTTGGCACCCGATGGAGACGGGTAAGCAGATAAGAGCTGTCGGGAGAAGAGTCTGCAGACCCGCTCCCACGACCTCCCACACCTAGAACATGGGAGGTGATCGGGAGCCTGGCCCATCATTCCAGATATTGGGGGCATCTGGGTGCTGGGTGCAGGGAAGGTGCCTGTGCATTAGGGTTCTGGGGGTGAGTGGTGAAGCCTGAGGGGAGCCAACCCATGGAGAGTGAAGTGCTAAGCTCATTCCTCTCTTCCTGTAGACAACAGGTAGCTAGACTGAGTTTCAAGGGCACTACTGGATCTGAGTTCCAGCTCCTGCTCTTGGGTGAGCATGTAGGAAGGGAAAGAGCAGGCTTCAGGAGGCTTCAGGACAGGTCTGAATGGAATCCCGACTCTGCCCTATACTCTCTACTGGGGCTTCACTGATGCCTGGTGTCCTCCTCTCAGAAGCAGGATTAATCATGGTCCCAGGACCCTCCTACACTGTTGGTGGAAATGTAAATTGGTGTAGCCACTATGGAAAACGCTATGGAGGTTCCTCAAAAAACTAAAAATAAAGTTGCCATATGGTCCTGCAATCCCACTCCTGGGCATATACCCACACAAAACTATAATTTGAAAAGATCTATGCACCCCTACGTTCATAGAAGCACTGTTTGCAATAGTCAAGACATGGAAACCACCTAAATGTCCATCAACAGAGGAATGGATAAAGAAGAGGTGGCACACACACACACATGCACACTCACACACACACACAATGGAATAATACTCAGCCATAAAAAAGAATGAAATAATGCCATTTGCAGCAACCTGGATGGAAGTAGAGATTGTCATACTAAGTGAAGTAAGTCAGAAAGAGAAAGACAAATACCATATGAGATCACCTATATGTGGAATCTAAAATATGACACAAGTGAGCTTATGTATGAAGCAGAACCAGACTCACAAACATAGAGAACAGACTTGTGGTTGCCAAGGGGAGAGGAGGGAAGGATTGGGAGTTTGGGATTAGCAGGTGCAAAGTATTATATATAGGATGGATAAACAACAAGATCCTACTGTATAGCACAGGGAACTATATTCAATATCCTGTGATAAACCATAATGGAAAAGAATATGAAAAAGAATATATATATATATATATATATATATATATATATAACTGAATCACTTTGCTGCACAGTAGAAATTAACACAACATTGTAAATCAACTATACTTCAATAAAATAAAATTTAAAAAAATCCCAGGCTCATAAGATGTGTTGTCAGGATTAAGTGAGGTGATACATGAAAAAATACAGCATGGTATCAGGCACATAACAGGGGCTCCACAGGTGGAGGTTGCTTCCCCGTGCCTAAAGAAAGTTCTAGTTTCTGGTTGAGACTAGGGGATGACCAATCTGGGGCTGTGTGATCCGAGATGGGTCTGCAGCCTCAGTTACCCTCTCTTATTTGCAGACAGAGCCTGGATACTTCGGGCCATCCAACCCTATCAACTGGGGGTAAAGAATCACCAGATCTGGGAGGCAGAGCGGTAGCCTAGGGCCAGAGAAGGGCAGGGCTCAAAGTGACCTGGAGAAAGTCTTACTGTCTCAAAATTGGAAACTCAGGGGTGACTCCTGGGAATCTGCATTTGTGTATCTAAAATTTGAGAATTGCTGACTTGTCCATCTTAGTTATTTTCAGTTCAGGGAAACTGGAGGCCAAACGAGGAGAAATAAAAGCAGGGTGGTTGGTGCCTTTGGGTGAGGAGCATTGGATGGGAAAGAAAGGGCCCCAGAATAAACCAGCTGTGCATGGGGTGAGGACACAGGGTTTGCCTGCGTCCAGGAAGTGTTTTTCCCATTTAAAAAGAACAAATGAAATGCTTCTACAATTTGAATTCTGAAAGGAGAATTTGCAGGTGGGAAGACCTCCAACTAAATCACCAGTTCGCCCTGCCATCCGCCCCCAACGATGGTGAGCACTAATGGGGCTGCGGGACAGGTATGCACTGTGAAGCCTGTGACAGTGGATGAAATATTGAAATACTAAGATATCAGTTGGCAAATGGCAAGCAGCAACTGCAATAAATAGTACAATTAATTATTTATAAATATGTTATAATATAAGCTCATCCGTTCATTGGATACCGTCATGACCATTGATAAACGGGCCTCTTAAATAGCCACTTCTGAGGAACACCAATGGCACTCTGCTGCTTCGCTCACGTCCCCGTCCACAGCACACGCCGCATTGCTCATTCTTTAGGAAGAACTCTGCTCTGTGCTTTAGAGGAATCATCCGTTTATCTTTATCCTCAAATTACTCACTTGTTAGTGATTCTACATAGTTGACCCTTTACTTTGGTTTTATTGTGGCTGTGTTCTAACACTGGTATAAGTAGTAAGTCAGCAGGGTTTTGTTTTCTTGAAAGATCCAGAACCAACTAGTGTGGCACTTGCACCATTCAGAAACGGCAATTATGTTCAGTTCAAATCCAGAGTTGATATTGATCATGGTTGGATCATACAAATGGAAACACGATGGCCAATATAGGAAAAGGAATTAGAATTTATTCAATTGTTGGGATTCGTTCAGGGCGGAGTGGGGGAAAGTGTATCTCTGTTCCTCGGTGTCTGGGGCCTCAGTTGGGAAATTTTGACAGCCGAAAGTCATCTGGAGACATCTTCACACTCATGTTGGGTACTTGATGCTGGTGTTGATGGGGACCTCAGCTGGGGCTGCTGGGGGTGGACATGTGACTGAGAACTGGAAGTGATATGCCTCGCTTCCTCATACAGACCTCCCAGGCATGATCCTTTCTCCTCTCCATCTATCAGATGAATGGAGAGGATTTCAAGGACCTAGAAGAAGGCAGAACCCTAAGATGGGAGAAGTCTGGGTCTCTGAATGACCGTACAGAGCAAAGACCTTACCATCCTACATCGGATGGTGACATGAATGAGAAATATCTTTCTATTAAATTCAGCCATTTACATCTGGAGATGTTTGTTCCAGCAGCTAACGTTACTCACCCTAACTAATAACCATCTCCGATCATTTATTGAAGTTCTGAATGACTGGAGATGTTCAGCCGGTGAGATCTGGTGTTGGGAACATCCATGGTGGTTTTTCTCACCATCACAACTGTTACGTAAGCCCTGTTTATAGTCACAGGTTGGTCTTGTAGCTTGTATTACTTAAAATGTGTTTGATGGCATTTTAATGATCACATATGCCTTTTTTGACTAATGGTCACAGCTCATTATATTGGCATTTTGTTAGGAAAAAAGAGGAATTCCATTGTCTTTCTATCACCAAGTTTACAAACCACTCATGTCTGGATCCATCTCTTCTGCCCCCATGAAAATGGAAAGTGTTCGTCTCCTATCTAAAGGCAGTCCAGGGTACAAAAGCCCTCCACTCTACCAAATCCAATAGCAATTTTATATTCTTGTCCCTCTTAATCCCTTCAACAACTTTCAATGTAGTCGAACAAACTCCTCCTTGAAAAACTTTCCTCATAGCCTTCTGTAACACACCTTTCCTGTAACTCACTGGCCTCACCTTGGCCCCGTTTGCGGGCTCTTCAGTTAGGTATCTAATAGGAATCTCAAATCACACACATCCATATTAGAACTCTTGATTAATCCTGCCACGTCCACGCCTCCCAGACGTCCCCATATAAATACATGACACCACTATTTATCTCGTGGCTCAGGCCAGCCACCTAGGAATCATTCTCGTCACTTCCCTCTAATACCTCCAAACTCTAATCAGTCAACAAATCCTATCAAGTCTACCTTCAACTGATGTATATTAGAAGCAGTTGATTTCTCTCCATCTCTGCTTTTATTGCTCTAGTTCCAACAGGCATCATCTTTTACGTGGATGAGGGCAATAGCCTTGGAATTGGTTCGCTTTCCTGTACTCTTGTTCCTATATTGTCTATCCTCCATACAGAAATGAGACTGATCTTTTATTTTGTTTTTGTTTTTGTTTGTTTTTGCGGTACGCGGGCCTCTTACCGTTGCGGCCTCTCCCGTTGCGGAGCACAGGCTCCGGACGCGCAGGCTCAGCGGCCATGGTTCACGGGCCCAGCCGCTACGCGGCATGTGGGATCTTCCCAGACCGGGGCACGAACCCGTGTCCCCTGCATCGGCAGGCGGACTCTCAACCACTGCGCCACCAGGGAAGCCCGAGAGTGATCTTTTAAAAGCCAAAATTGTGCTTTCACTTCCCCTAACATACCAAGTTCTTTCCTGCCTCAGGGCCTTTGCACGTGTGGGTGTCTTTTCCTGGAACATCCTTCACCTGCTTGTTGAACGGCTGACTATTTCTAATCCTTCAGGTCCAGATCTAAATGTCACATCCTCAGAGAGCACTTATCGCCCTGTAGAAATTAGGTTCTCCCTCTCTACTATTCTCTATCACAGCACCCTGTTTACTTTTTAATAGGACTTGTAATTATATTTTTGTTTACTTGTTTATATTGTTAAGTTGTCAATCTTCATGAGACCGTAATCTCTATGAGGGCAGGTGCCGTGGACTGAATTTTATCCTCACAAAATTGATAAGTTGAAATCCTAATGCCCAATATGACGGTATTTGGAGACAGGGTCTTTAGAAAGTAATTAAGATTAAATAAAGTCATAAGGGTGGGACTCTAATCCTTTGATAGGTCTGGTGACCTTAGAAAAGGAAGAGAGAGGGAATTCCCTGGCGACCCAGCGGTTAGGATTCCGCACTTTCACTGCTGAGGGCCCAGGTTCAATCCCTGGTCGGGGAACTAATATCCCGCAAGTCGCACGGCCAAAGAAAAGAAAAGAAAAGGAACAGAGGGATCTCTCTCTATCTCCCCCCTCCACCACAAAATGTACACACAGAAGAAAGTCCACGCAAGAACACAGAAGAAGAGAACACAGAGAAGGTGGCTGTCCAAAAGCCAGGAAGGGAGCCTTCCGCAGGAACTGAACTGGACTTCCACCCTCCAGAACTGTGATAAATAAATTTCTGCTGCTTACACCACCCAGTCTGTGCTATTTTGTCATGGCAGCCCGAGTTGACTAAAACAGCAGGCTTACAGAGTAGGCTTGTTTCCACTTTTTCATCCCCTACACTTAGCATAGTAACTGCTACGTGTAGGCAGGTAAAAATTATTTGCTGAACAAATGAATGGGCTGCACACAAGCTTCTCCCTACTTGCACCACTGCTTCAGCTGTCTCTACCACCCCGAGGCCAATCCTCAGATACCCCACCTGGGCTGCTTTGAGGGAAAGACAGTGTTAAATGTCACACTCGTGTCACAGGTATTTGAAGAGCAGCTCTTCCTTTCTCCTGCCGCCCCCCCACGTCTGAGAGATTCCTGACGGATGACCACACACCTTCCCTCTGCTTAAGACAGCTCTATCCAGAGCCAAGCTTAACTCATCAAGGTTGGCACGTGAGATGAAACCTGTTTGCCTTCCCTGGACTCACAGAAACCAGCTCTGCTGAGAAAACCAGGCCTGCCTGCTTGGTCCTCACTCAGGACTGGGTTAATAGAAAACTGGGTTTGGGGTTTTCCAGGCTTGTTCCTATATTCTGTGAGTAACCGTGGCCTGCAGAGCAATGACCTGTGAACAGTGGGGAGGAGGCCTGGGTGTTACCCACCCCGCCTCGGGCATGGAGGTCGGTGCTTCTGTTGGGAGCCCCCGTGTGGGGAGCTGGGGGCGCTGCAGCAGCCTCCCTAGGACACAGGCCACACTTGAGGTGCAGAGCGGAGAACTCAGGCCCTGGTGCTGGGCAGAGCTCCGCGGCCTCCCTGTGCGGTCATGGGTGAGGCCGGCTCAAAGCTGCCAGAGTTACACCTCCAGCCCAGACCGCTGCAGTCCAGATCCGAAAACCCAACAGCCAAATGTCTCAGAGGCATCTCTCCACTTCTCACCACCTGCACTGCCACCTCCCTTTCTCCCCTGACCCCGCCACGTCCCCACCACGTGTCCATCCCTGCAGTGACCTCCCTGCCTCCGGCCTTGCCCCGCAGTCCATTCTCCTCACAGCAGCCAGGAGAAGCTTTGAACACACAAGTCAGATGATGTCACCCTTTTGCTCAGAACCCTCCAGTGACTTCCCAGCCCACGTAAAGGCCAAAGCCCTCCTGTTGGCCCTACACCATGGGGTCCTCCCTCCTATCCTCACCTCTGGCCCCATTTCATAGGACTCACCCCACTGTTCACTCTCTTCTGCTACCCTGGCCTGTATTCGTCAGAGTACTTCAGAGAAACAGAACCAATAGGATGCATATTATAACTATGGTGAGAGAGATGGATTTTAAGGAATTGGCTCACACTGTTGTAGGGGCTGGCCAAGTCTATAATCTACAGGGCAGGCCAGCAGACTGGAAATTCAGGCAAGAGCTGATGTTGTAGTCTTGAGTCTGGGGGCTGAAAACTCAAGCAGAAGTTCTGTGTAGTCTGGGGGCAGAATTCCCCCTTCCTCAGGGGCAACTCAATTTTTGCTCTTAAGGGCTTCAGCTGGTTGAATGAGGTCCCCCCACATTACAGAGGGTCATCTGCTCTACTCAAAGTTGACTGATTTAAGTGTTCATCACGTCCCCAAAAATGTCTTCATAGCAACAGCTAGACTGGCGTTTGACCAAAGAACTGGGCACCATGACTTAGCCAAGTTGACACATAAAATGAACATCACGGGACTTCCCTGGTGGCACAGTGGTTAAGACTCCGTGCTCCCAATGCAGGAGGCCTGTGTTCGATCCCCGGTCAGGGAACTAGATCCCACATGCATGCCGCAACTAAGAGTCCACAACTAAGGAGCCTGCCTGCCGCAACTAAGACCCAGTGCAACCAAATAAATAAATTAATTAAAATTAAAAAAAAAAAAGAACATCACATGGCCTCTTTGTCCTTTCTTGAAGACAGGGTCATCCTTTCTCAGGGCCTTTGCCCTTACTATTTTCACTACCCAAATGATCTGCTCCCAGATAGCCACATGGCTCCTAGACAACCCCATAGCCCATTCCCTCCCTTTCTTTGGAGTTTGCTCAGTGTCACTCCTGGAAGCCTTCTTTGATAGCCCCATCTTATGTTACAAGCCCTCCTCCGGCCCTAGCTCTCGCAGGCCTTCTCTGCTGGCCTTCCCTATGTGGTGATCTCAGGTGAGGCATGTCTCAAAGGTGCAATTTTCTACTGTTACTGTCCAGTCATAAACAATTTTGTCATAGACTAGAAGCTGCTTCGTAAACAGACCTTATTTAACTTGTACACTGGCCAGAGCGTCCGCTGTTATCTCTCTGCTTCAAACTCTCCTTTCTGTACTCTCCCTTGTGAGGCTGGAGCTGGGACTCTTGACACCCACATTTCTCCTTTGTGAACTGGCTTCCTGTTAGGCTCTGTCATGAAGGGATGCTACAGGGTGTTTTAAGCGTACCTGGGATTTGATTAATCTGTGTGACACACAGATATGGAATTGACCATCATGAAGGAAGAAGTTTGCTCAGTTCCCTAGAAACAGGAGGCATGGCACACCACTCAGGGTCACATGGCGAAGCACCAGGGTGGGTCAGGAGGCAAAAGGGGTGAGGAATAAACACGGGCAAGAGTTTTTATTGTGGTTTTCACTGGAAGGAACAGGCAAGGCAGGGTAAGCAGGCTTAGGGTTGGCTAGTTTGAATAATTTCAGTGATCTCTGAGGTATAGGGACTGTCCTTAGTTGTCTGGTGCCTGGCCTTGGAGTGATTAGGGTGGATGGATAGTGGCCCAGAGTGTGAGAGCTCAACAGAGGAGATGGTTGGGATCATGGGCTCTGGATCAGTTGGTTTGCATATGAAAAGAACGCTCTAAGGCAAGTTGTTTGCCATCTCTAAAGGGGATGTTAGCTAGCCTTGGAAGAAGCAATCCCTCCAAGGTCAGTAAGGCCCCAGAATGCCCAAGCAACAAATAACAGGAAATTAAAAGACGTGATTAATACACAGGGAGAGAGAACACGCAAGGACGGTGGTAGCAGAAGAAACTTGCTTTTGGTTTCCTATGGGCTCTCTGATGGCTTACACTTTCTGAGTATCACCCCAGGGATGCTTCTAATCCCTGATAACAGCAGTTCCTTCCTGTAGCAGCAGCTGCATCCAGTCACAATCTCCATCACTTGCAGAGACAGCTCCATGGTGCTCTTCTCCGAGATACCAGCATGAGCTGGCCAGTGCCCTGTCCCCGAGACGTCTGGTTCTCAGCCCCGTGGGACCCTCTTCCAGGTTCAGAGACACCAACATCATCTAAGCAGTGACGCATCCTTAGGGATGTGAGTTTCAGCTCTGCAGTGCCCCTCCTCTATGCTCAAGCGTTTTGATTATTCACACTTCTTCTCTTAGTTCCTTCGACCCTGCGGGTGGTAGCTGCTTCCTCCAATTGCTATGTCTATGATAAATTGGTGTATTTTTTATTGCTCTTTTACTTACCTCATTAACAACTGTATATCTAGTTTGCAATGATTTATAATCAGTTCTCTCTGTTCAAATAACTGGTGGGGTTCTGTCCCCCCATTGGACCCTAGCTGATTGAGAAATTGGTACCAGAAGAGGAATTTTTGGACAATGCTTTGGTTGTGTTCTTGGAGTTGAACTCAGTGCTGACCTCCTTGACGATGGGAAATCCTAGCAATCCATGGTGTGCAGTGACTTCATGATGGATCAAATTTTCACCTGTGGTTGATTGTGATGAAGTGCCTATTGAAAGGGCTATTTGACAGAGTGGCTCTTTCGCTTGGTCTTAGGGCACTAGTAAGGACTACAAGGACCATGGTGTGGGATGAATCCTTCTGAATGCCCTAGGGTGCCTACGGAGAGGGAATGACAAGCTCAAATGAATAATCAGTTGGGATTAAGGCTGAATTTGAGGAGTAATTAACATGTTTTAGAAATGGATGGTATGCCTGTCACTCAAAGATGATTTGATTATACAATGATTATGGCAACTTTGCATCTCCTCATTCAGGGTAGAGAATTAGATGTCTTCGTTTGAATGAAGGACAGTTGTACCTTGTTAGAAAGAAAAATAGAGTGTTTTTAATTTTCTTAAGGAAGTTCAAATATGTGAAGAAGGTACATAGGGATGCTGAATAGCCAAAGGGACGGATTGTGCCATTAAAGAATCTGCTTTCTGTTAGCTCCAACCCACCCTTCTATACTCTACGTTGTGATGCTGGGGCAGGGACCAGAGTAACCATATTTCTGCTTTGCCAAAAGCAGGTTCCTCTTAGGCATTATGAATAGGCGGTACGTGAGGGGGCTACAAGATTGGAGGAGGAAGAAGGAGCTGGTTTCTTCCCTTGGGCTTCCTGAGCTTGTGAACATCCTCCAGCAATGCTTCTTCGCCCTGGCCGCAACACTTCCTTCCTGGGCAGGATGCTGAATCTAGTTTGCAGTATTTCCAACACTTGCGTACCAACCTTATTGTGCTTCACCCAGAAAATCCAGCAACAGCTGAACAGTCCCCCCTCCTCAGAAATCTGAGTTTCAGCTCAGCAGGGCCACTCCGCTAAGCTTGAGTTTTAATAATTTAAATATCTTCCATTTGTTCTCCCAGCCTAAGGGGCAGTAGATGCTTCCTTAATTGCTGCCTCCAAGATACCTTACTGTTCTTTTCTTGAATTGTCAGTTAACTAGTTAATAACTTTATACCTAGGTAACAATTCTTTATATTAAAATCTCTGCTCAGCGTTTCCCTGGTGGCGCAGTGGTTGAGAGTCTGCCTGCCGATGCAGGGGACACGGGTTCGTGCCCGGGTTCGTGCCCTGGTCCGGGAAGATCCCACATGCCGCGGAGCGGCTGGGCCCGTGAGCCATGGCCGCTGAGCCTGCGCGTCCGGAGCCTGTGCTCCACAACGGGAGAGGCCACAACAGTGAGAGGCCCGCGTACCGAAAAAAAAAAAAAAAAAAAATTTGTTGAACTAAAGGCAATAGCACTTAGTGAGATCTTACCACCTCAGGCTTTGTTCGAAGTGCCCTACATGTATCATTTCATCATCAAAATAATCTCATGAGATAGGGACTCTAATTCCTAATAAAAAAATGAATACTGATATGTGGTCAGTGATTAAACTGACAGTACTGCTGGGTAAGGCAGGGAAACTTGATCTAGTACAGAAGTTAGACCATGTAAGATTGGGTCTTCAGATGAAATGTTAGCAAACAACTCAGGATGATTAGCTAAAGCATAGAGGGTTTACTCTCAGGTAGGGAATCTACAAGGAAAAACAGGGCGCATGAAGACTGACTCCCAGTCCAAAGACAAGGATGGGCTTCTAAGAGCAAAAGTCACTGTAAAATATAAGGAGAGGTGACTGGCTGGTTAAATAAATCTTTAGCTTGTCGGCACAGGACTGTTTGGCTTGTAATGAAGCAGAGCCCCAATTCCATTTGTGGCTTTCAAGGACTTTATTGACCCAGTAGGTCCAGTAGGTTGAGTCCAAGTAGTACATCTGAGACACAGATCACAAACATAACAAGTTCATCATCAGGCTGGCTTTTTTTTTTTTTTTTTTTTTTGCGGTACGCGGGCCTCTCACTGTTGTGGCCTCTCCTGTTGCGGAGCACAGGCTCCCGACGCGCAGGCTGAGCGGCCATGGTTCACGAGCCCAGCCGCTCCGCGGCATGTGGGACCTCCCGGACCGGGGCACGAACCCGTGTCCCACGCATCGGCAGGCGGACTCTCAACCACTGCGCCACCAGGGAAGCCCCAGGCTGGCTTTTGTGTTTGTTGTTGATTTGTTTTCTGCTGATTCTGATCAGTTCTCCAAGAGGGATGCACTTTGGTTCCTTCTTTTGGGACCCTGACTGATTGTTTTCTTGCATTTTATTAGCAATACAGGCTCGAGTCATGCAGTATACCGCATATGCTCAAGACTCAGCAAAAATTTCCTTTTATCCCCTCATTTTTACTGATAAGGAACCTGAGCCACAGAGCAAGTAAGTAACTTTCCCTTGGTCACACAGCTGGCAATAGAGCCAGAGGTTGGTAGGGTTGCTAGGTGCCTTACTCTTCATGGGACTCAAATTCCTGATGCCATTATGCCCCACAGGTACTCACTGAGGCCCAGCCTCCCTAGTCAAGCAGACTGACTTGAGAATTGTTAAGAGTTTGGTACATTTAACCAGTTTGATATACTGTTTCTATTGGGAAGAGAGAGAGAGAGAGAGAGAGAGAGAGGGAGAGGGAGAGAGAGAGAGAGGGAGGGAGGGAGGGAGGAAGGAAAGGAAAGAGAAAGAGAGAGAGAGAATGAAAGAGAGAGAATGAGAATATAGTGTGGTTAAGAGTATGGATTTTAGTGGGAAATAGATCGAGGTTAAAATCCCAGATCTGCTTTATGCTGCTTAAAACTGCTGTAAAATAAGCAAATTACCTAGTTTTTCTAAGGCTCAGTTTCCTCATCTGTAAAGTGAGGGAAATAATACATACCAAAAGGGGCACTCAGTTTAATCTATTTTTAGGTAATGGTTTTTAGAACAGCCCTACCAATTTATGATCTATGACTGCCCTCTAGAGGTAAAATTAAAACATTGTCTCCATAACCCTGCTAAATAGATCCCTGAAAGCCTCTTTCTTCCCAAATTGTCCAGCCAAAAAGCAGTAGTTTCTGCAAATCAAATTGCCCAATAACAACTGGTCTTCAGTGACTCCAATATTTTTGAACTGAAATATCAGACTTCCTTGAAGAGAAACAGGAAGGCTTGGCCCAGTTGCGTAATGCAGGGCAGAATGGCACCAAAGAATTAATTGCCATGAAAAATAAGTTACCCGCCACCACCAATAACACACACACACACACACACACACACACACACACACACACACACACACACCATGAAAGCCAGCTGGCTTCACAAACAAGTTTTCCACACTTTAAAGAAACAAATTATCCCTATCTTATGCCAACTATTTCAAATACACTGCTTCCCAACGCCCCGCCAAAAAAAACCCCACAAAAAAACCTGGAAAATCTGACCAGTTTATTACGGTAAAATGGGCCACTATCCTCATCTTAAACTTTTTGGGGTTTGGAAGTTTAGAAAGATGATGCAGTGTGTAACTTGTGTATAAACACCCTCAGCACAGAGGGGACCAGTCCCCTACAATTAAATATGTTCATATCTCTGCCATAAAACATACTAAGTGGGACAAATAAAAACTGTAAATAGTCTCACAGATCAAGTTTAGTGGCCAGGTGAGTTTGCTGAAAATGTACCCCCTCCCCCCAAAGAAAACCTGTTGCTAGTTTTCAGAACTTTTAGAATTTTGGAATTGCAGATAAGAATTGTAGACTTATATAACTGATGCCAAACCAATCTGGGATGCTAGTATGAGAAAAGAAAATTTAGCCCAAACTCATGAATATATTTGCAAAAATCCTAAGATAAAATGCTAACAAATAGAATCTGGCAACTTATAAAAAATCATATATCACGACCACCGGAATGGAAGGTGCAGTACCCCCACTGTGATTATGGGTTCAAGTTGGTGATCAGACCCATGAGACACAAATAGATTTTTAAAAAATATTTATTTATTTGTTTGGCCACACTGGGTCTTAGTTGTGGCACATGGGACCCTCGTTGCCGCGTGCGGGATCTTCATTGCAGCATGCGGAATTTTTAGTTGGCGGCATGCGGGATCTAATTCCCTGACCAGGGATGGAACCCGGGCCCCCTGCATTGGGAGCATGGAGTCTTAACCACTGGACCACCAGGGAAGTCCCACAAATAGATTTTAATCTAGAATACAAAGCAGGATATATGAGATGCCATTTTCATCTTCCTGGGAGGCCCAGCAGCTACCCAAGTACACAGATTCTTTTGTCACTTACCCACAGGTCATGTACAGGAAAGCCAAGGTGTGTGAGGGTCACCTTGACTTATAGAAGCTGCAGCCTCTATTTCCCACCAATAATTTACACCATTTTGGATGTGTAAGCCCATTGACAACTCCCCAAAATTTAAGCACACAACAAAGGAGGTGTACACTATTACCCCCTTTTATCTTAACTCTACTGTTTCTAAGGAAACATTATTGTGGAAGACCAAGTTCAGTGTCAGGCAGGCTTGCATCAGCCCAGGTCCGATATTAATTTTCACTTTACTCACAGAAAGATAAGTTAACATTAGGAAATCTATCAATCACTGTGATTTGCTAATTAACTGATAAAGGAGAAAATCAGATGATCCTTTCAAAAACTCAAAAATACTTCTCAAAAAAATGAAACAGAGATTCCTTATAAAAATGCTTAGCAAATTGAGAATAGAAGGGAACTTTTAAAAGGTATCTACCCCAAACCTAACCTTTATACTTAAGATGAAAGTTTGGAAGCATTTCCATTGAGTCAGGAACAAAGGAAGATTGCTCACTGTCACCTTACTAATCACCACTATCCCGACTTCCTAGCCAATGTAATAAGTGAAATAAATACAAGGGATAAGAATTAGGAAGAGACAACACTGTTTCTATTTTCAGGTTATATTACTGTCAACTTAGGAAATCTACAGAAAAACTATTTGAACTAATAAAAGAGTTTGGCAGGGCTACTAGACATAAGATCAACATACAAAAATCAACAGATTACCATACTGATTGTAATAGGAATAAGAAACTAGAAGATGTGATAGGCAAAAAGATACCATTCACAATGTCAGTAAAAACGATCATGTATCTAGGGATATATCTTTAAAAAAAACATGCTAGACAGTTACAGAGGAAAATACAAAGTATTTCCGAGTTATAAAATGAATATTTTAAAAATGGAGAGATATAACATGCTTATGCATGGGAATACTATCATAAAGATGTCACTTCTCCCTTAAAATAAATCTACAAATTCAATTCATTCCAGTAAAAATGTATGAGGATTTTTCATGTAACTTGATAGGTGGATTCTAAAATTCATATGAGGGCTTCCCTGCTGGCGCAGTGGTTAAGAATCCGCTTGTCAATGCAGGGGACATGGGTTCGAGCCCTGGCCCAGGAGGATTCCACATGCTGCAAAGCAACTAAGCCCCTGCGCCGCAACTACTGAGCCTGTGCTCTAGAGTCTGCAACCACAACTACTGAGCCCGTGTGCCGCAACTACTGAAGCCCACGCACCTAGAGCCCGTGTGCTCTAGGTGTGTTGTCTGCAATAAGAGAAGCCACCGCAATGAGAAGCCTGCGCACCGCAATGAAGAGTAGCCCTCCTCGCCGCAACTAGAGAAAACCCGTGTGTGCAGCAAAGACCCAACGCAGCCAAAAATAAACATAAAAATAAATTAATTAAATAATTTAAAAAATAAAATAAAATTCATACGAAAGAGTAAACACCCAAGAATATACAAGGTAATTCTGAAAAAAGAACAAGATAGAAGATATAAAAATTTATTATTAAACTATAGATATTAAATAGGATAGAATTAATTCAGGATCATTCTAAAGGGGTAGAGAGCCCAGATACAGACCAAAAACACTGGAGACGATATATGACAGAAAGGGCACAATCAATCCTACAGGATGATAGAATGGGGGCATTGGACCATGTTAATAAATAACATAAGAACTATAATATAGGAAAAATCAGCTTTCCATCTGGAAAATCTCTGTAGATCAACAGGAAGAAAACAACCTAACGGGGAAAAAAAACCCTAATGATATGTTCTAGCAAATCTCAACATAGGAAAACACCATGGCCATCCTCAGCATCATTAATATTCAGATAAATACAAATCAAAGCCACACTGAGATACCACTTCACACCAACTAGGTTGGCTATAACAAAAAAGACATACAATGACAAGTGTTGGCGAGGACGTGAGAAACTGGACCCCTCATACATGAACGGTGGGAATGTAAAATGGTTCAATTGCTTAGGAAACGGCAAAAATGTCCTTTATTGTCTCTTTTTTATAGATGAGGAACCTGAGCCACAGAACAGTGAAACAATCTGTCCTTGGTCACACAGCTGGTAAGTGAAACAACCAGACTTAGAGTTCCTCAAAAAGCTGAATGCAGAGTTACCATATGACCCAGCAATTCTATTCCTAGGTATATGCCCCAAAGAATTGAAAACATATGTCCACACAAAACGTGTACAAGAATGTTCATAAAAGTATTATTCATAATAGCCCACAGTCCATCAACTGATGAGTGGATAAATAAAATGTGGTATATTCATATAACAGATTATTATGCAGTTAAAGGAAATGAAGTACAGACACATGCTACAGCATGGAGGACCCTTGAAAGAATTATGCACGTGAAAGAAGCCAATCACAAAAGACTACATACTATACGATTCCACTTATATGAAATATCCAGCATAGGCAAATCCACAGAGTCAGGAAGTCAATCAGTGGTTGCCAGGGGCTGGGGGGCAGGGGTAACAGGGAGTGATTGGTATGGGGCATCTTAGGGGGAGGGATGAAAATGTTCTAGAATTAGATAGTGATGATGATTGCACACCTTTGTGAATGTACCAGAAAACACTGATTGAGCACTTTAAAGTGGTGAATTTTATGGTACATGAATTATGTCTCAATAAAGAACATGTTAAGCACCTTTCAAGCAAAACGAAACAAAAACAAAACACAGAATTGACCAAACTCACTACAGATGTCTGTCAGAAAATCCTGCCCAAGCATCTGATTTGCCACCTCTGCCCAAGCCCTCCTCCTCCTCTGCTGGCCCTCCGCAGGCTCCTATTCATTCTCCTCTTCCTCTGCTCGCCCTCACCTGTCCACTTCCATGATGTCAGCTCCAAAGACTCCCGAATTTCGACCTCCATCTCACACTCAGCACACCCTTCACCAGCATCCATCCCTACTCCTGCACACTTGTTCCTTCACCACAGGAAACAGCACTGCCAGCCACCTAGTCATCAAGGCAAAAGCCGGGGAGTCGTCCTAGTGACCTCCCAGCCCCTTCTGTCCCACCTCCTGGCTCATTCGTCTCCACCTCTGCAGCCTCTGGTTTACTTCAGGTTACATTGTCTCTTGCCTGCAAACAGGCAAGAGGCAGAGAGCAGAACTGTATACACATCATTCCCTCACCTCCATCTCAACAATTCATTCACCACTCTGCAACCTGAGTGATTTTCTAAAAGACAAATCTAACCCTGTTACCTCCCAGTTTAGAACATAGCCTATTCTTGACCAATAACGGCTAACAATGATTGTGATTCACTTGTTGCCATTTGCTAGGCATTTTGTATGAATTATTTAATGCTGCAACAACTGTATGAGGTAGAAATGATTATTATTACTCCTCCATTATGGATAAGAAAACCAAAGCTGATTTTTCTGTACCTGTTGAATGTGATTAATGTTAAAACAACTTTATTGAGGTGTAATATACATATCATGAAATATGCCCATTGTAAGTGTGTACTTTGATGATTTTTAGTATATTTACAGTTTGACAACTGTAAGTCACAACCCAGTTTTAGCACATTTCCATCATCCCTAAAAGTTCCCTGGTACCCATTTTCAGTCAGTCCCTTCTTCCACCCCCAGGCCCAGGCAAACAGCTGATCTACTTTCAGTGACTATAAATTTGTTTTATGGACATGTTATAAAAATGAATTATACAATATGTAGCCTTTTGTGATTGTGTTTACATTGTGTTTTTGAAGTTCACCTATGTTGTAGCATGTAAGTTTTATCCTTTTATATAGCTGAATAGCATTCCATTGTATGGCTATACTATCGTTTGTTTATCCATTGACCAGTTGATATTCAATAGATTCCACTTTTTAGCTATTTATGAACAATGGTCCCATGAACACTTCATGTGCAAATCTTTGTGTAGACATATGTTTTTACTTCTCTTGGATAGATACCTAGGAGGGGAATTGCTGGGTCATAAATAGAGTTTAAATTTTAGTAGTTGCCAAACTCTTCAGAGTGGTTGTACCATTTTACATTCCCATCAGAAATATATAAGGACTCCAATTTCTTCACACCCTCACCAACATTTGTTATTATCTTTTTTTATAGCCATTCTAGTGACTGTGTAGTGGTATCTTATTTTTGTTTTAATTTGTGTATCCCAAATGATTAATGATCTTGGGCATCTTTTCATTTGCTTGTTAGCTCTTTGTACCTTCATATCTTCTTTGGTTAAATGTCTACTCAAATTTTTGCCTATTTTTAAATTGGATAATATATTTTCTTATTATTGAGTTGTAGGAGTACATTATATATTCAGGATATATATCCTTTATCAATCATTGAGAGTGAGGTATTGAAATGCCAAAACTATAATTGTTTATTTCTCTTTTCAATTCTATCAGTTTTTGCTTCATGTATTTTGGGACTTCTTTGTTAGGTATGTATAGATTTATAGTCGTTACATCTCCCTGATGTCTTGACTCTTTTATCATTATAAATATTCCTCTCATTGCCAGTAACATTTCTGATATTAACACAGCCACTTCAGCTCTGTTAGAGTTACAATTTGCATGGTCTCTTTCCATCCCTTTACTTTCTACCTGCTGTGTCTTTGAATCTGATTTGTGTCTCTAATAGATAGCATATAATTGAATCTTGCTTTTTTTAAAAAAATCCAATCTGACAATCTCTACTTTTTGATTGAATTGTTTAGTCTATTCACTTTTAGTGTAGTTATTCATATGGCTGGCTTTATGCCTGTCATTTTGCTATTTATTTTCTATATTTATCCTGTTTTCTTTTGTTTCTCTTCCCTCTTTGACTGCCTACTTTTGTGCTAAAATATTTTTTAGAGTACCATTTAAATTTATTTGTTGATTTTTTTAAAATGGTATTTTATTGAGTCATCCAAATTCACTCAAGAACTTCAGCCATTTTACTCACTCAAACTATATTTGTAAGTAGAGTGGTTGCTCTGGGGACTGCAGTATTCATCCTGACTTACTATAATCTTCTTTAGGTTAATATTAGCTTAAAAACGGTTAAATATAGCAACTTTGCTCCAATATAGCTTCATTTCATACCCCCTCCTTTGTGTTATTATTGTTACATGTATTACATCTATATATGTTATAAACCCAACATACAGTGTTATAATTAGTGGTTCATAAAATCTTATATCTTTTAAAGAAATTAACAGGAGAAAAGAGAATATATATTTGTACAGTTTTTTAAAAATTAATTAATTTATTTTTGGCTGCATTGGGTCTTCGTCGCTGCACGTGGGCTTTCTCTAGTTGCGGCAAGGGGGGCTACTCTTCGTTGCGGTGCACGTGCTTCTCATTGTGGTGGCTTCTCTTTTTGCAGAGCACGGGCTCTAGGTGCACGCGCTTCAGTAGTTGTGACATGAGGGCTCAGTAGTTGTGGCAAATGGTCTTAGTTGTTCTGCAGCATGTGGGAACTTCCCAGACCAGGGATGGAACCTGCGTCGTCTGCATTGGCAGGCGGATTCTTAATCACCGCGCCACCAGGGAAGTCCCTGTACAGTTCTTTTTTTAAAAAATAAATTTGTTTATTTATTTATTTTTGGCTGCATTGGGTCTTCGTTGCTGCGTGCGGGCTTTCTTTAGTTGCGGTAAGCACGGGTTTCTCACTGCAGTGGCTTCTCTTGTTGTGGAGCACGGGCTCTAGGTACGCGGGCTTCAGTACTTGTGGCATGTGGGCTCAGTAGTTGGACTCGCGGGCTCTAGAGCGCAGGCTCAGTAGTTGTGGCAGACGGGCTTAATTGCTCTGTGGCATGTGGGATCTTCCTGGACCAGGGCTCGAATCCGTGTCCCCTGCATTGGCAGGCAGATTCTTAACCAATGTGCCAGCAGGGAAGTCTCTGGTTCTTTATATTTACCCACATATGTCACTTTTCTGGTGCTCTCCATTTCCTTCTGTAGAGTCAAGTTACCACTGGTCTTATTTCCTTTCACTGTGAAGGACTTTATTTATATTTCATGTAAGTCAGGTGTGCTAGCAATGAATTCTCTCAGTCGTTGTTTATCTGGGAAAGTTTTTATTTCATCTTCATTTATTTTTTTAAATTCAATTTACTTAAACTAAAAAAATAATCCATTTGTGAAGGATAATTTTTTTAGACATAGAAACTTTTGTGAACAGTTTTTTTTTTTTTTTTTTCTTTCAGCATCTTGATTATGTTATTCAAATGCCTTCTGGCCTCTGTTGTTTCTGTTGAGAAAAGGCTTGTCAGAACTGTACTTAAGAGTTCTTTTTTTGTTTTTTGGCTGCACTGTTTGCGGGGTCTTAATTCCCTGACCAGGGATCGAACCCAGTTCCAGGGATCGAACCCAGTTCCTCAGCAGTGAAAGCACCAAGTCCTAACCACTGGACCACCAGGTAATTCCCCTTTTTTACTTTTTATTTTGGCCGAGTTTTATTTTGGTGAGTTCCGATGTGCTGTTTTTCTCTTGCTGCTTTCAAAATTTTCTGTGTTTTAGGCTTTCAACAGTTTGATGATAATGTGTCCAAATGTGGATTTCTTTATGTTTATCCTACTTGGAGTTCTTTGGATCTGTAAATGAATGTTTTTCCTTAAAATTAGGACATTTTTTGGCCATTATTTCTTCATATATTTTTTCTTTCCCTCTCTCTCTCTTTTTTTCTTTCTGAATTGCTGGGTCATATGGTAATTTTATGTTTAACTTTTTGAAGGAGCACAAAACTGTTTCCAGAGTGGCTGCGCCATTTTACATTCCACCAAGAACGTATGAGGCTTCCAGTTTCTCCACATATTTGCTGACACTTGTTTTCACTTCTTTTTTCAATCATAGCCATCCTAGTGGGTATGAAGTGGTAACTCATTGTGGTTTTGATTTGTATTTCCCTAATGACTGATGACATAATGACATTGATTTTTTTTAGCTTTATTGAACTATAACTGACCTGTAACATTGTGTAAGTCCTAGGTCTACAACGTCTTGATTTACAACACTTATATATTGCAAAATTATTACCACCATAGTTAACTAGTACCTCCATCATGTCACATAATTACCATTTCTTTTCTGTTGTGAAAACATTTAAGATCTACTTTTGGGACTTCCCTGGTGGTCCAGTGGTAAAGAATCTGCCTTACAATCCAGGGGACGCTGGTTCGATCCCTGGTCAGGGAACTAAGATCCCACATGCTGCGGGGCAACTAAGCCCACGCAGCACAACTACTGAGCTCGCGCGCCTCAACTAGAGAGAGAAAACCGTCACGACACAGCTAGAGAGAAGCCCGTGTGCCACAACAAAGAGACCGGTTCCGCAATGAGAGATCCCACATATCTCAATGAAGATGCTGCAACTAAGATCCGACACAGCCAAAAATAAATAAAATAAATAAATAAATAATAAATCTTTGTAAAAATCTACTCTCTTAGTAATCTTCAAGTATATAATACAGTATTATTAACAATGAATCTTCAGAACTTATTCACCCTATAACTGGAAGTTTATACCCTTTGAACAATATCTCCCCATTTCCTCCACCCCCTCATCCCCTGAAAACCACCAATCTACGTTCTGTTTCTACGAGTTCAGCTTTTTTAGGTTCCACATGTAAGTGATATAATGACATTGATCTTGTCATGAACTTTTGATCATTTGTATCTCTTCTTTGGAGAAAAGTCCTTTGCCCATTTGTTAATAGGGTTGTTTGCCTTTTTGTTGTTGGGTTTTAAGAGTGCTTTTCACATTCTGGACAGGAGACTCATCACCTATATCATTTGCAAGCATATTCTCCCATTCTGTGGGTTATCATTTCACTCTCCTGATATTGTCCTTTGATGCACAATAATTTTTAATTTTGATGAAGTCTAATTTACCTATTTTTCTTCGGTTTCTTATACGTTTGGTGTCTTATCTAAGAAACGATTGCCAAATCCAAGGGACAATTTTTTTTGGACACTATCAATTGTTTATTTTTTATTGAAATATAGTTGATTTACAATGTTGTATTAGTTTCTGGTATATAGCAAAGTGATTCATATATATATATATATTTTATTCTCTTCCATTATAGGTTATTACCAGATACTGAATATACAGTATAATATTCCCTGTACTATACAGTAGGGCCTTGTCATTTATTTTATATGTAGTAGTTTGTATCTGCTAATCCCAAACTCTTAATTTATCCCCTCCACTTTCCCCTTTGGTAACCATAAGTTTGTTTTCTTTTTTTTGCGGTACCCGGGCCTCTCACTGTTGTGGCCTCTCCCATTGCGGAGCACAGGCTCCGGACGCGCAGGCTCAGCGGCCATGGCTCACGGGCCTAGCCGCTCCGCAGCATGTGGGATCTTTCCGGACCGGGGCACGAACCCTCATCCCCTGCATCGGCAGGTGGACTTCAACCACTGCACCACCAGGGAAGCCCATAAGTTTGTTTTCTATATCTGTGAGTCTCTTTCTGTTTCATAAATAAGATCATTTGTATCATATTTTAGGTTCCACATAACAAGTGATATTATATGGCATTTGTCTTTGTCTGACTTACCTCACTTAGTATGATAATCTCTAGGTCCATCCATGTTGCTGCAGATGGCATTATTTCATTCTTTTTTATAGCTGAGTAGTATTCCATTGTATATATACTTCTATATATCTGTATACTGCATCTTCTTTATCCATACATCTGTTGATGAACATTTAGGTTATTTCCATGTCTTGGCTATTGTAAATAGTGCTGCTATGAGCATTGAATCCAGTGTTATGAGATGATATTGAAAGGAAGGAAAAGTGGCCACAAGCTCTAGGTTCTGGCATACCTGGACATCTGTCCCTCCTGCTGCCAGTGAAGAAAAAAGTCCATAGCTAGCACAGAGAATGTTTTAACTTCTAGTCCTTCAAACAGGCTCCATGATATAAACACTGACTCAAAGGAAGACTCCTGGAGAGCGTGGTTGCCAAGAGTGGTGGGATCTAAGTTGGCTTTTTCTTTTCCTTAGGGGTTCCCACTGCACCCGAGCCACCACTCATGCCCGTGCTCCTCCTTGGACTTTTGCTCCACGGAAATGCACCCAGTGTCAGCAGCCCACATCCCATGCTTCATTCATCAGATATTAAAACTCCACTAAATGCCAAGGAATTGTGAGTGGGATGGCATCACAGTGGTAAACAAACTGACATAGACTCTGCTCTCAAAATGCTCCTTCTGTAGTAGGAGAAAGGGGATTTTAAAAAGTAGATACAAAAAAAAATTAAATACAACTTGTGCTAAATGTGAGCACAGTGTCTAACTACTCCCTTCAGAAATGCAGGAGAGAAACGGATGTGGCCCACTGTCTCGTTCACTTCACCTACCTAACGCTCTCTAAATATGGGAGTTCCAAAATGTAATGCCCTGTTGAAAAGATACGAATCCTTTCTTTTTTTTACACCTTTCCTTTGGATTTATTCTTCTTCACAAGTGAAGCAATTACTATTAGAATTCTTTTAATTGGGCTCAAACATTGCAATGCACGAATCCTTTCTATAGCCTGCAAGGTCCTGCTTCTATGCCCCAGATCATCACTGACCCCACAGAAGCATCTAGACATTGATGTCTAGAAACATCTCATGTTTCTATAGAGCATTTTATGAGAGAGGGCGTATGGTAGATAATAATTATAACTGGTCTGAAATGCATGCCCTTGGGCCCAGTCCTTTCTGGGAGTCCCTCCAAAGGAAATAACGGGGTCTTTAGAAAAAAGTTGTACTGCTAAAGATAGTTACTATAACTTTGTATGTTCAATAAACAAATTCAATACTCAGTTTTTATTTTGCTAATGTGAGGAAATGACTTGACCTCATTGGGCATCATGGGTAAAATTGGGTGATAATCTCTACCTGAAAAAGTTTATGAGGACTAAATATCTGAGGAAATATCTGCCTAGCACTCGGCCTGACAAAGAGCAGGTGTGTTCTCTATGGGTTCACTTCACCTCCCCTTTCTGACCGTACTGCATTGTATTACATACCTGAATAGGTACACAGGAATCTATATAGGTTTTATATTCCCACCACTCCCCTCTCAGTGGACTGAATTTGCACAGGGACCTCTCGTCCTCCTCTCCTGGCGTGCTGAGTGGTAGCATTCAGGTGTTGAATGGTTGGACTGTCCTAACCTCGACCACTGTCAAGTGTCCTTTCCCTGGTGCTAGCCCGCCGCCTCTCCTGGTTCCCAGGCACCCCAGCCTGCGGTCCACGTGCAGGGGCAGGAGCCGCTGACCGCCTCCATGCTGGCCGCAGCACCCCCGCAGGAACAGAAACAGATGCTGGGTGAGTGACCCACGTGCTTGCAGAAGAGGGGGCCAGAGCTGCTACTGACCTGGACACCAGCTCCCTTCTCTACTGGGATGCCACTGGGTTTTTCACGGAATACCTTCCCACAGGTGAACGTTTGTTCCCGCTCATCCAGACGATGCACTCAAACCTGGCTGGGAAGATCACGGGGATGCTGCTGGAGATTGACAACTCGGAGCTGCTGCACATGCTGGAGTCCCCCGAGTCTCTCCGCTCCAAGGTGAGCAGGTTCCCAGACCCCCGCGGCTTCCGCTCACTCGGCTCAGGAGGACACGGGGTGGCCTTGGGCACCCAGGGGCGGCAGAGAGAAGGGTCTGCTGCGCCTGTGACCTCCTCGTGCCTCGCCTGTGACCTGAGGGCTGCTGGCGCGTGGGTATCTGGGAAAGCGGTCAGCACCAGGAGAGGCCACCGCTGGGCCTGGGTGCCAGGGAGGGGCGGAGGGGCTCTCCTCAGGTGTCACTGACCACCTGGAGCTTCTCACAGGTGGATGAAGCTGTGGCGGTCCTACAGGCTCATCATGCCAAGAAATAAGCTGCCCAGAAGGTGGGTGCTGTTGCTGCTGCTACCTCTTAGATAAGGACAAATGTGTGTTTGGCTATTTCATTTCCTGCGATGGTTTTGATTTACAATCATCATCCTAAAAAGGCAGAAGGAGGAGGGAACGGAGAGAGCCCTGCTTCTGTTACTGCTTATCCTGCCCACTTATCCTGTTACCTTTGTGCCTTATCTGTCATCTGAAGTTAGAGAAAGGAGGGGATAAGCTGTGAATTATAAAGGGCAAACAACAGTTTCCACTGTGGTTTTCTTCTGACACCAATCAATTCTACAATTCTCTGACAACAGCGGAGACCCACCATTTCAATTCAGTTCTGATACCACGGACCCCACAGGTTAAGGGCTCAGTCCCACAAGACTGCCCCTACTTCAGACACCAGCCACAAATGGGGTCCCTATGCTACCCACACTTATGCTCAGCCAACTACAAATTTGGGTTCCCATGAACCGCACGCCCCCCAGGTTTGAAAATTTGCAAGAATAACTCACAGAACTCAGGAAAGAGGTATACTTATGATTATAGATTATTATAAAGGACACAACTCAGGAAGAGTCAAATGGAAGAGAAGAATAGGGCCAGGTGTCAGAGGAAGGAGATGCGGAGCTTCTTTGCCCTCTCCAGGCACACCACCCTCCCAGCACAGCCATGTGTTTGCCAGCCCAGAAGCTCCCCAAACAAACCGCATTTAGAATTTTTACATGTGGTTTCACTATCTAGGCATGATTGATTAAATCATTGGCCATTGGTGATTGAACACAATTTCCATTCCTTTTCCCCTCCCTGAAGGTCAGGGGTTGGAGCTGAAAAGTTCCAACCCTCTAATCATGTGGTTTGTTCCTGTGCTGACCAGCCCCCATCTGGAAGCTATCTAGGGGCCTGTGATGGATAATTTTATATACCTACTAGACTATGTCATAAGGTGCCCAGATATTGGCTAAACATTGTTTCTGAGTGTGTCAGGGAGGGTGTTTCTAGATGAGATTAACAGTTGAATAACTGGACCCAGTAATGCTATTGCCCTCTGTAAGGTGGGTGGGTCTCATCCAGTCCATGGACGGCCTGAACAGAACCAAAGGTGGGGGAGAGGAGAATTAGCCCTTTCATCTGCCTAAATGACTGAGCTGGGACATCTCAATTCATCTCTTCCTGCCCTTGAACTGGGATTTATACAATTGGCTCCCCTGGTTCTCATAATAAATCTCTCCATATGTATCTATATGATGTATATATATTTCTCCTATTGGTTCTATTTCTCTGAAGATCCCTAACTAATACAGGACCCCACTATGCATCACCACCTTAGGGTAAACTCAGGTATGGTCAAAAGGGTTCATTATGAATTTTAAAAGGCCCTCCTAGGGCTTCCCTGGTGGTGAAGTGGTTCAGAATCCGTCTGCCAAGGCAGGGGACATGGGTTCGAACCCTGGTCCGGGAAGATCCCACATGCTGCGGAGCAACTAAACCCGTGCGACACAGCTACTGAGCCTGTGCTCCAGAGCCCGTGAGCCACAACTACTGAACCTATGTGTCACAACTACTGAAGCCCGCGTGCCTAGAGCCCGTGCTCCACAGCAAGGGAAGCCACTGCAATGAGAAGACCGCGCACCGCAACAAAGAGTAGTCCCCGCTCACCACAACTAGAGAAAGTCCGTGAGCAGAAATGAAGACCCAACACAGCCAAAAATAAATAAATAAATAAATAAATTTATTAACAAGAACAAAAAGGCCCTCCTGTCATTCAGGAAATTTCAGGGGTTTTAGGGGCTCAGTGCTAGGTACTGGGGACAAAGACCAAATATATATATATATATTGTACCATATCCAATATATATATATATATTATACCATATCCACATAAAGGACACCTGGTCAGGTTCCTCTCAAGAGTGACCTGTTGGTCTGGAGTAGAGACAGTTTCACAAGGGGATCTTGTAATCAGATCTCACAGCCTCATTTCTATGAGCAGTACCCCTCTGGTTTGGCCTAAGGATGCTGAGGTTGGCTGTGTTTGCATCCACTGCTTAGCTCTGGGAACACAGCAGACACAGATCTTGTTGTCAAAAAGGGAGACAGACACACACGTGACTACAGTCACAGGGTGTGTTTCAGTCAACTGTTGGACTTGGAGGCCATGGCACCTCTCTGAGGGGTAAGCAGGACCTCCAACAAGGACAGGTGGATGCCTCCAGATGGAGAAAGGAGAGAACCAAATGGGCAGAGGCAGAGTCAAGAGAATCAAGCACATGGTAAGGGCCAGGGCTTGTGTGTTGGTAGGGCTTGACTTGACGTGGCCATGGCCCCTTGTGAAGGGCTCTAGGAGCCTTGCCATCAGTAGCACTGATTAAGAAGGGAACTCTAGGGCTTCCCTGGTGGTGCAGTGGTTGAGAGTCCGCCTGCTGATGCAGGGGACAGAGGTTCGTGCCCCAGTCTGGGAAGATCCCACATGCCACGGAGCGGCTGGGCCCATGAGCCATGGCCACTGAGCCTGTGCATCTGGAGCCTGTGCTCTGCAACAGGAGAGGCCACAACAGTGAGATGCCCGCGTACTGCAAAAAAACAAAAACAAAAAAAAAAAAAAAGAAGGGAACTCTAGAGAGTTGAGGTTTGTTTTGATGAAAGATCATCCTGGGAACAAGTCAGAGGGCAGACTGGAGGGAGAGAGTCACCATCAACTCTTCCTTAGTCTCGACTGCATTAACCTCCTGGTCTCCAGGTTTCCATCGAAATCATTCTGGGCATAGTAGTCAGAGCACGGTTTTATTTTTTTATTTATTATTTATTTGGCTGCGTCGGGTCTTAGTTGTGGTTTGTGGGATCTTTCGTTGTGGCACACAGGCTCTGTGTCGCGGCGCAGGCTCTTTGTTCGAAGCTGTGTCCCCTGCATTGGAAGTTGAATTCTTAACCACTGGACCACAAGGGAAGTGCCCCAGAGCATTGTTTTCAAACATAAATGTGAGAATGTAACTCCCTATCACAACCTTCAGTAGCTTCTCAAAGCCCCCAAATCCTCCACGTGGTTCACAGGGCCCTGCATCAAGCAGCCCCTGCCCACCTTTCCTGCCTGATGTTTCATGCCCTTCCCCTCCCCAGCTCCCACACCTAGCCTTTCAGTTCATTTAATCCGCAGAAGTTGTCTCCTCTCCCTGAAACCCTTTTCCCTGCTCCATCCTCTCTCTGGCTCCTCTTCCTCCAGGTTTCAGCTTAAATGTGGCCTCAGGGAGGTCTTAACCAACTGCTGTATCTAAAATAAGTGGCCCCATTACTTTGTACCACTTAAGTCAATCAATGATTTATGTATTAGCTGATTTATTCCAAGAGTCAGCAAACGCTTTTCCCAAAGAGCCAGATGGTAAATATTTCAAGCTCTGTAGGCCCTGGGTTTGCCCTTGCATCCTGAAAGCACCCACAGATCAATACTAAAAGGAATGAGCAAGACTGGATTACAAAAAAATTTTTTTGGAATTTTTTTAATGAAAATTGAATTACATATAATTTTCACATGTCACGAAATATTATTCTTGTTTCGTTTCTTTTTCTTATCTTTTTTTTCCCAGCTCTTTAAAAATGTAAAAATCATTTGTAGCTCCTGGGTTGTCCAAAAACAGACGGGCAGGATGGCCCGCGGACCGTAGTTTGTTGGTAGTTTATTACTTGCGGACACCGGCTGACTCCTCACAGGATTGTTTTCAGCACCACGGAACGCGGGCAGCGCCGTTCACCCACCGAGATACACCTGTACAGCGCCCGCCGCTCAAAGGGAGCCGGAGGCGGGCTGGGCCTAAGCGGGAGTGGGCGGGGTCTGCGAGAGCGGTACCCGGGGGCGGGGCCTTGGAAAAGGGGGCGGGCTGAGCGTAGGCTTCCGGCGGAAGAGTGCGGGAGCAAGATGGCTACTACCAAGCGAGTGCTCTACGTGGGTGAGTAGGCGCGGGCTCTGGGTGGAGTCTGGGCGAACCAGGCAGCTAGTGGGTCGTGGTGTGGAGCTGGACAGGTCTCCGGGCGCGGAGGGCGGCGAGCAGCTGTCTAGGCCGTATCTTTGGCAGTTTTGCTTGGCCTCAGCGTGTGAGCCTGAGACGTAACGATCTTTGCAGCTCTTCCAAGTCCGCCAAGCTCTGACAGGAATCTCTTCACCTCCTGGGCCTGGGTCAGTGGTGGAGGAATATTAGGGACCTCTGAATCCTCGCGCCCATTCACTTCATGTTCACAGCAGTGAGGGCTCAGCCCCCGCTGTTGCCCTAAGCAAGAGTTCCCAGACTAGCCGGCTAAAAATGGGAATAACCTCAGTAGCACAGTTTGATGAATGCTTTGGTGGGGACGGACACTGGTGATATGGGCCTGGGTGCGGGGAGAAGTGACCCCTCCATCTGGAGAGGTGAGAGCAACCTTTGAGGATGCGGTGACGCCGCAGATGAGCCGGAGTTAGCCAGGTAGCCGAAGTAGAAGCAAGTGTGTTTACTGAAAGGGAGCAAAATCCCAAAGGTGTGAAATAGCCTGTCACTTGGAGGCAAGTGTATCATTTTGCGGGGAATCAAAGGGAAAGAGGCTGAAGAGGTGGGCAGGGGCTTATGAAGAGCCTTGTGTATACTGCTAAGTTTATACTTTATCCTTAGGACAGTGGGAAACCTTTGAAGTAGTTTAACCAGGGAAGTGATGGGTTAAAATCTGCACATTCCCGGGATCTTTCTAGTTGGCTTTGTGGAGGAGAGGAAGGTCAGTTATGAAGCTATTGCAGTAATCCTGGGGCTAGATGAGGGTCTGAAAGAAGGGTGAAGGGAGGGGTGTGCATCATAAGTAGGTGTGAGGGAGCATATGAGAGGGATGTTTATGAACCCAAAGGACTGGATGGAAAGACCCCTCTCCTTGGTGGTAGCATGCTAACTTTACAGCAGGGACTTCTCAAGATGGGCGGGGTCTTGAGAGAATAGAGGACAGTGTCTCAGAAGGCCCTTGGCTTCTTTGCAGGTGGACTTGCAGAGGAGGTGGATGACAAAGTTCTTCATGCTGCTTTTATCCCTTTTGGAGACATCACAGATATCCAGATTCCTCTGGATTATGAAACAGGTAAGTCTTTTTAGTGTCTCGCCTGCTCAGAATCCTCCTGCAAGGAAAAGAACTTAAAAAAATTTTTTTAAGTCACATCACAGTGCATTCTAAATATGCATTGGGCAGCATGACAGTGGTCTTGGTGCAGAAGGACTGTTCCGAGGCTTGTGATTGTGAGCTGTAACATGCTCTGCAGAGAGTCCCATCTGTTGCATTTGAGCAAAGACAAACTTTTCAGTTAGCCAGTAGGAAGATAGGTTTTGAGCTACGTGGAGATCTGTTGTTTTGAACTACCTGCCAGGCACTCTAGCGCACCTGCTCCTTTCTTGGCGGCTGTGCTATTAAACAGGGTAGCAGGAAAGCCCAGCTTCAACAGTGGGGCCTTAGCCTCTGTGTACCTGGGGGTAACCTTTCCATCAATTAGTATCACATTTGTAGTTCAGCTTTCTATTTTAACCTTTGTTGTCATTTTTAAGATTGGAGTTTTAGGCCCAGCTCTGATAGGGATAGAGTACACAGCTAGTTTAGAAATCCCACTAGGGGATCATAGATAGAGAGGGAACTTTGGCAGACTCCTGTAAGTTAAGGATCACTCAAGAAAGAAGACTTGCTTAACAACAAAACTATACATCAAGTCAGTGATGCCTGCATCCTGCTGGTTGAGGTCAGTAAGTTAATGATCCCTAGGACATGCTTCTCTGCACACACTAAAAACAAAAACATAGGGGAAAGGTGACATTATGCTGAAACCTGAGGTGATTTACCATATTTTAGTGTATATTACCGCCTTTTTGCTCATTTCCATAGCGCCATGACAGTCCAGGTTGGACCAGATAGGGTCAAAAACTCCCTTGCCCAACCTGTAGGAGGAGTTAATTATGGAAGACTCGAAGAATGAGGAAGAAGGTGGTCTTCTCCCCCTCCCCACTTTTCCTTTAATTATAAAACTGTATGTAGCCCACTGAGTTCTCTGTGGGGCACTGTCCTTTCCTGCCCCCTTGTATCTCTCACAAGTGTCCTATACTAATAAGTCACTTCTTGCCTGTCACTTTGCTTCTCACTGAATTCTTCCTGGGCCAAGACAAAAGAACGTGAGCTTCATTAAGTCCTAAGACGTGTTTTGAGGTTTTAGCAACCTATGCTCTACTGAGTCCCGAGTCGAGTTGTGTGTTTCAGCTCTGTCATCAACCTTGCATATAATTTTAACCTCCCTGGGATCTTTATATGTTATAAAAATGATAAGGTTATATTGACTCTCTAAGGTTAATTGGTTAATTAAACTAGTGCTGTTGTGCACTTGGCCTTTCTACTTAGATTAGTGTTTTGCTGAGGATAAAGACAGTGTCCTTACCCAGGTTTTAGGATTCATGCTTTATGCACAGTTGATGTTCAAAATGTATGCTTGGAATGAATAATTGATAGGTTAAATGACTTCATTTTTCTAGCTCCTGCACGCAAAGGTTAAGGTTTTAATTTGGCTTTGGTAAAAGAATTGAATGCTGCTTTTAGAGATTAAAACTATAGTTGATTATTCAGCTATGTTCACTACAGAACAGTTTAATATTGCTTGAAATGTTATTTAAACTAGAAAGAATCAAAGAGTAAGATTCCTTCTTCCTAAATAGTGATTGTGTAGAATTTCGAATGAATGGATAAGGCATGCAACTGACTTCACTTTCCTTGTGACCACCTGCTTCCTCCCATTGCCCCACATGATAATTGCTTGGCTTTGTTTGCCTTTTTTCAGAAAAGCACCGAGGATTTGCTTTTGTTGAATTTGAGTTGGCAGAGGTGAGAAAATTCTGTTACCTATGTTAAGTCTTTGGCTTGTGTTATTATTGTTACTGATTACAAAGGGAGCTGTTCTCCATTTGGTTGGGTTTTGGGGTGCTGATGCTTCCAGAGAGATAAGAAGTGCTATTTGAAGGAAAGTTTCCCTCACTTAATCAAACTGCAGGCTGTGGTTAACATCGCAGACAGGTCCTGCGCCTCTTGCTCTGCAGAGCTCTTGTGGCACTGGTGATTATTTCTTTGTCTTCCACTAAATAGCCAATAGCTGAAGTCACCCAGGAAGTGCACTTTGTTAGACACATACAACCTGGGCAAGGAGTGTAAATAGACCTTTTCCTGTGAGGTTGGGTTTTTTTTTTTTGGCTACTGAGTATGTTTAGACACCACAAGAAGCATTTGACTGCAAGCCTAAACTTTTTTTTTTAATAAATTATTATTATTATTTTCTATAGAGCAGGTTCTTATTAGTCATCCATTTTATACACATCAGTGTATACATGTCCATCCCAATCTCCCAATTCATCCCACCACCACCACTACCACCCCGCCGCTTTCCCCCCTTGGTGTCCGTACATTTTTTCTCTACTTCTGTGTCTCAATTTCTGCCCTGCAAACCGGTTCATCTGTACCATTTTCTAGGTTCCACATATATTGCAAGCCTAAACTTGTCCCTTGTCTTTCCTTGGCAGGATGCTGCAGCAGCTATCGACAACATGGTATGGCTAGGAATCCTCCTTCTTACAGAAGTTGCTTTTTGGTGGTACAGAGGGCACTTATTCATACATGAGTTTGCTGAACCTCCAAAGTTACAAGGTTGCATGGGGAAGTACAGATTATCATCATATGAAAATATTCACTGTGAATTGATCGCTTTTGATCAATTTGATAATAATGTAAATGCTAACCATCCTTGTTGACCAGTCTCTCACTGGCTGCCCGAGTCTAGGATAGGAAATTGCAAACACAATGCAAATTGATTGCACAGTGAAATTGCATATTTTACAAAAGAGGCAGGATTTCATGAAGTGTTAGACCAGTTAACAATTGAGAAGAGAAATTCGACAAGGATAAAGATAGGTTATGCTACTGATGCAAATGATTGGAATAGCCTGGAGAGCTCCTTGGGGAAAATGATGTAGCTCTTGAGTAGGTATTCCCTCTTCAAGATGCTTATGATTTTCACAGCAGATAAGAAATGCAAAAATATCATACTGATATTTTGATAGTATTTTGTTGGAAAAATACTACAGATTAATCAGCATCCATTACATCTTTGTCCTATAAATTAGCACATAAATTGAATTAAACCTGGATTTTAACTATAAAAAATTTATTTTCATTATTTTTAGTTTCATCACAGTAAATTCCCAATCAATCTTTTTTCCCTTCACTTTTTACCATGAAATTTTCTTCACTGCCTTAAGTGAATTCACATTAAGTGACCTTTCCTGGTACCAGTTATCTTAGGATAATAAGGTTTTCCTTTATTCCTGTTCTCTGTTTCCCATTCACCAAACATATTCCTCAGCTCTCAGAGAGAGAGAGAGATCATTTCTCACCACTTAAAGCTGATCTTGACTTTTGAAGGTGAACTCGGGTACTTGGAAACTGCATTTATCCTTGTAATTTCAGAGTGCTCTGAACCCAGAGTCAGCTTTGGAAGCACAGGTCGTTAGTGGTATAGAAAGAAAGGTCAGATACATGCTACTATATATAAAATAGATGTACAACAAGGACCTACTATATAACACAAGGAACCATATTCAATATCTTATAATAACCTACAATGGAAAAGAAGTCTGAAAAAGAATATATATACATGTATATATATATGTGTGTGTGTGTATATATATACACACACACATATATGTAAAGTATAACTGAATCACTTTGCTGTACACCTGAAACATTGTAAATCAACTATGCTTCAACTTTAAAAAAAAAAAAGAAAGAAAAGAAAGGAGGTATGTGATGGCTCCAGGGAGGAAATTCCCTGCAACCTACAGGCTGCTTTGCAGTAGGTGCATAGCTTGGGTGCTAGGGGCTCAGGGGTTAAGGGAGAACAAGTCATGAGCTTGTCTCAGATTTTTCAGAAGGAAATGGAAAGCTGTCTGACTTTGTTTTAACCTAACAGAGTTTAAGCAGCTGGATTTTCAATCTTTTCAGAATGAGTCTGAGCTCTTTGGACGGACAATTCGTGTCAATTTGGCAAAACCCATGAGGATTAAGGAAGGCTCTTCCAGACCAGGTGAGTGGGAGCAATACAGATTCCCCATCACATCCTCCAGTTTGGCCTTGGTTGCCTTTCTGTCCCGATTTTCTTGGAAGTGGGAGCTGAATGCTACTCTGGTGGACAGGAGTAGAGCATAGTTTACATTGGCGAAGGACATGCGCCACCTTTGTGGGGAAATAGAAAGAGTTTGAGCTTCTCAGCCAAGCCAGGGTAATTGTTTGCTTTATGAGAGAAACGCAGCCTGATCTCTTACCTGTCCCCGTTTTCTGAACACTCCTGGCGGGTTCCGTCAAGGGCTGGGACTGGCAAAGCCTGCACCTTTCCCTGGGGCATAGCTTTTTCACTTAGTCCTGCTAAGAGCCGGGCTTCAGGGCTGTCAGTCCCTGAAAGGTGGGAACTTTCCTTACCGTGGGAGTTCCCAAAGTAGAGTCCTCTGGCCGAGAGGGCCACAGAGCGTGTTCTGCTTTGCTGACCAGAGCAGCTACTTAGCAGCTGGCTGATAGCTGGAATTTGTTCTCATTTGCCTGCCTCTTCCCTTTCAGTTTGGTCCGATGACGACTGGTTGAAGAAGTTTTCTGGGAAGACTCTTGAGGAAAATAAAGAGGAAGAAGGGTCAGAGCCTCCCAAAGTGGAAGCCCAGGAGGTGAGACTGAAGGCTGGCACTTCCCACAGGAGACTTCGTTTCTTAGGTTTTTATGGAAATTTGCAAACATATATACAGAAGCAGAGAGAATGAAAAATGAGCTTTTAGTGTTTTGGTGGAGGTGCTAATGAGTGAACTAAAGGGAAGCTTTAGGCCTCTTGTCCTCGTGCTTTGCGTGAGGAGCTTCTCACTCTGCCTGGGTTCTGTTCTGTGATTGCCGCCGACGAGGAGGAAGCCTGAGGTGGGGAGGGGTGGTGAGCGCACCACTGCAGCCCTCCTCATCAGTCCCCCCCGCCACTGGAGCTTCCTGTCCTGACGCAGGGGAGGCAGGGCTGGGTGGGGGTACCTTCCCGGCAGCCTGGGCACAGGTTTGAGGTTCTCCCTTCCAGACAACCTGCCTTGGCACTTCCTCCTGATTCTCGGCGTGCCTCTCTAACCATTGCCTCTCAGGCTGCCTCTCCCCTTCTTCTAAACGTTGTTCTTCTGAATTTCTTGACTCACAGCAGCCCTCTCCCCTCTCTGCCAGAACAGTGGCAGTCACTCTGATTTTGCACAGCCTCTCCTGTGCTGTTGACTTTCCTGGCCTCTGTTTCTAGTCCTGAGCTTCAGACGTTTCTGCTGCAAGTCTCGCCCTCCCTCCTCTAATCCCGTTCTTCCTGTGTTCTCAAACTCACCACCTTGCCACCATCCATCCACATTGACCCAAGCCAGAAATCCAGATGCAAAGCAGAGCACATAAATGGCCCTCAGTCAGTGGAGTAACCCTAGGTCACCCTAGACGCCTCTTTAAAATAGAGCCAGAACATCGTATTCTGCCAAGTTTTTCTCTTAAATCTTCCTTGAATCCATCCTCCCCTGATTACTCCATCGTCCCAGTGTAACTTCTCGTCTCATTTGGATAATTGCAATAGCTTCCTAACTAGCCTTCTGGCTGCAGTCTTGCTCTCCTCCCGTCTTTTATAAAGGCAGCTAGAATGATCTTTTTAAAGCATACCATGGATCATCTGACTCTCCTGCTGAGACCTTTTCAGTGGCTGCCCATCACCTGTCCCGTGAGATAAAGTCACGGGGGAACTCTCCCAGCCTTGACCCTGCCCACCTCTCACCTTGTAGTCCCCACTTTACACTCTTGGTAAAACCAGTCTTTGTATTTCCCTGTATGTCTTTGCTTTTGTAAAGACTACGCAAGTGCTTATTGCCTTTCCCTTTCTAGTCAGTAAATTCTGTGAGGATAGGGGCCTCGTATTAATAAAGGCCTTGTTAATAAAAATGTGGAATGTGAGGTGGGGTAATGTGATTAAGAACATGGACTTGGTTGGGGGGTGGGGGGGCTTAGGTGTGAATTCCAACCTCACCACTGAGCACCTCTGTGACCTTGGGCAAGTTACTGAACTTCATTGTACCTCAGTTTCCCCATCTATGAAATGGGAATGATGGTAGCACTGATCTCACAGGTGGTTGTAAAGATTAAATGAGCTGATTACCTAAAACGTTCAGAATAGTACCCTGTACATGGCAAGTGCTATGTGAGTATTTGCTGTTACAACTATGCTACTGCTGTTGTTAACAGCAAATAATAGTCACAGTGTCCTCAGTGCCCAGCGTGATACCTCAGCGAGTTTGTTAAACTGAAGCACAAACAAGAACACTTGAGTTTTCTCTTTGGAGCAAATGTGACAGCTGTAATAAATATCTCCTCTGTCCAGCCTTGTCTACTTGGAGTATAAAGCAAGGTCCCTTAGGCCCTCCTTGCTTCCACTGCAGCCAGCCTGTGGATATGCAGGGCTAAGCATAGAGGAAGGGGGTGGTGTTACAGAAGTGGGTCCGTTTAACTGACTAAGGTGGGTGGGCTTGAACTGGAAGTTGAAGTTGTTGAGAGTTGTGTGTTTTGGGCCAGAAAAGCAATGTTCTGTGACTGCAGGGGAGAGTGAAGGCGAAGCGAGCTGACGTGTCTGAGGGAGTGAGATGAGATAAAATGCCTGAGGGGTGGGGCTCCGGGTAGACAGTGCTGAGGTCTCCTGTCACTGGGTGTCCGGCTGGGGGCCATGGCCACGGCCTCCGCCTTCTGCAGCCCCATCAGGGCCCAAGGCCTTTCCTGTCGGTGCCTTGCTCAGCCCGCTCGCTGCAGTGGGTTCTGGGGTGTCTTCAGAAGAACACTCGCTCTCCTAGTCGGGGAGTCAGGCTGTTCTCTCTAACCTGGCCATTTCTCCTGCGTCTAGGGAGAGCCCGCTGTAAAAAAGGCCCGGTCAAACCCTCAGGTGTACATGGACATCAAGATTGGGAACAAGCCAGCCGGCCGCATCCAGATGCTCCTACGTTCAGACATCGTTCCCATGACAGCAGGTGAGCAGGACTCCGGTCAGGGTGGCCGGGAAGCTGGGAGCTGAGCAGTGAGCCTTTCCAAGGTTCTCAGTGCCTTAGTTCTTGTGTCCTTGACGTTGTTTCTGACCTGAGTTGATTTGCGGCATCTCAGATCCTGGGATCTATTAACAGATGAGTCAGAGCAGGCATTTTTGAAGCTTTAGAAGTTCTGGTTTACTGCTTTTTTTTAATATAAATTTATTTAATTTATTTATTTTTGGCTGCATTGGGTCTTCATTCCTGCACACGGGCTTTCTGTAGTTGCGGTGAGCGGGGGCTACTCTTCATTGCGGTGCCTGGGCTTCTCATTGCAGTGGCTTCTCTTATTGCGGAGCACGGGCTCTAGGCACGTGGGCTTCAGTAGTTGTGGCACGTGGGCTCGGTAGTTGTGGCTCACGGGCTTAGTTGCTGCACAGCATGTGAGATCTTCCCAGACCAGGGCTCGAAACCATGTCCCCTGCGTTGGCAGGTGGATTCTTAACCACTGTGCCACCAGGGAAGTCCCTGGTTTACTACTTTTTAATAATAGTTTTTTATTTAATATAAGTAAATGTGTATTCATGGTTTTAAAAAAAAAAGTATACACACATAAGTATATTCCAACAATACTGAAGGCAATGAATTGAAAACCTAAGTCTTTCTTTCTTCTCCACATCTAGTCCTACTCTCCAGAAGTAACTACTGTTAACTAACAGTTTCTTGAGTATTTTTCATTTGCTAAATATTGACTTCTATTTATTCTTCTTTTAATTTAAATTTTATTATATAGACATAGAGTTTAGAATGTTAATTCCACAAAGCTTGTTTTGAAAAACAGCAGTGCCCCCATGTTGTCCTCCCATCCTGCCCCATCCCCCACTTTGCTGCTTCTCAGAGGCAGGCAATTTCCCCTCTTAGCTGATTCTTTTGGTTTTTACCTCCATGTTGGTAGATAACAGATTTATGTTGCTACTTTCTGGTTTTTTTTCATTTTAGACATCTATTGGCTTCCCACTTCAGAAGATAAGGAATTAGCTTTCTAAATCACCTTCCCTGATCCTTCATCCTCCTTACATTGTTACCATAATTTTGTTTAGGTCATAGATTATTCTAACTATGTAAGCATCATACTGTGATAACTTCCTTTCATACATAGCACTTTGTTTTCCCTGGAATTCATAATTGTCTTGTTTTCACATTTGCTTAGTCTTCTGTGCATATATTCCTGAGTCTCTCCGAAATTCTCCTGATTCTATAAATCTCTCATCATGTTCAAATACATCAGATATTCTGTCAATTTCACTGTTCCTCCTTGGAGCCTTCTGACCTCCTCTGGCCTGGACCAGTTGCTTTCCAGACACCACTGCATAGCTATTGTCATGGGATCTCCTATTTTCGCTTATGTTGGAACCTCTGTTGTCTTTTTTGGTCTATTCTCTTGTTTCGGTAGAAGACATACTTCTGTAGCTTCTGGAGAAAAGAGCTTGGAGGGTAAGTTTTTTGAGACTGATGTGTGAAAATATCTACTTTCCCACTTGATGGTTTGGTTGTAAAATTGTAGAGAAGTCTAATATTCTGATTCTTGGTCCTTTATACAAAACCTTTTTAAAATTTTCTGCCTAGAGCTCAGCTGTTCAGTATGGTAGCCACTAGCCACATGTGACTATTTAAGTTTAAATTAATTCAAGTTAAATAAAATTAAAATTCACTTCCTCAGTTACACTGTCCAAATGCTTAATAGCTGTTAGATAACACTGGTCTGGAGGCTTGGAGTGTCTCTTTGTCCTGTGTTCTGAAACAGTGTGCCTTTGGAGTAGATCTCCTTCCATTCGTTATGCTGGATATTCAGTGGGCCCTATTATGTTAGTTTTCTCTTCCTGCTGTAACAAATTATCACAGACTTAGCAGCTTACAAGAACATAAATTTATTATCTTAACTGTTATGAAGGCCAGAAGGCCAACACAGGTCTCAGCAGGCTAAAATGAAGATGATGGCTGGGTTGCTGCGTTCCTTACAGGAAGCTCTAGGGGTGGATGGATCTGTTTCCAGAGACAGTGAGGTTGTTGGCAGAATTCAATTTCCTGTATCTGTAGACTGAGGTACCCATTTCCGTGTGGGCTGCCAGCTGAGGGCTGTTCCCAGCTTCTAGAGGCTTGTGGTCCCCTTCTTCTATCATCGCAGCCAACAGTGGTAGATCCAGTCCCTCTCATGTTTCTATTCTCTCCTGCCTCCTCTTCCATCCACTTCTAACTCTCTTTCTGACTATAGATGGGAAAGGTTGTGATTGTATTAGGCCCACGTGGATAATCTAGGCTACTCTCCCCATCTCAACATCCATAATCTTAATCACATCTGCAAAGTAACTTTTGCTGTGTACAGCATAACATAGTCTCATGTTCCAGGGATTGGGACATAGATATCTTTGGGGAGCCATTATTCCGCATACCACACCAATCAATCAGGACAGTCCTATCTTTTGGTTTGGGAAAATTTCCTTGGATTATTTCTTCGCATTTGTCCTTTCTGATTTCTCTCTTCTCTCATTCTGGAACCTTCCTAAATGTCCTTTTTCATAACATCCTGTGCTTATTTCATGCATGTACTGCCATTTCATCTTGGGAGATTACTAAAGCTTCTTTTTCCTATACAGCTTATGTTTCAGGTTACTTTTTTCTGAGTTTTTAAATTTTGTTTTGCTTTGTTTGTTATTGGTCTGTTTGCTTGTTTTGGTCTTTACTTTTCACATTAGATGCCTTTAAGACTAGGGCCCTAAAAATCTGCTTGGAAACTCCCTGGATATTGGTAAGGCTTGCTGACTGAGGCTTCCACTGCAAGGTGGTTCTCTCTCTCTCGGACCCTGGATGGTCAGTATTCCTGAGTTGTAGTCTCTTGGACAAAGCGGAGTCCACAGAGAAGACTCTAGTCTCTTGCTAGTGGTCCTGTTTACAGCTCTTTGCCATCATGGTTGGGGGGGCTGGGAACAGTATATAAACTTCACTTGATCTCCGTTTATCATTATGGTACCTCAACCCTCAGCTATGTGTAGTGCATCCCAGAGCATAGACCCTCTGCTTTGACATACCAGAGGGTAGACCTCCAGCCGGCAGCCAGGGCCAGGGAAGGGAGAGGATCTGGGGGCTAGCTACTTTTTTAAACAGGCTTTCAACCACACTTACTGTTTTTAGAGCCATCTTCATTCTTGGCTCTGAGCTTTTGGCATTTCTACAGCATAAATCGAATTGCTCTCGGCTTTACCAGCTTAAGCTTCAGGTTTGTTAGGTCTGCTATATCAGTTATGGCTCATCTATTTGTCTTCTAGGTTTCAAAGATTTTTGTTGCTGTTGTCTTTTCTCTTGCTCCTATTTTTTTTTTTTTGGTCATTTTATCCATTTTTTAAGTGTATAATTTACTGGCATTAATTGCATTCACAATGTTGTACAACTATCACCACTATCTATTTTCAAAACTTTCTCACCACTCCAAAGGGAAACTCAGTACCCATTAAACAACTCCCCATTCTCCTCTCCCCTCCACCCTGGAACATTTATTCTATTTTCTGTCTCTCAGAATTTGCTATTCTAGACATTTCATATAAATGGAATCCTACAGTAGTTGTCCTTTTGTGTCTGGCTTATTTCACTTAGCATCGTGTTTTCAAGGGTCATCTGTGTATCCATGTTTTGTTCATTTTTGTGACTGAATAATATTCCATTGTCTGGATAGTCCACATTTTGTTTATCCATTCATGTGTTGATGGACACTTGAGTGTTGTTTCCACTTTCTGGTTATTGTGAATAATGCTGCTGTGAACGTTTGTGTACAAATATGTGTGTGTGTTTTCTAAATATAAATTTATTTATTTATTTATTTTGGCTGCATTGGGTCTTCGTTGCTGTGTGCGGGCTTTTTCTAGTTGCAGCGAGTGGGGGCTGCTCTTCATTGCGGCGCGTGGGCTTCTCATTGCAGTAGCTTCTCCTGTTGCAGAGCATGGGCTCTAGGCTGTGCGCTTCAGTAGTTGTGGCATGTGGGCTCAGTAGTTGTGGCACGTGGGCTCAGTAGTTGTGGCTCGTGGGCTCTAGAGCACAGGCTCAGTAGTTGTGGCGCACGGGTTTAGTTGTTCTGCGGCATGTGGGATCTTCCCGGATCAAGGCTCGAACCCGTGTGCCCTGCATTGGCAGGTGCATTCTTAACCACTGCGCCACCAGGGAAGTCCCCAAATATGTGTTTAAATCCCTGTTTTCAATTGTTTTGGGTGCCTACCTAAGAGTGGAAATGCTGTGTCATATGGTAATTCTAGTTTGACTTTTTGAGGAACTGCCAAACTGTTTTCTACAGTGGCTGCACCATTTTACATTCCCACCAGCAACGTATTAGGGTTCTCATTTCTCCACATCCTCACCAAAACTTGTTTTCTGTTTATTATAGCCATCCTACTAGATGTGAAGTAGGATCTCATTGTGATTTTGATTTGCATTTCCTTAATGACTAATGATGTGGAGCATTTTTTCATGTGCTTAGGGGAAGGAGCCGTTTGTGTATCTTCTTTGGAGGAATGTCTATTCAAGTCTTTTGCCTATTTATTTACTGGGTTGTTTGTCTTTTTGTTGTTGAGTTGTAGGAGTTCATTATATATTCTGGATGTTAAATGCTTAAGAGATAATGATTTGCAAATATTTTCTCCCTTTCCCTGAGTTGCCTTTTTACTTTGTTGAGAGTGTCCTTTGTTGCACAGAGGTTTTCATTTTGATGAAGTCTAATCTGCCTATTTTTTCTTTTGTTACCTACACTTTCGGTATCACAATTAAGAAACCATTGCCAAATCCAGAGTCACAAAGAGTTGCCCCTGTGTTTTTTTCCTAAGATCCTGTTTGGTTTTTCTTTTAAAAAATTGCTTTACTGCCAGTTTAGTGTGGAACAGAGCTAGAATGTATGTGTTCACTCCTTCTTTAACTAGAATCCCCTCTAGTCCTTCAAGATGTCAGTATCTCAAAGGTTTATAATGAGCATGTCATATTTTGAAATGAAAATATGAACATTAAACAAATACAACAGTTTTTCAGAGCCTAGTTAGAGGTTTCATTGGCTTGTTTTTTAACCCGGGTACCTTTTCCTTTCTCGGCGCTAGAGAATTTCCGCTGCCTGTGCACCCATGAGAAGGGTTTTGGCTTCAAGGGCAGCAGCTTCCACCGCATCATCCCCCAGTTCATGTGCCAGGGCGGCGATTTCACCAACCACAATGGCACTGGGGGCAAGTCCATCTACGGGAAGAAGTTTGACGATGAAAACTTTATTCTCAAACACACGGGAACAGGTGGGACCCGATCAGTGGCTGGTGATCGGTGGGCTGGGCTGGGGCAGGATGACTGTGTGGGGGGAGTGATGGGCTGTGGTTCTGGCTGACAGGTTGGGGGTCTGGAGGGGACCCACCCAGTGAACAGAGGAGAGGCATTGGGCCTGGCTAAGCAGAGTGAGCTTGTTTCCATTCATGTACTGCCCGTCCCCCCACCACGTCCGCACTCCCTGTCGGCCTAGCTTACATTCTGTGGTCGGCCAGTGTAAGCCCTTGTCTTCCCTCACCCCCACTACCCACCTCGCTCTGTCAGACTCATTCAGTAAAAAATTTCAGTGCTTGGTCCCCCAGCAGCTAGAAAAAACACAGAACTGTACTGAAATTTATGACCGAAGCTCTGCAGGAGGCCCTGGGCAGCCGTACTAGATAGAGCTCCCTAGTTAACACTCAGTCCTGGTCAGAGATAACAATTCCATCCCTTCCTTCATTCCCAAAGCCTCCACGTCACCGTCTGCCTCAGCTGATGCTTGGCCTCCTGCATCTGTCCACACATGCCCGCTCTGACTTCCCTCCAAGTACAGGGGCTGAGCTGTCTTCCCTCTGCTCATGGCCTGGACCCCTACTCCTCTCCCCTACTTCGGAACCTGGCTTCTGTGGATGTGCCCCTGCAGCCTTGTGTAATGCATTTCCCCTGCTCTGCTAGATCAGTCCATCAGAGCAAAAGTGCGCCGCGTCAATCTTTCAAAAAAATCTTTGACTCATGTACCCCCTCAGCTATCACCCATGCCTCTGGTCCCCATTGTAAGCAAAACTTCTTGAAAAGGTTATGTAGACTCCCTGCCTTCCATTCTCTCTGTCACCCTCTAGACAGACTTCTAGTGCCACCTGTCCACTGAAACCACTCTTCTCAAAGATGCTAGCAGCCTCCATCTTGCCAATAGTCAGTTCCTGGTCTTCATTCCATTCCCCCTCCCAGCAGCATTTACGCTCCTCCCTCTACTACCAGACGTCCTGAGGGCCGGGAGCAGGGTGGAGGGGGTCGATGTGGTCGTTCTCTCCCCCAGGCCTGCTCTCCATGGCCAACTCTGGCCCAAACACCAACGGTTCCCAGTTCTTCCTGACATGTGACAAGACGGATTGGCTGGACGGCAAGCACGTGGTATTTGGGGAGATCACGGAAGGCCTGGATGTCTTGCGGCAGATTGAGGTGGGCGGCCGCCCGGGCCCCCGGTGCACAGCCGTGTGGGAGGGCAGGAGCGGGGCCTCCGGGGCCTGGAGAGAGAGGCCACGGCTGCTGCTGCTGGAGGGGGTGGGGGCAGGGGGCGGGGGGGGGGTGGGGCAGGTATCCTGAGCTGCCCTTTCCTCTCCACCCTCCCTCCCTCCCTCTGATTCCTCCTCTTCTGTTTTGCCTGCAAAGGCCCAGGGCAGCAAGGACGGGAAACCCAAGCAGAAGGTCATCATCTCCGACTGTGGGGAGTACGTGTGAGAGGGCAGCTGTCAGCCCGGGGAACCGGCAGCCAAGGTGTCCCGTTTGCAGCAAGCAGGGCTTTGTGTCCTGGCCCTTCCTTGGGGTCAGCGTGGGGCAGCTCCTCTGCAGGCACGGCCTGGGCCGCCTCTGGCTCTTCCCCAAGTGGGGCCGTGGGCCAGGGTGCTGCCCTCCCCACCATGGACGGCTGTGCGTGCCCTTTCCAGGCCAGGGCCTCTCCTGGGCCCACCTGTGTGGATCCTAGACGTTTTCTTCTGGTAAAATAAATTCTATTTTTTGTACTGCTGCCTCCAGCTAGTTCCTGGGAGTTGTCAGAGGTTGCATCTAAAGCTAAACTGCCCCCCGAGACAGGTTGGTGAAGGAATAGGAAATAGCGTCTTCCCCACAGCTTTTCTTTCTTCCCTCGGGCAATTCCCTGAGATGTCGGGTGCTGTATCTTCAAGCCAGATACCCTTGTCAGACCATTGTCAAGACCATGGGAATCAAAGACAGTGAAAAAGTTCCTACCTACAGTGCCTCCACTCCCCAATCATGCTGCCAGTCTTGTAGCCAGTGGGTGTACTGCTCAGTCTCCGTGATTCATTTGCTCATTTGCTCACTTTCATTCTACAGGCTTTTTAAATGATATTTTATTACTCAAAATGCCTTCTCCATGCCAGGTACTGTACCTATTTGTCAGGAGACAAGAGGTCAGCAAACCCGTTGGGTCTAATCCAGCCCACTGCCTGTTTTTGTGAATAAAGTTTTATTGGAACACAGCCACACCCATTTGTTTACATATTGTCTGTGGCTGCTTGCTCACTGCAGTGGCAGAGTTGAGTAATTGGTGACAGATACTGTATGGTCCCTGTATTAGAGTTCCCAGAGAAACAGAACCAGTAGGGTGTGCGTATATGTTCATAGAGAAAGAGATTTATTTCACGGAATTGGCTCTGCAGTCGTGTGGGCTGAGAAGTCTGATAGCTGCAGGGCAGGCCAGCAGGCTGGAGCCCCAGGAAATAGTTGATGTTGAAGCTTGAGTCCAAAGGCCGTCTGGAGGCAGAATTCCTCCTCAGGTGATTCCAGTCTTTCTGTCTTAAGGCCTTCAATTCATTGGATGAGGACCACCCCCGTTATGGAGGGGTCATCTGCTTTACTCCAAGTCTACTGATGTAAATGTCAATCACATCTGAAAAATACCTTCACAGAAACATCCAGACTGGTGTTTGGCTAAAAAGTTGATACCATGGCTTAGCTATAGACACAAAATTAACCAACGCCGTCCCAAAGCCTAAAATATTTACTATCTGAACCTTTGCAGAAAGTTTGCTGACCACTGATGAGGCAAGTGGTCTCACCCATGCCGAGCTCACAGTCTGGTCCCTGTGTGCAGCCACTTCCTGGAGCTCAAGTCAGGCTGGCTTCTCTCTGCTCCCCCTCCATGGACTGGTCAGCCAAGTGGCTTTAAAGGAACCCTGACCTGCTGAAGGCACTGAGCAGAGACTGAGCCCTGTAGCCACTAGATACCTCCCTGTGGCGTGGGGTTACTCAGACCATTCAGAGTCTACCCGGCTGGGCTTTTACATGTTGAGTAGAAATCTGGACGAGGCAGGGGTGGGGCCTGTTGTCCCCTGGCCCTGGTGGCCCCAGGAGAGCTCCTGTCGAGGGATGATGGCACTCTGGCTCTACCTGTGGCTCCCATGTGCCGAATGGACTCCTGGCCCTCGGCTGAGCCCCCTTGGCTGCAGCTGACCAGGTTTCTGTCTCCTCGGGCCTCAGATGTACCACAGTTACCCCTGATCCTTATGGAGCTGCCAAAATAGACCCCCCACCTCAAGGCCCAGGTGCCCCCTCTGAGTGCAGACTGTGGCCGTCACAGGTCAGTCTACCTGACTGCCCATAGCGTTAGGGCAGGCTTTAGTGAAGCAGGGTGATGGCAGCAACTTCAGGGCTTTTATAAGAGCCAAGAAAGGGTATGTATGAAGAGCTTAGTACAGCCAGCCCCCCAAGAGAGGACCGACTCCTGATAGCCTAGCGAGGTTGAGACCAGCCAGCAGGTTGCGAAGCTCAGTGGGTTTGGAGCTACAGTGGCCTTCCCAGTGCCCCTCTGGGTGTCCACAGGTGTTAACTCACTGTTTCCACACCAGAACCCTGTGCAGAGGTCAACCAAGGCTCAGGTGACACGACTGTCCAGGTCCCCCAGGATGACATGGCAGAGCTGGGGTCGGAAGCGTGGCCATCTCCCCATCAGTCATAATGGAGTCCTGGGGTGTTTCCTGAGCTCTAGCCTCAGTCTACAGCAGGGCAACCCCAGGCCTGTGGGAAGACAGAGTCATGGTCTCCATGGTTGGTCTGGGCCCTACTCTGCCAGGCAGGACAGGGAGCCCAGAGTCTGGGGAGCAGTGGCCCAGCCACCTCGCTCAACCAGTCACAGCACAGCACTGACCCTCTGTTGATCAGGAGGGCTCTGGCTTGTGGGAAGTGGACCCGGGGCGCTGTGGGCCTTTGCTGCAGGCTGAAGGTCAAAGCTGCCTTCCTGGGACTGCCTGGCCTCCCCGTCCACGTTTCCATTGCCCTGTTGCTCCAGCACCAGGACTGAGAACACGGGGCTTGGCTTTGCTCATGCATCTCCTCACTAGCTCCTCCAGGGCCGGGCCCCATCTGTGCAGGCCCTGTGACGGCTGCATGGAGGAACAGACCTGGGGGTGTAGCCCTGGGACCAGTCCTGTGACTGCTGGACTTTCTCACAGCGTGTCTGCTCCAGATGCTGCCAGCACAAGAAAGAGGTTGTGGGACCTACTTTTTAGTGGTGAAAACTGAGTCTCATGGAGTTAGGTGATAGAAAACTAGACAGCCATATTTTCAAAATATATTTATTAACAGGGAAAATTACACCATATAATAAAACGGGAAAAGCACATCTAAAGCAGTTTATATAATACAGTATGATCCCAATTTTGTACAAATACCTATCTGTAATATGTAAACATCTATATTTTATATGTATTCTAAGAAAAAAGCCTAGAAATAAATTCAAAATTTTTCTAGCATGTTTATCTGACTTAGAGGATTATAGTGATTTGAATTGTTTTATTTTTTGTTTTTTCCAAACTTTTCTCCAAAACTGCATTACTTTTGTAATAAATGAAAAGCACATTTTCTAAAAAAGTGGGTCAAATGCTCACAAAAGGCCTCCTCATAAGGAATAACACTTGGGATGGACAACCCCTGTTTAAACTGCCAAAAGGGCACCTGGTGGTGCTGAGTGCCCTCAGCAGGCCACTGGGATCCCCTTGTCTCTGGGAACACAGAGCACAGTGTCACAGCCCTGGCCTGCATAACTGGGCACTTGTCCCAGGCCTTTAAAGCAGGTGAGAACACAAGTCCTGCCCTCAAAGGATTGCGGTGGGAAAAGCACAGCTCTGAAATAAAACACCACAGGATACATTCCGGGAGGAGGAGAGGTTTAGTGGACAAGCACGGAAGGGGCTCAAAACTAGCAAATTCATTTGTAATAATATCAACAGGTACCAGTTGTTAAGCATTTACATGCCAGATGTTGTCCTAAATGTTTGTGTCCACATATGATCTTTTTTTAAATAGCTTGGAAGGAAAGCCAGTATCCTGCTCTACAGAGGAAGAAGAACGAGGATTCAAATCCATTTGGCTCCAAAAATCTGTACTCTTGCTGTGCTGCCTCTTTTCCTATTTCTTAGGGATTTTTCCAGAACATGTTACTACCTATCTTAGTTTGAAGACAGTGAACCTCACATTATGATGACTTGGTCTTGAGGCCGGGATTGCACTGCAAACACCAAAACTGTTGTGCATTTCACCTTAGGCTTTTTTCCTACGTGTCCTCCCTGCCTATCAACTGTCACTGATTTCTTACTGCTGTCAGTGGGTCTGAATTGACCACCCTTATTTATTCTAGTCTGGCCAGGTAAACAAGCCAGGCCCTGAGCAAGGGTACTGCAGCTGCAATGCTTGGCTACGCAAACAGATAACTCTCGGCATAACATACATGGGCTTCGTGTCCATTCACAACTGTTCCACTCCTCGGGGCTTTTCCTATTTGGTTTCATTTGGTAACTGGATGGCAAAAGTTTTTGAAAGTCTGACGGCCAGGTACATAAGCAATAACTTACTGTTTTTCAGTTGTTCTGCTTGAAAAAGGGTTGTAACTCCACTCCTGCTGTGCACAGCTTGATTGGTAGATGAGGTGTACTCCACATCTACCAACCTTTGGATAATATGACAGACATTCTTGGTGTACCCAACCAAGCTAATCACTGGCTGGGCCTAAAAATACCAAATTAAAAGATTGTCGGGGCTTCCCTGGTGGCGCAGTGGTTGAGAGTCCGCCTGCCGATGCAGGGGACGCGGGTTCGCGCCCCGGTCCGGGAAGATCCTACATGCCGCGGAGCGGCTGGGCCCGTGAGCCATGGCCGCTGAGCCTGCGTGTCCGGAGCCTGTGCTCCGCAACGGGAGAGGCCACAACAGTGAGAGGCCCGCGTACCGCCAAAAAAAAAAAAAAAAAATTGTCAAAAAAAATAAAAAATTAGTTGTCAATTCCATTTTAATGGTAGTCATTGATGAAACTACCATTAAGACTACCATTTTTTTCAGTAATTTGTAGCTGGTGAGCTAACATGTTTTGATTTTCCCACTTCCGCAATAAAAAACAATTTGAAATTCAGAAAATTACAAGTAAAAATTTTCAAGTGAAAAAAGTTAGTTCTCAAAATAATCTGCTAATTTAAGATTTATATTTACCTAAGAGACAATCCTCCATGTTGGGAAGAGAGAACTGTTAGGTAAGTACTAGAATAACAAACAGGTTCCATGTTACGTGCCAGCTCTGATTCGTGATGGCCACCTGAGCTCCGTGTTCAGGGTTACCAGGCTGCCTCTGGGCTCAGTGTGAGACAGGGTTGGCAGACAGATTCCCTGGCTGAAGGCCCTTTTCAGATCAAAAAGTCCATGTTTCATGTTACAGATGGGAAATAGGCCCAGAGGAGGAAGCCACCAAGTCATGTTCCCTAACATGTAGGCCAGAGCTTAGATCCCTACACTGATGGGGAGCTCACCATTTTCCAGTCTCCTGTGTCCATGGGGAGGGTCTCTTCCTGTGCACTGGCTCCCAGAGGCCCTCCCAGGTCCAGGCGGAGGGGCTGCTGTCCTGCAGCAAGGCCCCAGCCTTCACCCCTGCTGCCAGACCTGCGCTCCCGGAGCCCTTCCTTGGGGCGCAGAGTGAATTCCAGGACTGCACGTCCTGGGCTGTGCCCGTGGGTTGGGGCGGGCCCAGGCTGTGCTTTTAATGACACAGTATTTCAGGGTTCGGGCAGCTGGACGCAGTCCGCTCCACCAGGTAAATTACAGGCTTACCAAGTCAGAAATCAAATAAACACTCCAGCTGCCGGCTACAAGGAGAGCAGAGGTTTCCGGGAACCGCCCCACCCAGCTCAGCTTAATTGCCGCCTGTCACTCCCCTGGGACCGGGGCCTTTTCTCTGGCTCACAGGCCCCGAGAGACAGGACAGGGCTCCTGGGCACACAGGGTGACGCAGACTTGGTTGAACAGTCTGTTCTGACAGCTTCTGGACACGGGCAGGTGCTAACAAGCCTTGCCCTCGCTCCACGCCTGGCCCCAGGCTGCCCCGTGTCCCAGAGCACTGGAGGCAGGAGATGGCAGAGAGTTTCCACTCCACATGCCAACTCTAACCTGTTGGTGGTGGCCACCTGGAGTTCTGTGCTGGTCATTTTGAAATTCTATCCAGATTTGAAAGAAAAAATATCAAGGTTGATTATCGATGACTGCCGTGCAGAAGGTTAAGGGAAACTATGTCACCCGTGCTGGGCATTGTCACCCTGGGCCACCCGATGTATCCACCATACTTGGCTCAGCAAAAAGATAACTTCCACAGACCTGAACTCCTGATGGTTCAACATGGTGACAGACAGACGGGGTCAATAAAGCCCCCAGGATTTTTTGTTTCCCTGAAGTGTCCATGCCCTGCACGTCTTCCCCAGACAGCAGAGGCAGGTCAAGGGAGGAAGACAGGGAAGATGAATGCCATCGGCCTTGGCCCTAAATCATGCTGTCCATTTAGCTCTTTCTGGAGGCGACCCACATGCCTCCTTGTGGCCAGCGGTTTGGTAATTCAGATCCACAAATATAGCCCACCGAGGGCAACTCCACACTCTAACAGAAGTGCCCAGAAATGCCCAGTTTTGCACCTGGGAAGGGCAGGCAACTGGAGATGGACCAGGACCTGTCTACACATCCCCAGACCCTGTCGTGGACGGTGAAGGGCCTGAGGTGGCCATCCTGGGCTGCAGGTGCCTCTGAGTTCGTCCCACATCCGCCCACAGCTAGGCCAGCAGTGGACAAGGGCAGGTCCTCAGACAGGACTCTCTGCCAGCCCCAAAGAACGGTCAGCCCGTGCTTCTGGGGAGGGGGCTGGGGTAGGACCCTGCTGCGGACGCAGACCGCCAGGCCGGAGTTCCACCACCGCCTCAGGCGCCGGGCGGGGGCGGGGCAGAGGGGCCAGGGAAGGACCAGCCCCTGGCAGGATGTGGGCAGCGGAGGGGCGCCCTCGCTGCCGCCCTGCCTGAGCTGTGAAGGCATTAGGGGGTGCCCCCTGCAGTGGGCTGACCTGACCCGGTAGGGGCGGCGCAGCAGGCGGGGTGGGGCCTCAGTGGCAGCCGCAGGCGCGGACCACCATGTTGCGGTGCTTGCGCAGGATGACGTTGTTGCTGCTGTCGTAGTAGAGCACGGAGGTGGCGCTCAGCTTGGTGGGCGCGCAGCACGCCTTGGGCACCGCGTCAGGCTTCATCAGGTGCACCTGGCGGGGAGGGGGCGGCAGGCAGAGGCGTGAGAACCGCGGGGACCCCGTCCCAGCCCCCAGCTCCTGCCGCTCGGCTGCAGCCGCTCGCCTCTCCCCGGCGCCATCTCGCCCCGCAGCCCGGCAGGTGCTGGCGCGAACTCTGCCCCGGCCCCGCCCCCCTGGCCACCCCCACCCCTCCCCCCGCCCCGCCGCTGCCCTCAGACCCAGCCAGGGCACCTGTGGCTTCTGTCACAGCTCCTCCCGTCAGACAGGACGACCCTGACCCTGCTGGCCCCCCGCACGTGTCCCAGGTCCTGCCTGCGCCCCTGCAGCGCCGCCCCCGGGGTCCCCTCTGCTCCTCTCTTCCCCCTGCGCTTCTGCAACGTCCCTGATCGTGTCTTGTCCGCATGAGCTGTTTCTGGTCCGTCTCCCCCTCCAGACTGGGAGCCGGTGAAGGTCCGTGTTACACGTGCTAGCGGCCAGACTTCTAGGCTCACCCTTGGGGTGTCCGACACTGTTGTTTCTCAAAGCACCTCCACCCCTCCTAACAATTTCTAGGCAGGGATTGTTCTGGGCAGATGACCACTGAGGGCACAGGGACCGAGTCACCTGCCCAGTTCCATGGCTGAAGCCAAGGCCGTGGCACGACTGGAACCTGGCACGGGGATTCCGTTACCCTCCTCCAAACAGCTCTACCCCTAAAGACAGCCCGACTGAGTGAGCTCTTGCAGCCTCCACAAAAATATTTATCTGGAGACTCGGCAGGATGAGCTGCCGTTCACCCTGGACTCTTCATCGGGGCCCCACATGGAAGGGCCTGTCCAGCCTGTCAGGGGCTGGAGAGAAAAGGGAGCCTGCTTCCATCCACCGGGAACTCCCAGGCCACACGGAGGCTGCTGAGCAGGACCTGGGTGAAGCCGTCTCATGGGGGGCCCTGTCCGGCAGCCTGGACCCCGGTCCCCAGAGCCCAGCCTTACCCCAGAAGCCCCAGCTCTGAGCAGCCTGCTGCCAGGACAGGCTCCATCACCCCTGACCTTCTTCAAGGAAGGCAGCTCCCCAGGGGTCCAGCAAATCCCATGTGACCATTGGGAAAGGAGGCATTATCCTGGGGTCCATGCTGCCTTAACTCATTTGCTCTAGGGCATCACCTTGAACAACCTGTAACTGCAGTGTCCAGGTCAATGTTCTAGAAAGAAGCCTCAGCACTAAAAAGCATTTAAAACACTTAGCAATAAGCAGCAGCAACAGTGTTCCTATTAGAAACTTTTTCAGCATTTAGTTTCCCCAGACACCGGGGCATCAAAAGCCTGTAGAGACACAAAGAGCCCAGAGGGACCCAGAAAAAAAAGCCAACGGGAAAGGAACAGGAGGGGAAACCAGAAGGGCACAGGGTACCTGGGGACTCCTGCACAGGAAGAGGGGGCAGAACCCACACGTGTGTCACCCACCCCGACCCTGAGGGCGTGTGTGACACACAGGAGGCCGAACGTGCCAGTGAACATGGTGCACGTGTGTGTTCCGACGGCACAAGTAGCCGTGTGGGATGCCCGCCTATCATGCACGGGCTGTGCCTCTGACCACCAGCAGGCGGGCCTTTGTAAGTCTGGTACCCACCGCATGGACATGCAAGTCCCCCACGTGCACGTGTCTTCAGGTGCATGGGTTGGGGGTGGCCCACACGGGGACCAGTTTCTGCACGGCTGTGGGATTTCACTGCACGTGCACGCAGAAAGGTTTCCATGTAGAGAAAGCTCCCTGACACAGCAGTGCTGCCATCACCTGCTGGCTGCACGCGCCCCTCTCCTCCGCAAACCCCTCCCCTGGGCGTCCAGGCAGAGGGACACGGTACTGACCAGGGACTGCAGGATGGCGTGGTTGGTGGCATTCATGCAGGAGTCCAGTGGGAAGGAGCACTCCCCTTCACAGTAATAGGCTGAGTAGCCTTGGGGGGCGATGACCCAGTCCTGGGGGCAGGTAATGGGAGAAGGTGAGTCCCATCCATGTGCCCCTCCCGAGCCCCCCAGTCCAGCACCTGTCACAGCACAACTCAGGGCTGCCCCTTACCCTCCCTCAGCCTCAGGGCCCACCAGCCCACCCTCGGGCCCCTCCCAGGGCAGTTTCCCCCAGAGGTCTGACATCCACCAGAAGACCCTCAGCAGACAGGGCTGGGCACGATCTCCGTCCCCTTCATGCGCCATCAGCGCTCTGCTTCGTCCTCCCAGCCCACCCCCAGTCACAGCAAAGGCCAGTGGCACTGCCCACCCTGGCCTCAGTTTTCCTGCTGCAGCTCTGACATTTTATGGCTAAGGATTCAGACAGTCTCCATTTTCATGGTTTTCACAAAAAAAGCACTTTTCACTACAGAAGCAACACATTCTCCCTTTAGAGAACTTGGAAAAACACAGAGGAAAATAAAACAAGAAAATGCAAATCCCCCATGTTTCTACCTCCTCTTGGACATACACTTGCCATCTTCAAGGTGGGGACTGTCATTTAGGAAAGAAGGAGAGTCAGGAATTACCAGCCAGCCAAGGTCCTGGAAGCTGACATAGAGCTCATGCCGACGGCACACCTGTCGGCCGTGGGAGCCGTGGACGTCGTCTGCGGGGGACAGAAGGGGCGAGGTCTTTGCTGAGGTTCCTGCTTTGTGCACCTACCACGGGGAGCTCCTGAGGTGGGGGATGCCCTGATGGGCTCATTTGTTGAGTAAATGAACGATGGGAAACTAACCCATTTGGTCTCATAAAGCCCATCTCTGCAGCTCTGCTGGCGCCGTGACCCTGGTCAAGAACCTTCGACGGCTCCAGATGATTCCCCGTGGTTACAGTCACCCCACGCTCAGCCCAGCCTCCCCTGACTTTCTGCCTGTGACTCCCCATGGTCCACTCAGCAGTCCGGGGACCCTCTGCCGCCCAGCAGCCCCTCCTCCTTTCCTCCGGAGACACCCCTGACCTCATCCGCCTCTCCAGCCACGCCCATTCCACAGGACAAGTGGCTCCCACTGAGGCCAAGCAAAGCCTGGCTCCCCGTGAAGGAAAGGAGGGCACCAGGGGGCTCTGATCCCAAGGGGCTTGGCCCGGTAGGGACACCTTCACAGAAACGCTTGGATCCTGCAGGGCGCCCGGGGCAGCACCGAGGGCCACCAGGGGCACCTGATTTTGACGGGGGGGTGGGGGGGGCCTGGTGAGCCAGGGAGGGCAGGAAGGGACTTCAGGGCAGCAGGGGCGGTGAGGGCAGATGCTCAGAGCCCTGGAGACCGTGCAGTGGCTGGTCCCCAGGGTGCAGGGGCAAAGTGGTGTCAGGAAAGGTGGCTGGGTGACTGACCATGAGCCTGACCCCACTGAAGCCAGGAGGGTTCTGTCCCCACCACCTGGTCCCCAACCTCACCGAAGATCCCCGGCAGTTTGTTTGGGGGCGGCAGCTCGTTGGTTCTTTTCGGCAGCCTCCTCCTCAGGGGCCTCACCGCCCGAGGGGCTCGGACGGGGCCGGGGCTCGCCCTGAAAAAGGTGACCACGAAAGGCTGTTGGGAGCGCGGTGCCTGTTGCCCCAGCAGACCGGCCAGGCCAGGATCCACGCTGCGCCCTGAGACGGAGAGAGCAGAGAGGACGGTCACTCGAGGGTGGGGCCCTGCAAGGGGACACAGCAGGAACCTCTCTGTGGGCGGGCCAGGAGCATGGAGCCTGAGGCTGCAGGGGACCCACTGGGCCTCGGTTTCCTCCTCTGAAGACCCGAGTCCCAAGTCCAGCCCCAGCCCCCAGCGGGCAGGTCTGCAGGAGCGGGGGAGGGTCCTTGGGAGCACAGGCTCGGGATTAGTGATGGTCCAGGGCACCGCCAGTTGTGACAGCGCTTTACAGCTTTCAGTCAGTTCACGTGATGATCTCAGCCAGTCTTCATGGTGACGCCAGACCCATCATTTCCCTGAGAAGCATCAGAGCCCCTCGGTGACGGCTCAGAGCACCACTACCGGGGACTCTCAGAACCAGGGTTCCCATCCATCTCGGGGCCCCGAGGCCCGAGTTCTACCTTCCACCCCATCCTTTCTGGGGATCAGTGTAGGATTCACAACACCCGGCTGGCGGGAGCGGCTGCCAGGACTCAGTGCTTGCTCTGCTGAGCACCGCCCAAGAGCAGGCCACTCACCGACGCCCCCAAACGAGACCCCAGGCTCCGCGGGCAGAGACATTTATCCCAAGTCCACGTTCAGACACGTGCATCTAATTCCAGAGCCCTTTTTATCCATTTAAGTTCTCAACCAGTGGGTTTGTGCTTTGAAAAGGAAGAAAGAGAGAAAAGGCTGTGGGCAGAGACATGATGGGGCCTCAGCCTAGGAGCAGTGATGCTGGTAAAGCTGGGGTTTTACCCGCAGCTGCTAAAGCCTGAGGAGGCCGGAGAAACACACTGCTCATCCCCGGAAAAGCCACCTCCACCAGTAAAGCTATCTTCCTGTACCTCTTTGCAGTTCCAATGACCTCTTGTGTTTTAATTGTCAAAGTGATTATAACAACAACTGTAAAGAACCTTAGAAAAAATATCTCCCATAAACCCCTCCCCTGCTACAACGCATCATTTTCATTTTTCTGGGATATTTTCATATGTTAATTTAAATTGTGAGCGTAAGAAAGAAGTCTGTATTTTTCCCAATTTTTCCACGTAAACATTTTCTTGGTTGTTAAGTCTCAACTATGAACATTTCAAATGTATAAAATTCCTTTGAGTAGATACATTTGAATATTTAGATATTAGTTCATCTTTAGACATTTAAGTTATTTCCTGGTTTTCATCATAAAGATGAGAATGTGATAGAACCTCTTCATGTCCTTTCCCTGTGGAATTTTCTCACACTAAACAACAGGGCATGACTACAAGCTCACTGTTAATGTTTCTTAAAACCCAGGGCCGAACATCCCACTTCCAGGTACATTTCACCCCAGTGTTGCAGCAGTGATGCACAGGCATAGACACACAAGCCCATATATGTATGTGTACACACACGTGTGCATTTATACAGCTAGTGTACACATGTGCACATACATAAACATGTGTGTTCTTTTAGTGGGTCTCATGATCCTCCACTGCACATTACAGGTCAGGGACATCACCGGCCCTTACACAGCTGTGCTTTAGCCCTGAGTCCATGGGCCAGAGTTGACTAAACAACTAATCGACCAGAGACTAACCTTTGACCTATGACATCACCTGCCACAAACATGCACTGGGCCCATCAGAGGTGCCACTCAGGGATGACCCTGCTGAGACAGGAGCTGACACTGGAAGGGGCCCAGGGAGAAGCCATTCGGGGAGTTTGGGTCATGGCAGGTTAGGGTCACGAGGAAGAACAGCAGGCCCGTGAGGATGCAGAGCCACAAGACACACAGCAGCCTTTCCACAGAGGGAAGGCCCGTGAGGGCACCAGGAGGCGGCCGTGGAGCGACGGGGGCAGGCGGGCGGCTGTCGTCCACGCGGCACTGGAGCGGAGCTCCACACCTGGTGGACACATGCGGCGGCCTTGGCCCGGCAGCCCTCCAGGCCTGTGTGTGCAGCCGCCCTGTCCTGTGAGTCCCTGGAGAGCCCTGTCCACTGAGAGGCCAGGGAGACCTTCGGTGCTCCCGAGGCTGTGCTCACTGTAGGCTTTTCTTGTGCGACTGTCTGGTCAAGGATCGTATTGGGGTCTCCTGGGCGCAGAGAGATTGGGTCACAGGGCAGGCCCCGGCTGTCCAGGTGGTGGCCCCCAGGCTGCCTGGCTCTGGCGGGACCCTTTCCAGAAAGCAGAGGCAGGAACTTCAGGAACCTCTGAGGCCCAGGGTCCCTGCCTCTAGACCTGAACTGTGAGGGTGCTGGTAGGCATGCTGTCCCCTTTGTGAGAGATGTGGGATGTGTGGCCACACCTCGAGATGGGGGCCACACTGTGGCCTCCCCCAGCACGCAGACCCAGATGAAGATGCTGCTCCTCTGGGCCAGGAAGGCCCCTGACACCTCCAGCCTCCCCCCATTTCTGAGTCTACCCCGTTAGGGCCCGGATGTCTTGGCAGCTCCCCTGCCCTATCACAGCCCTGGGGATTCATGCCCCCTCCCCTGGGCCAGGCCAAGATTGCTCCCATCTCTCCCCAAGGCCTCTTTCTCCTCTGGGTGCCACCTGCCCCTTCCCTGCAGCCCCTGCCCCGCCTCAGCCTGCGGTCATGGATGTGACCCTAGTGCCACGTTGAAGGACAATCAGGACGCCTGGCTGAAACCCTTGGAGGGGATCCAGCTGTGACCAGGTGTGCTTTTGTCCCACAGGTTATTTATTTCCTCACCGCATGAGAACTAGGAACTCAATGCTTTTCCTTCTTGCTACTGTTTAACAGACCTGTAACTCTTCTGCTCCTAGAACCTCTGCCTGTCCCAGGCTGATGCTGGAAGACGTCTCCCACCACGCAGGGCAGATCAGTCCTCCTCCCCAGAAGGTGCTGCACAGTCCACTCAGTGACGTCCATCCACTGCCCGCCTGGTCACGGTCCCCTGACACTCTGTGGCTGTCCCCTCAGGGGCACTGTCTCTCCACTCCAGGATCCGGGCCTCCCGTCAGGGTGAGGCCGCAGGGAGCCTCTCTGAAAGGCCTTCCTTGACCAGCTGGAGCTTCCTGTTCTTACCCACGGGCTCCCATCCATTTTGTGCAGCCCTAGAGCCGCACTGAGAAAGCGCAGCCTCCATGGCAGGCCTGGGTTTGAACCCCACACACGCACGCACGCACGCACGCAAACGGAAACTCATTTTTTTCTGTCTAGTGTGTGAGACTGTGGATTCAGGATGAAGTACGTCACTGCCCCTCATGGGTTTCAAGGGAGTATGAACAAGAGGCTGGTTTAGGCTCCGTAACAGAGAAGAAGGGTCTAAGTGTCTGATCTGGACGACACAGGAACACTATGATTTAAGAAGAGAAAACCCATCTAAGTCCACCGCCCGGGTTTGTAGAACTCCTCCCATCCTAAGCCGCAGCCTTTGGCCACACACAGGCGAGCCGTTTATTCACAGAGGAGACTTCCTGGTGGAATGTCGGCACCAAACAGTCTCTCCCCCTTCAGTTGCCCCTATTACCAGTTTACTGGCCGCCTAGACGGTCTTGCTTCCCTTCTAGAGACATCTATTTAGCTACGAGGAGGAGAAATGTGAGAGGCAGAGGAGGTGAGGCTACAAGGAAACAAAACTTAGTGACAAAATGAAAGTCCCCAGAAGGAAAGTCAATAGGGCCAGAGGAAAAAATCTTTCATTTAGACAGCGTTTCTCCTGGTTACGAATTCACATTTATGTGTGTATGTTTTCATAGTTCCAGTACACTAAAACGGTGCCTTCCACAGACTCTGGGTGGAGTTGTTCCTCCCCCATCACTTTTCCCTACGTTTCATGATTCATTCACAAGAGCAAGAACTTCAGTGAAACCTTTCCCATGGGATCATCTCAAGCTGTATAGAATTTAATGTAAATATCACAGACAGGGAGCAGGGTGATTGGAGCAGAGCTTTCTCAGAACTCACAGGACATATAAGGTCAGTGCCTCTGTTTTCCTTTCGTTTTTAATTAAAGGCATGTCCCTCTTGAGAGAACAAAGCCTATCCAGTGGCAGCCGGTCTGGGATGGCAGGAGAAAGCCGGCCAGATGCTGGTGAAATGCAGAAATGTGACTGAGGCTTTCTCAGGATGCAATCCAGGAGGTTAAAGGGAGAAACACACGCTCTGGGACCAAGGTTCACTTTCCAGCTAGGTTTAGACGTGCTGCGTTGCTCTGTTGCAAGTGGGACCTTCCCGGACCAGGGCTCAAACCCGTGTCCCCTGCATTGGCAGGTGCATTCTCAACCACTGCGCCACCAGGGAAGCCCAGTCCTCCAGGCATGTCAAACACGGCCTTCTCGGTGATGATTCAGTCCACACACCGCTTTCCATTCAGCGGCATGGTACATTTCTCCAAAATTTTGGGTTCACTGGCCTTGGTGGAGTGCTCCGTGGTGACCATCACTCTGGTCTCGGTACTGGACACCAGATCCATCGCACCCCCCATTCCTTTCACCTTCTTGCCGGGTATCATCCAGTTAGCCAGGTCACCATATTTGGAAACCTGCATGGCTCCCAGCAAGGTTAGGTCGATGTGTCCCCCTCAAATCATGGCAAATGAGTCATCGCTGGAGAAAAAACAGCCCCCAGGAAGAAGGATCACTGTGTGCTTGCCCGCGTTGTTGAGATCTGCGTCCACCTCCTCTTTCAGTGGGAACGGACCCAAGCCCAAGATTCCATTTTCACTGTGAAGATGAACGGTTATACTGGGGCTGATGTAGCTGGTGGCCAGAAGAGGGATTCCTATGCCCAAACTGGCACACAGGCCGTCCTCAAAGTCAAGAGCTGCCTGCTTGAGGATCCGTGTCCTTATACTATCTGCAGACTTGCATATTTCATCATCCTCTTTCCGCATCGTTAAACGCTCATTTCTTTTCTCATATTTTCCCCCCTGTATTCCTCGATCTAAGTAAATGTTAGGAACATGGATGTCCTCTAAGTAAATGTTAGGAACATGGATGTCCTCTGGGGCAAACGACACCAGGTCCACAATTTCTTCAATCTCCACCACTGAGGTTCTCGCAGCTTTGCACATGGGCTCGTTGAAGTTCCTGGCACTGGCCCTGAAGATGACGTTTCCTGCCCGGTCGGCCTTCCACCCTTTCACCAAAGCAAAATCGGCCGTGACGTCGTGCTCCAGAAGGTAGTGCTGTCCGTGGAACTCCCTCACCTCCCTGGGCGGACTCAGGATGGCGATGTGGCCGGCCTCTAAGTACTTGCTGGGTGCGCCTCCCTCCTGGGCCAGGGTCCCGCAGGCCGTGGGGGTGTGGAAGGCGGGCACGCCGGCGCCCCCCGCGCGGATGCGCTCGGCCAGGGTGCCCTGGGGTGTGATCTCCAGCTCCAGCTCGCCCGCCAGGTACCGGTGCTCGCAGAGCGAGTTCTCCACCAAGTACGAGCAGACGATGTGGGTTCCCAGGAAAAGGCCGAGCCCGAAGTTCTCCTCCCCCACATTGCTGCCGACCACGGTCAAGTCCTTCACGCGGGTCTTGAGCAGCGCCCCTATCAGGTTCTCCGGGATCGCGCAGAGGCCGAAGACCCGGACCATGATCCTCGCGCCGTCCGGGATGTCTCTCACGGCCTCCACGGGGTCCGCGTAGGACTTGGCACGCGCGCGGGCGCTGCTGGCGAAGCCGCACACACCGCCCGTCGCCAGCGCGGGCACCGAGCGGCCGGCGGGGACCCGGCGCCCGAGCGCAGACTCCAGGAGCCGCAGGGCTGCCATCGTCCGCTCCGCTCCGGCTGGGGCTCCGGCCCCGGGCCCAGCGGGGACAGGCGGCGGCCGTGCGCGCCCCGCCCGCGCGTCACAGGGCAGGGGGCCCCCGGCGGTGATGCGGCCGCCCGGCTGGCTCCCCGCCGCCCCGCTCCGTCTCCGCGCTCCGAGGGCCCGAGGCGCCGAGCTTCCCGGGCCGCGAAGGCGGGAGGCGGGACCGGTCCGGACCGTCAGGCGGGACTGGAGGGATCCGGGGACTGGCGCACGGAGGCCCCGAGGCGACGTCCCTCCGGGGAAGCCTGGGCGCCGTCTCCTTCCTCTCCATCGTCACCCTTCCTCCCCAGCGCGCTACTCCCGTCCCCCCGCCCCCAGATCCACCTGCACGTCAGCGGTTCCCACACCTGTGTCCCCAGCACGTACTGTCCTGGAACCACATTTGTCACAACTAATCAACCAATACTGGTATCTTATTATTTACTAAACATCACGATCTACTCAGATTTCATTAGTTTTCTCCAGCGTCTTTTTTCCAGGATCCCACCCAGGGTCCCACATTGGCATATAGTCATCACAACTCCTTAGGCACCTCTGGGCTGTTACAATTTCTCAGACCTCCCGTGTTTTCTGATGACCTTGACAGTTTTGAGAAGTACTGGTCAGGCAGGTGTTCTGTAGAATGTCCTTCAGTTTCAGGTTGTCTGATGTTTTTCTCATGGTGAGACTGGGGTTCTGGGTTTTGGGGACGAAGACCATGGAGGTGAAGTGCTGTTCCCACTCCGTCAGATCAAGGGTGTCTGGGAGCTACATGACGTGTTCATGGGAGCCTGAGCACCCGGCTGAGGGGTGCCGCTCAGGTTGCCCCTGCAGAGGTACTGCCCCAGCCCCCGGCATACTTTGGGAAGCAAGTGTGTGAGTGCAGCCCACACTGAAGGAGGGGAGAGACGCTACACCCCCTCGAGGGGGAGTGTCTCAGAGGGTTGTTTTATAGAACGCTGAATCAGATCCTGTCCCCCTCCACTGCTATTAAATAAGATGACATCTATTTCAGAGTTACTGTTTTGCCCACTTCTCTCAGCCTCTTCACAGCCGTTGCCCAGTCCCCTGTGCTCCAGCCATGGTGGTCCCCGCTGTACCGCAGACACACCAACCCTAGGCCCACCAGGAGGCTCTCCCCCAAACACCTGCGAAATGAATGAAGGTGTGAATCCTCATTCTACAGATGAGGAAACCGAGGCTTAGGAAGGTAAGTAACCTGCCAAGGTCACCGAGTTAGAAGGCTGCAGAGCCGAGATTCACACCCAGGCCTCTGCCTCGGAGCCTGAGGGTGTGAGCGCTTCCCCTCGCCCAGCCCAGGACGGAAACTCCTGGTGCAGAAGGCAGCTCCGTAGAGTAGAAAGAATCTCCCATTTCTTGGGGAGGGAAAACGTGGACTCACTCTGAGCAACACAGCTGTTGGTCCTGCAGAAGGAGAGGAGGGACTCTCGGCGGGTAGGGGTCTCCTGCTGTCCTGCACTGCGGGAACCTCACTCTCTACCCACTGAGCCCCCGCGGAGGGGTGGATACCTCTCCAGGCCTCCAGGGCCACATGAGGGGCTCCAGCTGCGCCTGCCGCCAGCAGCTTCCTCGGAGGAGCCCCCAGGGGAAGGTTCGCTGCTGACCCGCGTCTTACCATCATCTGTTTCCACATAGAGGCGGAGTCCCAGGTCCTTGTTACGGTTCAAGAGCCAGCGGTCACTGGCTGCTGTCACGTCCAACACCAGCCAGCCCTCGTCCCCAGATCGGAGCGTCTGAAGATCCAAAAAGAACAAGTCAGACTCCCTGTGGACACGAAAGAACAATTAACCGAGGGCCGGCACAGCTGCCTTTGTGTTTCCAGTGCCCTCCTGGGGGACCGTTAGTGGGGCATCTACCCCGCCTGGCTCTGACCTGGGTGCCTTACATGCCTTTTCTCACTGCGTCTACCGTACAAAGGTGTTACTGTGCCCAGGTACAGATGCGGAAACTGAGGCTCAGGTGCTCAGTGACCTGCCCATGTCCCACAGCTAGGACAGTAGGATGGGGACTTGAATCCAGGACTGATGCTGGGCCTCTCCCCACGGTGACACGAGGCCTCGGGCCAACCATCTTTGTCCTTTGAGGGTGGGCTGCCCAGGAAGCTCCCCTTCTGTCCTTTGGGAAATGTTCCCCCCGGCACCCAGGGTTGGGCTGGACCCTCCGACAGAGGCTTGAGCGGGCCCGCGGGGCGCAGGGCAGGCACCTGTTGGACTGCTCCAGGACCACCTCGAACATGCTGACGTGGAGAGTCCAATTGAGCAGGTGGGTACTGGGCAGCTTGTAAATCCGGAACTCCGCGGCCGTGACGGCCTCCCCCGCCGGGATCTGGGTCAGGTCAAAGCGGAACTCCTTCCACTGGGGCTCCTGGTGGCCCAGGGTGCGGTCCCGCTCCACTGCAAGACAAAGTGGGACTGGCGGTCACTTGTGGTTCCAGCTCGGGCTCCGGGGTGGGCAGGGCCGGGTGGGATCTGGGGGCCTGGGCAGTCTGGGTGGGACCGCTCCCTGCTCGAGAACAGGCTTGTCCCAGCTCTGCCTCCTGGGTGCCGAGAGGGCTCGGGGAGCTGTGTCGTGAGGCGCCTGGCACGGCACCTGGCACACGGCGGTGCCACAAGGGCAGTGTCCATGTCTGGTCCGCAAGCCCCAAACCCAGCCTGCCCCGCTCAGCACCCTGCTGGCTCTGGGACCCACAGATGGGCACAGGGCAGGTCCCTCCTCTGGGGAGATGGACATCAGACCCAAGGCAGAAAAGGGCCACGGTGGCAGCAGGGACATAGCTGAGTGCACTTGGGCAGGACGGGGCTCCCGGAGTCGGCCGGCATGTGGATGGGAGTTGAGGGGACAGAGGGCTTTGGAGCTGGGCCTTGAGGGGTGAGAGTGAATTTGCCACGATGTCAAGGGAGAAGGACGCTGCAGAGGCAGGGTCCAGCCTGAGCAAAGGCCTAGAGCCGCGGAACGACAGCACCGGCAGGGAAAACAACAGCCATAAAGCCCAGCAAAGGGTGGAAGGACGGCAGGACCCTCTTTGGATCAAGGGGAAGCAGGAAGCGGGGCCGGAGGGAGACACGGAAAGAACCAGGAAGAGGCGAGGTAGGATGACAGCTCCTGGAGATGCTGGGTCAAGTGCTGGGGAAGCTGGAGGGTCCCATGGCATGATCTGAGCAGGCTTCCCGGAGGAGGTGACACCTGAACTGGCCTTGAAGGATGGGACTGACTCTTGGTAGGTGGATAAGGTGGGGGAGAAGACATTCCAGGCAGAGGTCCTGCACAGGTGTGAGGTGCTGGGGCCGCCCACCATCCCGCAATGTGCGGCTCAGGGCGTAAGTCTGGCTGTGGCCTGACTGCGGAGAGCTGGAATTCTGGCCTCGGAGCGTGGGCTGTGCTCTGGCCAATGGGGCCTCAGGGCTCTGGGCAGCAAGGGAGTGTGGTTTAAGGGTAGAGTGGAAGCTATGTGTGGAGGCGAGGGTAAAGCCCAGGCTGGAGGGGACCCGAGGCAGGCCAGCGGCAGGGCTGCTCTAACAGTCTGGGCAAGAGACCGCAGGGGCAGAATAAACCCGTATTTCCCCAGCTGCCCGGAAATGCCCAGGACAGTATATTTAGAGCGTCTCCCTCTAGCCTCCTGTCACTTTCAAACACTAAAAATCTGTGTTTCCGCAAAGCAGGGGCGGGAGCCTCCCAGAGCCTTCCCCCAAAACCAACACTGAGATTTTAATTACATGTCTGTGAGTCTTTTTAAAAATTCTCTCTCTGGCTACTGGACTCAGAGACCACAAGTCACCAGGCTGGTGGCAGAGGCGGATGTGGGAGCACTTCCTGTCCTTGCGGTGGAGACCTGGCCCGGTGATGGATGGGCAAACAGCTGTGCTGGGCGGGGCCAGTGGACACATGTTTGGGCAGGAGATGGGCGTTTCATCCCCTGACCAGGGAGGAGAGGAAATAGAACCTCCATTGTCTGACAGGGTGCTGGGCCCGCAGTAAATGCCCAGCCACGAGCCAGGCTGTTCCAGGGGCAGCGTGTCATAGGAGGATCCGGGTCCTCCCATACAGGCAGGGCACGGAGGGCAGGGTTCTGGACCTTTGCCGAGTGATGCTCGCCATGAATATCACCGCACGAGTCCCCTCCTCCCTACACACTCCGACACAGAGCTTTGGGGACAATTTCTGTGGATTCGGTAACTGCAGAGACCACCTCGGTTACGTGACTGTGTAAGCATCCCTGATCTGCAGGATGAAATAGGTCCAGGCTGTTGGCCCTGAGAATAAGGAGGGGTCACTCAGCCATGCCCTGAACCTGACCCCTCTCAAAGCATTCTTATATATCTGCCCCTAAGGCACAGTGGGTGACCCTTGGTGGGTCACTGGGAACCTCTGTCTGCAGGCCTGACACTGACTCATTCATGTTGGATCCAGGACTGAGGGAACAACCACAAACCTGCCAGCTCCCGCGGGCACCAGACTCTGTAGCCTCCCTCCCTTGCTGAGCTGGGGGCCCGCGTGTGCTGGGTCAAGAGAGCCCTGTTCACCTGGGTTGACCCCAGTTCCAAACTTCCATCCGGTGGGTTTGTGAAATCGAAGCCCACCACCCCCTCACCCCCGCAACAGATCCAGCACAGGAAACTGCCCACCCCAGCAGGTCCAGGCAAGCACTAGAGGCGGGACAGTTTTAGGAAAATGATTTTCATCAGAAATTGGCGAAATATGCTGAGTGTGGAACTGAGTAAAGAGAGTGACTCCTTTATCTGACAGTCAGTGGGGAGGGGAGGGCGAGGCCCCCTGTGGAGTTGCAGGTTTTTCAGTGCCTGTGGCTTTGAGTTAGGAGAGAGAGTTCCCAAAAGCTGGTGTTCTGGGAAAGCATTTTCTGGCACCTCTATTTCCCCCTTGTTAACTGTGCAGACCGAGCCTGTTTTAGCCAGAGAGGCAGCTTAGGGCATCCTGGAGGGTTCTGGCCAGTGGTCAGGGCCTCACTGCAGGCCTGTCCCTGAACTAACCAGGTATGGAAATCCCCTCTGGGCCTGGTCTTCTGCTGTGTGAACTGGGAATGAGGAGACACCCAGCTTTCCTCACAAGTCCACGAAAGGACTTTGTAAATAGTCAGGCAATGGACTGGGAGGGATGGCTGTTCAACAGGAGTTTGGGATGAGCCTGACTTGCAATCTCCCAACTTTGAGCCAAGATGAGATACCCTCGAAGGCCATGTCAGCAACTGCAAGGCCATGGGGTGGAGGGGAAGGGGAGATTTTGAGTGATTGTTTTCTAAATGAGTGTACTCATCATTCATTTATTCATTCATTAATTTATCAAGTTCAATTTATAAACGAATTTATCAGGTTCTTACGGTATGTAAGCGTCTGTTCTGACTGGGAGCACAGCAGTGAACAGACAGAACAAGACAGCGCATTCACAGTGTTTACAGTCTAACGGGGGAGACAGAAGAGAAACAAACAAGACAAATAAAATAGGGGATGCCATTTCTATTGTAAGTAAAATACAGAGCATTATGGTTTCAAGAGGACTGGAAGGGGTAGGGGGGCTTGTCCTTGGGTGCTCAGTATGGCCTGCGAGAAGGAAATAGGTAAGCGCAGATGTGCGTATTCTCACATGGTGCTGGTAGGGATACCATGGAGAGGAATTTGGCAACATCCTTTTGCAATACCCTGGCAAAATTACCTATGAATTTATCCTTTGACCCAAGATTCCCAAAGACACACTGGCAAAGATATGAAAAGACAGGCACAATGCACTTCATTGGGCACAGGGAGCAGACAAAGGTATGTCTGGCTCCATAGGCACCTTGCCATGTTTATTTTCCACAAAATTATAAAAAGCTGCCCAAAGTGTTCAATCACTGAACCAGCTTTTCTGTCTGGAGAAGCAGCAGCAAATTAATTTACTTTCTGGATCGCCTTAATGCAGCCCCCAGAACAATACACAGTCACGATTCACCAGGGAGTGCTCACTGGACCCTCGGCCTTCGCCTCCAGCCCGATAAACCAGCTCCAGACCCCGCGGATGAGGGGAGGGCCCACAGGAGGAGGCGGCCTCCACCACCATGTCTGAGGCCCTGCACCCACAGCTCAGGCTCCAGATGCCACCCGCCCAACACCCTCATCGGCTTTGGCTATTTTTGTGCCTCGACAAAATGCAGAGTCACCCGGACAACCTAAATCTGTCTTGTTCCTGACCAGAAAGTAAGACTTCAAAAGACACCCCCTTCCTCCAGTCCAGTGTGGCTATTAAGAGAATGGCATCTTCTGACCTGACAGTCCTTCCTGCCCTCAAACCCTTCCCCAGCCCCTCAGGGCCCATGGGAGGGTCTTACGCTTGGCTCTGCTGTCCAGCCTCCGCCCCTCACCCACACAGGCTGGCCCTGCCCATCCTCACGGCCTCCTGGACCTTCTGGTGCAAACACCCTCCCCCTGGAGTCCCTCCCCGAAGCCGCTCTCTCCGGGGTTGCCCCATCCCACCAAGGATAAAGGCTATTTTCTTCTCGGTCCAGCTGTGAAAGCCCCCTTGCCCGCCTCTGAGCCCACACACATCAGCCTGCCGGGCTCTCCCTGTCCCTGTCCCGGGGGTCCCCGTCCCTGGTTCATCTGCCCTCTGGACGGTGACCACTTTGAGGACACAGACTGAACAACGTGGGGTGGAAACGGGAGGCCTCAGCAGTCTGCTCGTCCAGCCCCTCGTGTCCCGGGGGCCCAGAGAGGGGAGGCCTGGCTCCTCATCCCAAGGGCTCCTGGTCCCCAGGACAGCAGCTCAGCGTCCAGCAGCGCAGCCCCTGGGCTGGGGCGTCCTGCTGGTCTGGGAGTGGCTTCCACGTCACCGAGGGTTTCCAACCCAAGCCACCCATGTTCTCACTTTACTGTGGGACTCGCCTCCGTTCACGGCCCGGCCCCCGAGGTGGAGGACAGGCTCCCTCGGGGCCCTGGAGGCGGATGGGCTGGGCCCGTCTGGCTGGTCCTGCCGGTAACAAGGCCGAGGGGCCCCTCAGACCTAAGGAAACACCCGGGTCTCCGCGGCCCGTGCGGGTCCCGAGTGAGCTGCAGAATCCATCACCCCCCGGTTCTGCCCCTTCAGGGCTTCCTCCCGCCCAGGAATCTCAGCGCTGCCCAGAGCAGGCCCCCCGCTTCACTTCTGGGGGTATTTTTAGTCAGTTCTCATTACTGACTTTTTCAAGAGCTGTTTCCATAAATGGCTCTGTGCTTATAATTACTGGTCCAGGCCTCGGCCGGCTTCAGAGCCCAAATTAAAAGGGAACAACCTGCCCACTGCACCACATCAAGCCCGCCAAGGCCAAACATAGATCCAAGGAGATGTGAGCAAGAAGGATGCGGTTCCTCCAGTTCAAACCCAGGAAAGACCTGAACTGTGGGGCTTTCCAGAAAGACGTGGTCATGGTGACACATCCCCTTTCTCCCGTGGGGAATGGGTGCCCGTGAGGAGTGGCGGGTGTCCTCCCGCCCTGTGCCTCAGCCCTGGAGGAGCCCCATCAGTGGGCAGGGAGGGTGGGGGACACATTCTTTTGTGGGAGCTGGAAAGGCCTTCGTGGCAACCCTGCATAGATGGGAAACTGAGGCCCAGAGGGGCAGAGACTTGCTGGGGTCACGTGTCAGGTTAGGGGCCCTTCACGTGGACTTGCAGACTTGGAGCCCATATAAAATGAGTGGCCCTGGACTTTCTGGGTGGCGATACTGGTATGGGGGAATCACCTCTCCACAAGATTCTTCCATCAACAGGCGCCTGAGAGGTGGCCTGCTGAGGCCACCGTTCTCCAGGCAGGGCCCTGCAGGGACTCGGGTCCCAGGGGAGGGACAGGGTGATCTGCAAAGATGGGGAGGCTGGAGGGACCTCCCTGGCGGCCCAGTGGTTAAGACTCTGTGCTTCCAATGCAGAGGGCGTCGGTTCCATCCCTGGTCAGGGAACTAAGATCCCACATGCCGTGTGGCATGGCCAAATTATAAAAAAAAAAGCAATAATAAAAAAAAAAGATGGGAGGCTGGCCCTGCTTATGTGCCACCCGTCCAGGCCCAGAGTCAGATTTGGTCGCTGTTCTGAGGTTGTTCATAGTTTCTTAGTAGGGCCGGGGGGTGGGTAGGAGAAAAACGGACTAGATGCGCCCCCGAATCAGACAGGCAGAAAGCAACTCCATTCCTAAGAGAAATACAGATGATCGAGGTGGAGGGCGCTCGTGGAGGTGCCTTGGGGAGGAGTGGTCAGAGAACACTTTTCTAGGAAACATAGTTGAGAGTGGTGGAAGAATTCTGACAAGCAGAAATGGAGTAAAGTAACCGAGGCAAAGCACGGAGGTGGGAAATAATGTGTCAGCTCCCATTTTTTGAGCACTGAACTGTATGCCAGGCACCACCCTGGGCACGTCACACAGGCCATTTTTGTTAATGTTTACCTAACTGTGTTAGTTATCTATTGCTGGGTAACAAATTACCCCAAATATAGCAGCTGAAAACAACCAACACTTACTATTTCACATGGTTTCTGAGGGTCAGGAATCCAGGTGCTTAGCTGGGTGGCTCTGTCTCAGGGTCTCTCATGAGGTGACAGTCAAGCTGTCAGGTGGGGCTGTGGTCTCTGGAGACTTGACTGGGATGAACAGACCCACTTCTAAGCTCACACTTGTGGCTGAGGGTAGATGACTCCTCATGTGGACCTCTTACGACATGACCTTTCCTCAGAATGAGTCATCTTGGGGGTGGCAGGTAGAACCCAAGACGGAAGCTGCAGTGTTTTTATAACCTAATCTTGGAAGTGACACAGCATCCCTATTGTCACATCCTATTGGTCACATAGACCAGCGCTGGCCCAGTGTGGGAGGACATAAGGGTGTGAAAACCAGGAGGCAGGGATCATTGAGAACCATACTGGAGGCTGGCAACCACAGCAACCCTGTGAAAGAGGCATTCTTCACCCCATTTTATAGCTGAGAACACCGAAGACCAAGGAAGTTAACTGATTTGCACAAGACCACACCCAGAAGCCCCCAAGGTGGGATGAGAGTCTAGGTGTGTCTGTCTCCAAAGTCTACATTCTTTCTCCCCATCCACAGCCTCATCAGATTGGGGACATGTCAAGGGAACACCGCAGGGTCCTGCTGGACTAGAATGTCAAACGCCGAGTGCCAGGCTGGCAAGAAGGAACACGCAGAAGGAGCCCAATCAGGAGAAGCCATGAGTGGATTTTCACTTGAGGAACTGGAGTTCCAAGAACAGGCTGAGAGCTTTTTCACCTCCATGCCTCCCCTCTGCCTGGACGCCTTCTCCTTTCACCCGCTTCTGACTAAGCTCTACCCTTCTTTCAAGGTCCAGCACAATGCCACCTCCTTCAAAGCCTTCTCTGTCCCCCAGCCAGGAGGCCATTCATTCCTCCCCCTCTTCTGGCCTTGTTCATCCCCCACAAATGAGAGCGGGACCTGGTCTGTCTTCTGCAGCACTGAACCTTCATGCTCGTATCTGAGTGGGGGAATGGCCATTTCTCCCACTTTGCAATCATTTACATCGAGTTGTCTGTGGGCCTATCTTTCCCACTGTAATGAGCGGATCTTGGGCTGGGGCTCGTGCTTTGGAGTGGGCACCAAGATAACCAGGGAGGGCAACAGCACACAGTAGGTTCCCAGGAGTGTTTGTGAAGCAATGACCTCAGACTGAAGGATCCAACCTTCTCCATACCTGGGTCTTGCAGCCTTTGGCTTCCCCAGAACCCTTCCTGTATTCAGAGCCCTAGACTGTTCTGAAGGAACGGCTGCGGCTCAGGGGGCAGAGCCAGCAGTTAAAGGAAATAACTGGGTTTTACTTCTGGTCTTGTCACTGACCAGCTGGACTTGGGCTAAAAACAAACAAACAATCAAACCAGGCTAACATTTACTGAGCATTTACCAGGCACTGTTTCAGCCCTTTACATAGAGTAAGTCATTTAATGCTCATAGCCATCCTAGGAGGCAGGAACTATTATCGCTCCCATTTTACAGATGAGGAACCTGAGGCACACAGCAGTAAATAACTTACACAAAAGTCATATAAATATATCTTAGGTCAGACTTCCTGGGCAACAGGCTGAGTGGGTAGGTTTAGTGGAGAGTGTTCTTGCAGGGAACAAGCAGGAGTGGGCACAGTTGAACAGCTGACGCGATCACAAAAGGGCCAGCCCAGCCCATCTGCACGGGGAGCTCTGGGCTGATGGCCCTTCACAGTTGTCCCTCCTTGAGGCAAGGGGGCTGGGCATTTATACCCCAATAAGCCAGGATGTGGGGTGCCCTCAAGGAGGGTGCCCAACCTTGAGCAAGAAGCTGGTGGACTGATGTCGAGAGAAGGACCCAGCCGTCAGCAGCCCACCCTCCAAGCAGCTGGTGCAACAAGTGACGCAGTCCCAAAGAGAATACCTGGGGAGCACCGCAGCATCCACTAAAAACGAGTGGCAGAATGGGGATCTGATCCTGGAACCGTGTTCTTACCACTCGGCTCCAGGTCCCCAAGTAAATGATGGGGGTGGGAGGGGAGACAAACACAGCAGGCTCTTCCGCATAATTCTGCCTACTGTTTACTGAGCGGTGCCAGGCACTTGCTAAGTTTTTCAATGCTTTAACCTGTATAACCATTGCACTATGGTACAGGTACTATTATCCTGATTTTAAAGATGAGGAAACTGAGATGCTGAGACTTCAAGTAACCTGTTCAAAATCTCACAGATCTCAAGTAGCAGACCCTGAATTAAAACCTGGTCTTCCCCCACTGTGCTCTCCCACCTCCAAGGCCAACCTTCCTCACTGCTGTGACCCAGTTTTCATATCTGCTCCTTTGGATCTGGGCACCCAGGACCTTGGGCCAGTCACTTATACTCTTTGAGACTAGACTTCTCCCCTGTCACCTAGGGGCAATAGTAGTCATTTATCTCAGAAGGGTGAGAAAAGACTGAGAAGATGGGGGCAGGGAGGAGTAGCCAGGCATCAGGGATTCACAGGGCACACCATTCTGGTGGCCAAACAGAGTTTTGGAGAAAAGAGACCCACCTTCAACTCTTGGACAGAGAAATACCTTTGGAAACCATCAACAAAATGAAAAGGCAACCTACTGAATGGGAGAAAATATTTGCAAACCACATTTCTGATAAGGGGTTAATATCCAAAATATATAAAGAACACACACAACTCAACAGCAAAAAAACAAACAATCCAATTTTTTAAATGAGCAGAGGAACTGAATAGACATTTTTCCGAAGAAGACATACAAATGTCCAACAGGTACATAAAAAGGTGCTCAACATCACTAATCATCAGGGAAATGCAAGCCAAAACCACAATGAGCTATCACCTCACACTTGTTAGAATGGCTATTATCAAAAAGACAAGCGGGGCTTCCCTGGTGGCGCAGTGGTTGAGAGTCCGCCTGCCGATGCAGGGGACATGGGTTCGTGCCCCGGTCCGGGAAGATCCCACATGCCGCAGAGCGGCTGGGCCTGTGAGCCATGGCCGTTGAGCCTGCGCGTCCGGAGCCTGTGCTCCGTAACGGGAGAGGCCACAACAGTGAGAGGCCCGCGTACTGAAAAAAAAAAAAAAAAAAAAAAGACAAGTGATAACAAGTATTTGTGAGAATGTGGGAAAACGGGAACTCTTGTGCACTGTTAGTGGAAATGTAAATTGGTGCAGCCACTATGGAAAATAATACGGAGGTTCCTCAAAAAATTAAAAATAGAACCACCATATGATCCGGCAATCCCACTTCTGGATATATATCCAAAGGAAATAAAAACAGGATATCAAAGAGAAAAAAGTGTAAGTATGGTAGTGGTCACTTTGCAATATGTACAAGTATTGAATCATTACGTTGCACACCTGAAACTGATATAATATTATATGTCAATTATATGTTAATTTAAAAAAAGATATCTGCACTCCCATGTTCATTGCAGCATTATTCACAACAGCTGAGACGTGGAAATAACCTCAGTGTCCATCTACAGATGAATATATAAAGAAGATAAGGCGCGTGCGCGCGCGTGCACACACACACACACACACACACACACAAGGGAATGCTATTCAACTATGAGAAAGAAGGAAATCCTTCCATTTACGACAACGTGGATGAAACCTGAAGGTATTACGCTAAGTGAAGTAAGCCAGAGAAAGACAAATACTTCATGATATCACTTATATGTGGATTTTAAAAAGTTAAAAAGTCAGAAGAGTAGAAAAGTGGTTGCCAGGAGCTGGGGGTGGGGGAAATAGGGAGAGGTTGGTAACAGGGTACAAACTTTCAGCCGTAAGTTGAATAAGGTCTGAGGAGCTAATGTAAAACGTGGCGACTATAGTTGATAACACTATTATATCATTTTGAAATTTGCTAAAAGAGTAGAAATTAAATGTTCTCACACACAAAAAAGAATACATATGTGAAGTGATGAATGTGTTAATTAACTAGATGGGGGGAATGTTATATGTATATGTATAGTAAATCATCCTGATGTACACTTTAAATAACTTACAATTTTATATGTCAATTATACTTCAATAAAGTTGAAATAAAAATAAATGAATAAAAGGTAGATAGATAAAAAGAAAAATAATGTGGTCACTTAATAGTCACTTTCAAGACGGATAAAGGATTTATTGTTAAGTGAAAGACAAAATGGCAAAACAGTGGGCATTTAGATTCCACTTTGTAAAAAAGAATAACACAAATTGATAAAATATCAGGGCTGGTTGCTGGGGAAGGGCTAAGCTAAAGGACTAAACATTGGTTCTCCCTGAGGTAGACAGAGGATTACTAGGAGCTTCCATATTATATGTTTCTAGACATATGGTCTGAATTTTCTATCATGAAATTCTATAATGAATCTATACGGTATGAATTTTCTACAATGAATATGCATCAGTTCTATAAATCCCAAAACAAAGATAATCACGTTCCTAGTTTACAACACATGCTCACATTTAATACAGTCCAATTCAGCAGCACGTACTGCACCTAATGATGGGCCCTGGGCCAGGGGGAGAGGCAGCTTCTGTGTAGGACAAGAGCAAAGGATGTGCAGGCAGGGAGACAACCTGCTGTGTGCCTTGGGAAAACCACCAAACTACCCTGAACCTCACTGTCCTCTTTTTATTTTTATTTTTTTTTGCGGTACGCGGGCCTCTCACTGCTGTGGCCTCTCCCGTTGCAGAGCACAGGCTCCGGACGCGCAGGCCCAGCGGCCATGGCTCACGGGCCCAGCAGCTCTGCGGCATGTGGGATATTCCCAGACCGGGGCACGAACCGGCGTCCCCTGCATCGGCAGGCGGACTCTCAATCACTGTGCCACCAGGGAAGCCCCCTCACTGTCCTCTTTTTAAAGAAAGATGTGACAGTAAATGTGAGATGAAATGAAAGGACAGACATGGAGGTTCTGGGCATGTGGTCATCACTGGGTGTCATCTCACACAATCCCTGAACAGCCCCTAGGGTGGGTACCATGAGTATCTCCATTTTACAGAGGAGAAGACTGAGGTTCCTAGAGGTGGACTGAAAATCCAGATCACACTGAGAGTAGTGGGTGGAGTCAAGATGCAAATTCTATTGAGTCGCAGCCCAGAACCCCCAGCCCAGTCCTGCCTGCCCTCCCACTGTCCATCCGCTCCCGGTTTCCAGAGAGAGGCGTCACTGTCAAGACCACGTGAAAATCACCTTGTGGCTGATGTACAGTTATCTGTCTCTCTCTCTCACTGGAAGGTCAGCTCCACAAGGGGAGACTTAGTTTCATTCCCTGTTATATTCCAGGAACTAGAAGGGAGCCTGGCACAGAGCAGGTACTACATGACAATTTGTGGAGTGAATTCAGGAAAATATGCAAGAATTGCCTACTAAAGAACCAAAGAAAGTGACCCTGGGGCTCACGGAGGGGAAGGTCAGGGGGCTGAGCAGGACCCGGGCCAGGTCCCTCGCTCGCACTGAGCCCTGCGTCTCCCGAATCCAACAGCCTCAGCTCATCCCCACCCCTGTCCTCAGCCACCCAGGATCACGGGAGTGAATCAGTCCAGTCCAGGGAAGGGTCAGGACCAAAGTGAAGACGGCCCATCCAGTTCTGGCTACACTTCTGCCTGCAGTGCTGTTTGTGCCTCAGTTTCTCACTCTAGAGCATGGGCACCTGGTGCTCCAAGGAGAGGAGGCGGAGAAGGGCTCAGCAAGAACATGCAGAGGTGGTCTCTGCTGCCTCATTCCTCCCTCAGGGCTGGCTGGGCCGGCTGAGGCCCTCGGGGGTCCAGCCAGTCACACCGAGCTGGGCGGCGGGATGGGTGGTGGTGTGAGAAGCTGCCTCCGAGGAGCCACAGGGCCGGGGCTGGGAGGCACCTCTTTTTTCTGACACCATCGCTGTGGACTGGACAGGAAAGCAGAGGCCCAGAGAAGGGAAGGGATGTGGCTCGGGACGTGCAGGAGTCCACGGCAGGCCCAGGAGGGACAAGAACCTGGGCGCTGCCTCCCAGATCAGGGCCTCCTCCCCTGAGCTCAGGCGGCACCAGGGACAGGCTCCGTCTGCTCCTCGAGGGCACTGGCCCCATCACTGTGTCCTGGCCAAGGGGAGCCAAGAGTCCACAGGCAGAGATCGACAGGCAGGCCAGGCAGGGCCCAGCTCTGACCGCAGCCCTGGCCCCCAACACAGGCCCTGTCAGTCACGACACGGCTCCTAAAGCATCTGCTCAAAAGCAGAGGCCTGACCCCTGGACGGCAGGCCCAGGCCTCTGGGTCCTACAGGTGCCACTGACGGTCAGGGGCCCGGCAAGCACCAGGCCCGGCTGGCTTCTCAGGAGCTGATGAGGCCAATAGCAGAGGTGGAGCTGGAGCCAACAGGTGTGGGAGCCTCGGCGTGGGCGCTGACGCCACAGCGACTGCTGTTAGACTCCATGGTGGTTCAGGGGCCGCTGACCTTCAGGGGCCTGGAGCCGGGGCCTCCAAAGGAGGAAACAATCCTGGTAGGTTCCATCCCCCACATCAGCCTAGGTAATTACCAGTTAAAACTACTCGAACTGAAGGAGTTTTACTAGTGCGATTAGTACACGAGAATAAAGAAGGCCCTCAGACAGCTGGCTGGACTGCCCACAGGCCAGGCTTCCACTGAACAAAGATCTGCTTGTTAATCCACAGTGTCAGAGGCTTTAGATCTTCATGAAACACACAGAGGTGGTGTGGGAAGAAACTGGGATTTGGAATCCACAGCCTGGATGATGCCATGGATGTGCTGTGTGACCCTGGGTTGGTTATTTAACCTCTCTGAGCCCATGAAATGAGGCTGGTAAAACAGCTTCCCAAGTTGCTGCATGGGTGAAATGAGTATTTATAGGACTATGGAACTTCAAATGCTAGTTTTTATTCAAAAACAGATAGAAACACCTTTGGCTGACTTTAAAAATCTGTTTCTGGGTTTCACATGTCTATAAGACATGTGGGGACATTTCTATCACATCCACACCAAGGCTGAGCGGCAGCTGGGAGGGTCTGGTATCAGCACTGACCAGGGCCAGGTTCACCCTAAAAAGGGGGCTGACTTTCTGCCCCTTCCCCTCTATCAACCTATCACACAACAACTCTGAGGAGCCCCATTTTACAAGCAGAGATCTGAGGCTCAGAGAGGGCAAGGGACTTCCCTAAGATCACAGAGCAGAAGCTGGAGGGCAACCAGCTCCTCCTGAGCTCAGGGTGCTGCTCGACTCACAGCAGCAGCTCCCACCAGGGCTGTGCACCCCTTGCCCCAGGGGATGCTGGGGGAAGAGGGACATGGGCTAGGCGGTAACTCACTCAGATGGACGGCTCCCCTGGAGGCATTCTCAGGGTGACTGCATCCACAGCTCTTCTTGGTCCTGAGCCCGGGGTCAGCTTGCCCCCAGCACGGCGCTCCAGCCTCAGTTCCACATGTGGTCGCCTCTGTCCCAAGTCCCCACCCCTGCCCTCTAACCAGGAAGGTGGCATCTAGAACCCGCCAGCCCAAGTCCTGTGCCTGGCACTGGGCTCTCCGCAGAGGTTAACGGCTGCCTCCTGCTGCTCGCTCCCCCACCTGAGCCCATCACAAGCTCTGGTTTGGGGGGGACGGGCCTCCTTGAGGCAAATGGCTGAAGACCCACAAAACTTACTGTCACTCTGACCCCTGGGTTCCTCTGCCGAAATCCTTCTGAAAACTCTCTCCACCTTGAAAGCCTGCCCTCCTGACACAGAAACGTCACCTCCTTGAGCACTGGATGGAGGGCCAAACAACCTGGGCCTGTCCTGGCTTGGCCACATAGAGACCACATTGTCCTGAGCAAGACACTGCCTCTCTGAACCTCACTGTCCTCATCTGGGAGATGGGGATGAATATCATGTCGCTAACAGGGTTGTTGGGAGGGTTAAGAGCGGTGCTGTAGGTGAAGGGAGGCTGGTGACCATGGCAAGGATCCTCTCCCTGCTCTGGGTCCCACAGCTCTCCCCACCTGGGGCTGAGCTGTAGTCCTTGGGTCCCCAGGTCCAGCCTAGTGTCTGCCTCAGCTCAGACTCCTGCCCCTCACTGGCCACAGACAGGAGGCAAAGCAGGTGGGGGACATATGTTCATGAATGTAGATTAAAGAGAGTTTAGTAATGGAAAACTTATCTTTGAGAACTTTAAGGGTAAATGGCTCCATGATTTGGAGTATAATTTCTGCAGAGAGGAAAAGCTGGGCTTTACGTGGGAGAACAAAGAGGGTCCAAGCTGCCCATCAGGTCATTCAATGGCCTGGACACTCATTCCATGACAAGCCAAGTCCCGGGTGTGAGCCCAGGGTGACAAGACCACAGTCCCTGCCCCGCTGAGCTCAGAGTCTACTCCTTCTCCACCGTCCCACCCCGCAGCAGCACCCCACCCCCACGTGGCCCAGGGACTCAGAACAGCTGGGTCCTCATCTCTACTCTGGTGCTTTGATGATGTGACCAGGGTTTTCCACGCTGAACTTTGTCCCTCTCTTCAGTACCGCCCTTATCAACGTGACAGCATCACAGCCTCTGTTTACTCATCTGCCTCCCTTCCCAGGACCAGACTGTCTTCCTGGCACTGCCCGCGTCCACTCGACACTACATGAATCTTACCATCAGATGTGTTTGGCTGCGGGTGAATGTACGCCTCTGGGACTCACATCCCTCATCTGTCCCTGACGGATCGGCAGCTCACCGACCCCCAACCCCCTGAGACTTCGCTGCCCTGACTCGGGCGGTTTTCCCTCCCGCCTTTCCTTGTCCACGACAAGGGGATTCCCCGCTCCCAGCAGGGCACTCGCCCTGCCCGAGGTGGCGCACACGCCCCTGCAGCCCGCGCTCAGCCCCTGAGGGGCCCCTCGGCCCGCCGTCCCCCACGCGCCTTCTCGCGGGGTCGCCGCCACCCACCCCGGGCCCGCTCTCACCCATGTTGACGAAGCTCATGACCAGGTCGGCGCGGCCCAGGCGCCGCTCGGGGGTCCCGCCGTCCTCGTCGTCGTCGCTGGCCATGGCGCGATACATGTCCAGCATGAAGAGCGGCGCGGACGCGGGCAGCCGGGCGGCGGCGGGCGGCGCGCGGGGCCGGGGCCGCCCGGGCAGCCCGAGCACCGCCAGGATCTCGCGCTGCAGGTAGCGGCGCTCGCGCGGGCCCAGGCGCCGTTGCGGGCAGCCGGGCGAGGGGCGCGGGCCAGAGGCGCCGCCGCCGCTCAGCGCGCACAGCGCCAGGCCCAGCAGCCAGAGCGGCCCGGGGCGCGCGGCCATGGCGGGACCCGGGCGGCCTCACCGCGCGCGCATCCGCTCCCGGCCGGGCCCGGGGCTGGGGCCGCCCCGACGGCGAGCGGCGGGCCGGGCTTGGGGCCGGCGGGACGGGGCGGGCGTCGCCCGCGAACGCAACGCGGTCCCTAGAGCGCCCGGCCCGTGGCGCCTGTCGCGGCTCCGAGTAGTCGGATGCGGCAGCACCTCCTCGGGCAAGGGCTCCTCCAGGGACCGGGGACCGTCGGCTAGTCTGTCTGTGCCGCCGCGCCAGACAGTCCGGCTGCTGCCGAGGCAGCTCAGCTCGGAGGCGGAGGGCGAGCTCCCGCCGGGTTCCGGGAGGCGCGGACCCTTAGTCTGTGCTGCGAGCCTCGGGCCGAGGTGGCCTCTCTCAGTCCAACTTGCAGCCGTCGGGTCCCGCCCCCTCCGGACCCGACCAATGGGGTACAGGGGCGGGGCCAAGGCCGGGGAACATAAGCCCCAGGAAGGGGCGCTGGGGGGCGGGCGCTGATGCCCCCGAGATACTACCCACTTGTGGGTGGCGGGCGGGACTGGCGAGGAGTCCGCAGTTCCGCCGTCGGGGGCCTCGCGGTCGTCCTGGGCTCCCTTCCCGCCGCTGGCCACGCTGTCGGGCGGCCGCGGGGACTCAGCCGGGGGATCCAGGGTAGCGGTGCGGTTCGGGGAGACCAGACCCTGCGCTCCAGCGGGGCGTGTCCTTGATCGCCCTTCCAGAGCTGGATCCCAACTCTCCGTCCGGCCCGCAGAGTGACCTTGCAGCCTCACCTGGTGCGCGGAGTGCCGCCCGAGGACCCGAAACGCCTCAGGTGGGTGACAGGCCCGAGAGTGGGGCGCATCCCTCTGCCAGCAGCCGGGCCCGGGTTCCCAGCCACCGCAGCTCCTCGCCGGCCTCTTGGTGCCTTCTCCGCAGTCCCCTTGCGTGCGCCTTTGGGAGCTCTTTCCTGGACACCTGACGCCGGCTCCGTCACTGCTCCTGGAGCGCCCACCCGCCTGGCTTCCGCGCGCTCCCGGCTGGCGCCTCCGGCGGGCCGCCCCGGCAGCTCCAGCAGCCGTACTGCCACCACTAGGTCTGGCTGGGCGCCCTTCGGACCCCGGTGCCGGTCCAGCCGCGCGCGGGATACGCGCACCCGCTTCCCGCCTCCCGCCGGTCAAGGAGCTCTGGTGCCCTTCCTGAGCCTTTGCGCATCTGAATTGTCACGGCCCTCAGCGGCTTGCGAGAGAAGGCTCCTCACGGAAACTCCTCCATTGACTAGTCCCGTTCTGCACACCCTGCTCTTCCCTAGGCACCTTCTCACCGCATTTATTCGTTGATGGTTAAGGCGCCGCGCTGATTGGAAGAGACACTTAGACTGAGCTCTGAAGGCCGGAAGGAATTGGTTGGGTTGAAGGAAAGGTCAGTGGGAGGAGAATGCTCCAGGCAGAGGAAATAGCTTGTGCGAAGGCCGAGACTCCAAGGAGCATAACAGTGGCAGGTGACAGTGAGCACTGTCCATGTGCCATCCGTGTTCTGTACCATTTCTTCATGCTCACACGTTGTCATAGGGTAGATACCTAGCCGCCCCTCCCCCACCTCATTTAACAGATGAGGAGGCTGAGGCACACAAGGGTTAAGGGACTTTCCTCAGGTCACACAACACTGGAACTGGGCTGCAGCAGGTGGGCACATGCAGGTGAGCTGTTCAGTGGAGGCTGGAGAGCCTGGGGGGCAAATGGCCAGGTGAGGGTGAGGCTGGAGGCACTGAAAAGGGACCGACTACAAAGGGCCTTGGAAGGCTAGAAGCGGGCTCTTGGCCCCTGACCATAATGGTGCCCTAATGTAAATTCAAGATTAAACTTTAAAATTATGTCCAATAAAATTCACGTTTTTCCAAGATCACTTATAAATTTAAGTATCAAATAAATCCTTAAATAATCATCTGCTGTTGCCTTAGCAACAACGCCTAGTCTGTCTTACCCAACAGATAGATTTCCACACACACCACGTGTAAGGCGAGATAAGAATGCTGAACTTTATCATAAGGATAATGGAGATAAGCCATTGAAAGTGCCCAAGACCAGAGCCTGGATGCAGAAGGGACTCCAGGTAGGAAGGAGGGAGACTGGAGTCAGGACCCAGGGCAGGTACAGTAATAGGAGGGCAGGAAGGAAGACAGTAGCAATGGGTGGAAGGCAGAGGAGAAGGCTGTTTAGGAGGCTGAATCCACAGGGCTTGGTGACTGCATGCAGAGGCAGGGGACTGAGTCAAAGGGGTGTCCCCTTGTCACACTTTGTCAGGGTCTCTGAATCTCCTGCCCCTTTCACTGTCCCTGTCTATGTCCCTGGGCATCCCTCTGCATTCCCCTTTGAGTCCACACCACATCACTGGGGGGTCTCAGATCGAGCCTGTAATTCTCTGGTTGTGTACTGTACAATGCTGGCCTCCCAGCAAGACTGCAAGCAGCCCAGTACCAGTATTCTTGTAATAGCTGAGATCATTTATCTCAATTTCAGATGAGTGGAAATAACTGTGATCTTTAAACAATAGGCTCACATTCCCATAAACCTAAACAGCAGGTTATAGCCAGTCCAAAGGGCATCACCCCACAATTCAGTTTAGCAACAGCCACAGGGGGCGCTCTGTGCTGTGCTCCAAGCCAGAGATGAAGCGGATCAGCTCCCCGCCCCCAAGAGGCCCCCACTCTAACAGGGGTGGCCATCAGGTGAACATACAATCTTTTCCAAAAGCAGAATGTGCTCTGACAGAGGGGCCGGCAAAGTGCCTGGAAAGACAGAGGAAGTGGGGACAGGTGATCCTGGAACTCCTGAACTGGAGGGGAACTGAAATGAGGAAGGTTTCTTGGAGAAAGTAGTGTCAAACAAGGGCTTCCCCAGCCACCTGGCAACTCTGTGACCTTGGGCAAGTTACTGAACCTCTCTCAGGTTGTCTCTCACCTACCGGCGAGGCTCATGATTGTAGGACTGTGATGGGAATTACATGAGAATGTACACAGAGCACTTAGCACAGTGACTGGCACACGGGAAGCACTCAATACATGTTAGCTATTGTTATTGCCACTATTATTAACGTATTATTATTACACTATTCAAAGCACTAAAAAAACTTTTTTTCCTGATTACAAAAACAGGTTGCTTATTGCAGAAACTTTTGAAAATACAGAAAGATTAAAAAAATAACAAAAATCACCAAACCCATGTTCAAGAGATAATCACTGGTAATATTTGGTGTATTTTTCTTAAACACATCTGTACATTTTGTTTGTTTGTTTGTCTGTTTGTTTTGCGGTACGCGGGCCTCTCACCGTTGTGACCTCTCCTGTGGCAGAGCACAGGCTCCGGACATGCAGGCTTAGCGGCCATGGCTCACGGGGCCAGCCGCTCCGCGGCATGTGGGATCTTCCCGGACCGGGGCACGAACCCGTGTCCCCTGCATCGGCAGGCGGACTCTCAACCACTGCGCCACCAGGGAAGCCCCATCTGTACATTTTTAATGCAAAAAAAAAAAAACAGGATCACACTTGCTCTACTGACTTACAATATATTGCAATATTTCACCCTGCCGTTGATTATTTCTCATGTGTTTTTTTTTTTGGCTTCATGGTATTTTTTCATCATATGACTCATAACATTTAACCAAGTATACATGATTGAATAATATGTTTTTTTAATATTATGCACATTGCTGTTACAATCTTAAATAATCTGTGCTCACCCATGGTGATTTCTTTAGGATAAATTTCTAGAAATGGAATATTTGGGTCAAAGAGCATACACAGTTTTTAAGGTTTTTGCTACGTATTATCTGCTGCCCAAATAGTACGAGGGTGCCCATTTTCTTTCACCCTTGGCGACACTAGGTGTTATTGTTAAATATGTAAATAAATAAGTCTCTGCCAATTTGGCAGGTAAAAACACCTCTCTACCGCTGTCATTTGCACATAGGGGAATTACTGACTGTTTTCTTCTTGAAACACTCTCCTCCCTCGGCTTCCAGGACCCCCGCTCTCCTGCCTCTCCCCTTTCTCCCGACTACTCCGTCCTACCTACTTCTTCTTTTTTTCAAACTTATTTATTTATTTTATTTTTGGCTGCATTGGGTCTTCGTTGCTGCACAGGGGCTTTCTCTAGTTGTGGTGAGCGGGGTCTACTGTTCATTGCGGTGCGCGGGCTTCTCATTGCAGTGGCTTCTCTTGTTGCAGAGCACGGGCTCTGGGTGTGCGGGCTTCAGTGGTTGTGGCACGTGGGCTCAGTAGCTGTGGCTTGTGGGCTCTAGAGTGCAGGCTCAGTAGATGTGGCACACGGGCTCAGTAGTTGTGGCTCGTGGGCTCTAGAGCGCGGGCTCAGTAGTTGTGGCGCACGGGATTAGTTGCTCCGTGGCATGTGGGATCCTCCGGGACCAGGGCTCGAACCAGTGTCTCCTGCACTGGCAGGCGGATTCTTAACCACTGCGCCACCAGGGAAGTCCCAGGCTCATATTTAAGATTTCAATAAATATCTGTGAATTTACTAGTCTCTGACAAAAGAGTAGCCTCCAACCTTCATGAATCCTTCCACTAAGACTTGCTCACTATTGCGTGGGAGCAATGAACAGAACAAAGCTGTGTTGGAATGTGGGTGTCGGTGTCCAGTAAGCCTTCCTCTCTTGCTGTGTGCCTGGCTTTCTTGCACGCCAACCACAAATGCAAATCCATGAACTTTCATTACTGAAACCACAAGGTTAAATTCATGATCGCCAAGACCTACTCTATATAGAATATGAAAAAGAGACAGCAATTTAAAAGAGCAGATGGAGGGGCTTTCCTGGTGGCGCAGTGGTTAAGAATCGCCTGCCAATGCAGGGGACACGGGTTCGAGCCCTGGCCCAAGAAGATCCCACATGCCACGGAGCAACTAAGCCCGGGCGCCGCAACTACTGAGCCTGTGCTCTAGAGCCCGTGAGCCACAACTACTGAGCCCACGTGTCACAACTACAGAAGCCCGTGCACCTAGAGCCCGCACTCGCAACAAGAGAAACCACCGCGATGAGAAGCCCACGCAGCCCAATGAAGAGTAGCCCCTGCTCGCCGCAACTAGAGAAAGCCGGCGCACAGCAACGAAGACCCGACGGAGCCAAAAATAAATTAATTAATTAAATTAAAAAAAAAAAAAAGCACAGGGAGTAGCTTGGTGGCCTAGTGATTAGGATTCCTGGCTTTCACTGCCATGGCCTGGGTTCAATCCCTGGTCAGAGAACTGAGATCCCGCAAGCTGCACCAGGCAACCTAAATAAATAAATAATAAAAGAGCAGGGACAAGTTTCCCATAAGAGATACTACAGGAGTGGAGATTATCCGATGTTACCACCAATACATGTAATCTTTGCACTTTGTGATCTGAGGACCTATCACAGATACGAATACGATCACAGGATCCTGTCCTGAGCTCCTATCTCGTGATCATGTCAGACCCACAGGCCGCCTTGGTGTAGGCGCACTATAATGCCTCATTAAATGGCCAATGAGAGGCTTCAGAGGTGCGTCACTCACCTTCCTGACTGCATCCAGGATGCTGGGAAAATCCAGTCCATCATGCTCCGAAGGTGTGATTACATGGCAAGAATAAACATATAGACATAAGGAGACAGTCTTGTCTTCATGGGGAATCTCCAGCCAGTGGGTAAGGTCACCTCCCGTTAATGGACTAAATGCTTCAATTAAAAGTCAGAGATTGTCAGATGAGTTAAGGGAGAAAAAAAAAGCAAGAACGGATGATAATCTGTCTATGAAAGATGCACTGTAAATACAAAACACGGGTTGGAAGTAAGTGGATGGAAGAAATATATCATGCAAATAAAAAAGTAAGAAGGCTAGAGGGACTGTGTTAATATCAAGTAGACACTAGACTTCAAGATAAAGAATGTTAGCAGAAATAATGATAAAAGTGTCACTTCATCAGAATCCATCCTAATGAAACAGGAGGGTATTATGCACCTGAACATGACAGGCTCAGGCTACACTAAATATTGATGAGTGTGGTTCCAAAGTGGTTAAAAAGTCCTCACGTTTATTTTGGGAGTCAGTGGAAATGGGTGTCTTTCCACCTGAAATTAAATCCATTTTGTGACCCAAATGACACCAATGGATGATTGGATTGGGGATGGGGGTGGAGGTGGGGGAAACCTCTCGAAGTGACGTTTACATATCGCCAAATCTGAATCAAACCAATTTCGGTAAATTCTTTGTGGCTGATGCAGAACCCTGGCAACAGTTTGTTTAAACACACAGAGCAGGGAGCTGCCTCTCTGACAAGCAGAGATACAGACATTTTGAGACTTCCTTTCTCCCCTAGGAGGGTACCCTGAGCCGAAGGCACATACAGGGGGAGGACCCAACAGCTTTGCCCTCCACGCAGCCCAGATCTCATCCCTCACCTTATGGGCATCTGTGAGGTTCATGATGAGGTTGAGATCCCCGTGCACAGGCTGGTCCTCAAGCCAGCTTCGGCTCCACCTTGTACAACCAGTTGACCACGGCCAGCAAAGTGTCCATAAACTGGCCTGAAAACAGCAGGACCTCCATCAACTTGGGCTGCCTGAGAAAAGCACACAAACCTTCCCAATTCAGGGGATCTCTTTTTTATGAATAGCCCAACTGAAGGGGAATATTGATTGAACCCTATATAGAGAGGGACCTCCATATTGGAGGTTAGAATGGTTAGAAATGCAGTTAAAAGTTATCAAGATGATGGGAATTCCCTGGCGGTCCAGTGGATAGGACTCGGAGCTTTCACTGCAGTGGCCCGGGTTCCATCCCTGCTTGGGGAACTAAGATCCCGCAAGCTGTGCAGCAAGTTATCAAGATGACAACAAACCCACAGACAACAAAAGAAAAAATAGATCAATTGGACTTTTGGACATTAACAAAATTTAAAACTTTTGTGCATCAAAGGACACTATCAATAGAGTAAAGGGATAAAAGGCAACCCACAGAATGTAAAAAAATATTTGCAAATCATATATCTGACAAGGAATTAATATCCAGAATAATAAAGAACTCCTAAAACTCAGCAACAATAAAACAAACAACCAATTTAGAAATGGGCAAGGGACTTAAATAGACATTTTTCCAAAGAAGATGTATAGATGGCCAATAAGCACATGAGAAGATGTTCGACATTACTAATCATTAGGGAAATGAAAATCAAAACCACAATGAGATACCACCTTACGTCCATTAGAATGGCTATTATCAAAAAAACAGAAAATAACAACTGTTGGTGAGGATGTGGAGAAATTGGAACCCTTGTGTATCGCCAGCAAGAATGTTAAATGGTGCAGCCAATGCAGAAGACAGTAAGGAAGTTTCTCAAAAAACTAAACATAGAAATACCATATGATCCAGGAGTTTCACTACTGGATATATATCCCAAAAATCGAAAGTCGTGAGTTGAATAAATATTTGTACACCAATGTTCACGTTATTCACAGTAACCAAAATGTGGAAACAATTCAAATGCCCATCAACAGATGAATAGACAAACTGTGGAGTATACATACAATAGACTATTATTCAGCCTTTAAAGGGAAGGAAATTCTTTTTTTTTTTTTAAGTATAACAAAAATAATTTAATGGTCAGTTTATAGCATTTCTATAGTTTAGTCTCAAAATTATAAAAGGAAAAGGTGAAAATATAGTAAGATAAATACATTAACTGACAGTATACTATAGATGGTGTGGTCTGGCAATGAGATACACGTGTTTAAGTTGTATGATGTTTGAAAACTTTGAATCTTGTCAGGGTGTCTCTGTTGAGACAGAGACAGTATTATTATAGTGTAATGTATTATATTACATTATAATAACGATAATGTAAACATTATTATTTTTAATAGTAATGTTTACATTATTTTTTTACATCTTTATTGGATTATAATTGCTTTACAATGGTGTGTTAGTTTCTGCTTTATAACAAAGTGAATCAGTTATACATATACATACATTCCCATATCTCTTCCCTCTTGTGTGGGAAGGAAATTCTGACACATGCTACAACATGGACAAACCTTGAAGACCTTATGCTTAATTAAAGCTAGGCACAAAAGGACAGATATTATGATTCCACTTATATGAGATATCTAGAGTAGTCAAACTCATAGAGACAGAAAGTAAAATAGTGGTTTCCAGGAGGTGGGGGAGAGGGGAGTTTTTCTGTTTTTTTTAAGTTAATTAACTAATTTATTTATTTATTTTTGGCTGCCTTGGGTCTTTGTTGCTGCACACAGTCTTTCTCTAGTTGCAGCGAGCAGGGGCTACTCTTTGTTGCAGTGTGTGGGCTTCTCATCACGGTGGCTTCTCTTGTTGCTGAGCACGGGCTCTAGGTGCGTGGGCTTCAGTAGTTGTGGCTCGCAGGCTCAGTAGTTGTGGCTCGTGGGCTCTAGAGCACAGGCTCAGTCGTTGTGGTACATGGGTTTAGTTTCTCCGCGGCATGTGGGGTCTTCCTGGGCCAGGGCTCGAACCCGTGTCCCCTGCATTGGCAGGCGGATTCTTAACCACTGTGCCACCAGGGAAGTCCCAGGAGTTATTTTTTTAATGGGTATGGAGTTTCACTGTGGGATGCTGAAAAAGTTCTGGAGATGGTTGGCAGTGATGGTTGGAAAACATTATGAATACACTTAATGCCACTGAACCGTACACCTAAAAATGGTTTAAATGGTATCTTTTGGGACTTCCTTGGTGGCACAGTGGTTGGGAATCTGTTTACCAATGCAGGGGATACAGGTTCGAGCCCTGGTCCAGGAAGATCCCATATGCCGCAGAACAACTAAACCCGTGCACCACAACTACTGAGCCTGTGCTCTAGAGCCCACAAGCCACAACTACTGAGGCCGTGTGCCACAACTACTGAAGCCCATGCACCACAACTACTGAAGCCTGTGCACCTAGCCCGTGCTTCGCAACAAGAGAAGCCACAGTGATGAGAAGCCTGCGCACCGCAACGAAGAGTAGCTCCCGGTCGCCGCAACTAGAGAAAGCCTGTGTGCAGCAATGAAGACCCAACCCAGCCAAAAATAAATAAATAAATAAACAAACTTTAAACAAAAAAGCAACCCCCAAAAAATTTAAAAAAAAAAAGATATCCAGTCCACTGAACCTTCCAATTTCTCCCTATCCATCAACTCTTATCTGCCTTTTATTTTGCTCTTTACCCAACTTAAGTTTCACGTTCCATTGTTTTTTTTGGAATCATGTTCTATTGTTTTAATCACTTCCTGCAAACATCCTGAGCACAATTGCCCTCAGCACTTACCTAACAAAACTCCAAACTCTAGATGAACCTAACTGCCCATCTCCTTTGTGCCTGCATCCAGGCTGCTCAGCACTGCTGAAGAACACAAACAACCGGCCATATAAGTGACACTGTAAATTCATTGTCACCAGCCTCAAGGCTGCTAAACACTTCTATTATGTTTTGTTGTTTAGATACACTGTTCTCAGACTTCTGTCTTCCCTTCTACCCTGCTCATGCTCAGCAGATGACCTAATGTTCTACTTGACAGAGAAAATAGAAGCTATCACACAGCTGCCTTCTCCTCCCTTCCTTCCCTCCTATCCAAGGACTCCTTTTGTGCACAGAATTCCATCCCTCCAGATTCCTGGGAACTTTGCACTATTCTTTGGAGGGAAGTGATATAGTGTGGAGGGAGAAGAATTAGGAGAGAGCTGCAGAGGTGCTTGTTTTAAAATGCAAATCTGGGGCTTCCCTGGTGGCTCAGCGGTTGAGAATCTGCCTGCCAATGCAGGGGACATGGGCTCGAGCCCTGATCTGGGAAGATCCCACATGCCATGGAGCAACTGGGCCCGTGAGCCACAACTACTGAGCCTGTGCGTCTGGAGCCTGTGCTCCGCAAAAAGAGAGGCCGCGATAGTGAGAGGCCTGTGCACCGCGATGAAGAGTGGTTCCCGCTTGCCGCAACTAGAGAAAGCCCTCGCAAGGAAACGACGACCCAACACAGCCAAAAATAAATAAATTAATTAAAAAAATACTTTATAAAATGCAAACCTGGGTATGTTCATTCCCAACAGGTAACCCTACAGCACCTTCCTATTGCTCTCAGGATTTAAAAAAAATGCTTGACATGGCTCTCATCGATACATAGTTCACAAGAAAAGAGATGCAGGCAACTTTTAAATATATTGAAATATGCCAACTTCACGCATAATAAGAAAAGTACAAATTTAAATTACATTGAGCTAAAATTTCTCACCTATCGAAAGAACAAAAAAATCAAAAAGTTTATCAACACAGACATGATGAGGCTGTGAGGACATAGGTACTCGTAAATTCCTGATGGGAGTACAAAAATAGTACGATCTCTACAGAGGGCAATTTGACAGTATCCTTCAAAATTTCAAAGACATTTACACTTAGACCCAGCAATCCCTCTTCTGAGAATTTATTTTATAGACATATCTCTGCACTGAGAAATGACATATGTAAAAAGGTGATATTCAATATATTTAATAAGTGGATATGATCATTAAAATGTATACATATATGTGTCTATATATATGTATAACAATAATTTAAAAATAGTCCCTCTTATTGTCTCATTTATCTAAACTATATCTTATATGACTGTCTAACAAGTGATACAAATTGTAGGTGCTAACCTATCCATAAAATTCTTCTAATGATTTCCAAATCATATATTGGTTTTTAGAAGTTGCGGGCATATTGTTCGTATAATGCAGCTGTCACTAGCTAAGTGATATTCTTGTCTGAGCCATGATTTGACATTAAACTCTTCTAACGCTTTCTCCGCTAAATTGATCATCTGTAGGTGACGTGTCCTCTCAATCAATAGAGAATTTATTCTTAAAAGCAGTCATATTATTCATAGGGCTGAAGCTTTTCTTCTGTTATAATTGCTCTTAGTTCTTCTGAAGTAACAGCGATTATATTCAAAGTCCTTCTAACAATTATAATACTGTGTGAGATTTTAAAAAAATATTTCAGGGTTGTTTACTGGAATCGGTAACATGAGAAGTCTTACATTTGTATATCAAATCATTGAAATTGTTTAGAAAAATATATATACAGTGAATGAAGCAGAGCATCCCTTTAGAAGTTTTACTACTGATATTCTCCAGTTCAGATATGTGAGATTTGTATGTATCATACAATATCTCTATTACCAATCAAATCATGAAGGTCATTAATTTGAATGTCATATTTAAATAGTTGGCTTAAGGTTGTTGATCTTTTTTTTACCTTCAACTCACATAACTTTGCAAGCATCCTTTGACCAAGTTTCAGGATTCAGAAGTTAGGAGAATTTAAAGTTCATTGTATATTTTACTTTTGTTCAAATAACCACTTTGGCTTGCTACAATGAAACGTGCTGGGCCCTTGGCCCTGAGTTCCTCAGCTATGCTGCAACCCACTGCCTGTATACGTTCCAAACTGGCTCCACTGTATCACCACAAAGGTCTTGGAGGCGTATGTTTGTACGTGGGGGAGAGTGAGCCATTAAAGTCTTTCCATTAAGGATGGGTCTGCTTTCTGGCTTCCCTATCATCCTCTGTAGTTATTGACAATTGCCCTCCCCTTGGGTCACATTCCTTTTGTTGGGTCCCTGATAAAGAGGATAGTTCTAGGAACCGGGAACATACACTGACTCCTGGTTCTATATAAGCAGTATGAGTCTTGTACCTTGTCAACAGAAACCATGCTCCAAAGACCATAATCAAAGACCCACCGGGAATTCCCTGGCAGTCCAGTGGTTAGGACTCCACACTTCCACTGCAGGGGGGCTAGGATCCCACAAGCCGCATGGTGTGGCCAAAAAAAAATCAAAGACCCACCTTTTACTTTAGCCATCAATCCACAGAGATGACACAAGTCCCAGGTCAACAGATCAGTCTAAGCTCTCTTGTGTGGTTGCAGTGGGTATGATTGTATGCATGTATGGTTGTCCACACCTCCTGTTAGATTTGAATTAATGCCATAGTTTAAGCAGCACAAGCACCTACAGCACAAGAAAGGAAGCTCAAAGATTATCTGAAACAACCCCTACCGATCCTCTGGGACTTACTCATTTGGCTGAGTCAGGGATGCTGGGCTGCACGAATGAGGTCACTACTGCAGCCTGGCCTCACACTGCTGATTGGGATTCTGCTGATGGTGTCTAATCCAAGTTTCTGATAGGATGGCCTAGTCATGCGAAGATTTGAACTCACTTAAAAATGTGTAGGGCTGAGGGGTTGGATTGTTGAGAAAGGCAGCCACCATGGGCCCTGAGAGCCCCTGTCTATCCTTGCTGGGCTAAACCAAACTACCTGACACTGAGCAGTCTCTGCAGCTTTTCACAAAGATGGTGGGACAGGTCAAGGAGACCACAGGAGACTGATGTACCCATTCACTCTCAGGAGGATGAGACTGGTTTGTTTCTCGCTTCAAAATGTTCTGGGCCCTTGCAGGCACTGTGGAAAACAGTATGGAGTCGTCTCAAAAAACTAAAAATAGAACTACCATATGACCCAGCAATTCAATCCTGGGTATATATCTGAAGATAAACAAAAACACGAATTCGAAAAGATACATGCACCCCAATGTTATAGCAGCATTATTTACAATTGCCTAGATATGGAAACAACCTAAGTGTCCATCAACAGAGCAATGGATAAAGAAGATGTGGTACATATATACAATGGAATACTACTCAGCCATTAAAAAGAACAAAATTTTGCCATTTATAGCAACATGGATGGACTTGGAGGACATTATGCTAAGTGAAATAAGTCAGACAGAGGAAGACAAATACTGGGGGACTTCCCTGGCAGTCCAGTGGTTAGGGCTCCGTGCTTCCATTGCAGGGGGCATGGGTTCGATGCCTGGTCAGAGAAGTAAGATCTACATGGCGTGGCCAAAAAAAAAAGAGACAAATACTGTATGTTATCACTTATATGTGGACTCTAAAAAATACAACAAACTAGTGAATATAACAAAAAAGATGCAGACTCACAGATACAGAGAACAAACTAGTGATTACCAGTCAGGAGAGGGGTGAGGAGAGGGGCAAGATAGGGATTGGGGATTAAAGTATATAACTATTAGGTATAAAATAAGCTACAAGGATATATTGTACAAAATGGGGAATATAGCCAATGTCTTATAATAACTATAAATGGAGCATAACTTTAAAAATTGAGAATCACTATATTGTACACCTGTAACTTATATAATATTGTACAGCAACTTCACTTCAATTAAAAAAAAAAAAAAAAGGCTCGAGTGACTTCCCTGGCAGTCCGGTGGTTAAGACTTCACCTTCCAGTGCAGGGGCTGCTGGTTCAACCACTGGTCAGGGAGCTAGGATCCCACATGCCTTGTGGCCAAAACAACAAAACATAAAACAGAAGCAATATTGTAACAAATTCAATAAAGACTTTAGAAATGGTCCACATCAAAAAAATCTTAAAAAAAAAAAAAAAGGGGGCTTCCCTGGTGGCGCAGTGGTTGAACGTCTGCCTGCAGATGCAGGGGACACGGGTTCGTGCCCCGGTCCGGGAAGATCCCACATGCCGCGGAGCAGCTGGGCCCGTGAGCCATGGCCGCTGAGCCTGCGCGTCCAGAGCCTGTGCTCCGCAACGGGGGAGGCCACAACAGTGAGAGGCCCGTGTACCGCAAAAAAAAAAAAAAAAAAAGCCTGGGCCCTTGGCTCTGGTTTCCTCCGGTGTAGCTGTGGCACAACCCATATTTCGTGTGCAGCCTCTATCCGGGCGCATCACGTCACCCGTGTGGGACTTGGAGGCAAGGGAACGGGCACCATTATACTGATAGTCCTGCCATTGCTGTGCTATGAGTAATAGCTCGCCTTGCTCAGCCTCTGTGGAGTTGTGGCAGCGTTGTTACCTGCCATCCACTATGAGGTTAGAGTTCTTCCCTGACGGTCTTTTACTCTCTGTTTTGTATTTCCCATCCCTTTGTCTCTCTGTGCCTGATTCTGGCTACTTTTTTCTGACCAGTCTTCTAGCTCACTAACTGTCATCCACTGAGTTTTTACTTTGAGTCATTGTATCTTTCTACTTGATTCTCTGTATTCATTTCTTAGGGCTGCAGGAACAGATGTCCACAAACTGGGTGGCTTAAAACAACAGCAACGAATTTGCTCATAGTTCTAGAGGCTAAAAGTCTGAAATCAAGGTGTCAGCAGGGTTGGTTCCTTCTGGAGGCTCTGGGGGAGAATCTGGTCCACACCTCCATTCGGGTCATTGCCGGCTCTCCTTGGTGTTCCTTGGCTTGTGGCTGCATCGCTCCAATCTCTGCCTCCATCATCACATGGATTCTCTCCCTGTGTGTTTTCACATCATCTTTTTGTAAGGACACCAGTCATCTTGGATTAGGGACCCGCCCTACTCCAGTACGACCTCATCTAAACTTCTAATTACATCTACACTGACCCTATTTCCAAATCAGGTCACATTCTGAGGTATTGGGGGTTAGGACTTCAACACATCTTTTGGGGGGGACACAATGCAACCCATAACACTTTCCTTATCATTCTTTCTAGTTTCCGGTTCTCTGCTGAAATTCAAGCTTGCCTTTTATATCTTTGAATGTAGAAAGTTAACTCCTCATGTGCTTGTTGTGTGTTTGTGTGTGCACTCATGCATGTGCTGGACAGTCACTGTGTTTGGAAAATTCCTTGTAGGAATTTCAGGCTGAGGGTAGTGTTAGCTTCCTCCAGAGAGTAAATCCAGAGAGGCCTTACTTTTTTGTTTTTGCCCAGCAGCTGGAGAAATTTGCAATCCGGGATCGCCTTAGTACAATTTCAGGGATTGTGATGGTACGGAGTGGAGGTGAATTTTTTTTTTTTTTTTTGGCTGCGCCCTGTGACATGCGGGATCTTAGTTCTCTGACCAGGAATCGAACCCGGGCCCCCTGCATTGGGAACATGGAGTCTTACCCACTGGACCGCCCGGGAAGTCCCTGAGGTGCATTCTTTATTAAGATCTATCTACTTCCCATTTGTCCTTACATACTCCCAGAGGTTAGCCTTTTAGTGTCCTAACTCAAAGGGACAGGTGTTCACCAAGGAGCCCTCCTTGATGGTCCTTGACTCCAAATCCTGTCCCTCTTACCCTGCAAATTTGTGGAAGTACTACTCAGCTTCTAAGCACCCCCCCTCAGGGGAAAAGCAGCCCCAAACGTAAGCTCACCTCCCTGAACCTCTACATTCCCAAGAGTCTTGGCCCAGTCTTGGTAACTCTTCACTAACTTATTACCACTCCACTGCCTTTGTGCTAGTTATTGATTGCCAAATAACAAATAATTGCTAAACTTAGCAGCTTAAAATAATAAACATTTATTATCTTACACAGGTTCTGAGAGTCAGGATCCAGGATTGGCTTAGCTGAGTGGTTCTGGCTCAGGGTTTCTCATGAGATTGCAGTAAAGCTGGTAGCCAGGGCTGCAGTCATCTGAAAGCTTGACTGGGGCTGGAGGACCCACTTCCAAATGGTGCACTCACACCTGGTGAGATGGTGCTGGTTGTTGGCAGGAAGCCTCAGTTTCTTCACCTCGTACACCTCTCCCTAGGGATGCTTGAGTGTCCTCATAACATGGCAGTTGACTTCTCCCAGAGTGAGAACAGGAGGAGACTGCAATCTCTTTAATGGCCCAGCTGTTCACGGTCACTTACACTCTATTTTATTCATTAGAAACAAGCCACAAAGTCCAATCCGCACTCAAAGGAGGGGAAATTGGGCTCTACCTCTTGAAAAGAGGCATGTCATCAATAATTGGACACATTTTAAACCCATTCACTTGTTAAATAGAATGATTTTTAAATGATTCTACTTTGTCCAACTTTTGTCCAACTTTTCTATTCCTCAAAAAGAGGATTGATCAGAATTACCCCGTCCATAATAACCTGAAGCACAAGACTATCAATTTGCTTTTTATTCTAGAAATGCAAATTATTAGTCTTATTTTGTACTGATTCTTGCATGTTAATAAATATTCTAGGCTCTTCAGATTTGGACACAGCAATAAACGATATCCCAGGCTGTGGTGGATTATTATTGCTATTTCTTCTCTCTTCTTTCTCCCCGGAAAGGAAGATTCACATTTAAAATATTTAAAAGAGGGACTTTCCTGGTGACGCAGTGGTTAAGAATCCACCTGCCAATGCAGGAGACACAAGTTCCTGGTCCGGGAAGATCCTACATGCTGTGGAGTAATAAGCCCGTGTGCCACAACTACTGAGCCTGCGTGCTGCAACTACTGAAGCCCGCATGCCACAAGTACTGAAGCCCGTGCATCTAGAGCCCGTGCTCCACAACAAGAGAAGCCACCACAGTGAGAAGCCCGTGCACCGCGACTAAGACTAGCCCCTGCTTGACACAACTAGAGAAAGCCTGTACGCAGCAATGAAGACCCAATGCAATCAAAAAATAAATTAATTAATTAAAAAAATAAAATATTTAAAAGAAATGTTAAGAAACATCCAACATTTCTTGTCTCTTCATTTTGGTGTTTGCTTTTAAAGTTTTACTATAAATCTTAAATTTACAAATATCAAAGCAGTGCATTCATCCTACTGAACAAGAATGAAAATGAACCAGTAGAAGCTCAGTGAAAACTAAAATATTTACAAGCAGTAGCAGCTAGATAATTAGAAGAGAATGATAAACCGGTGATGGTTCTAAAATACAGAGTGTTCTGTAAAGACTTCTCAATACATCAACACAGTCACCCTGCAGCATGGGCTATAGTCCTAACTGGTCCTGGCATTTCTTTTTTTTTTTTTAATTTTTATTAATTAATTTATTTTTGGCTGCGTTAGGTCTTCATTGCTGTGTGCGGGCTTTCTCTAGTTGTGGTGAGCAGGGGCTACTCTATGTTGCTGTGCGTGTGCTTCTCATTGAGGTGTCTTCTCTTGTTGCAGAGCACAGGCTCTAGGCGTGCAGGTTTCAGTAGTTGTGGCATGTCGGCTCAGTAGTTGTGGCTCACGGGCTCTAGAGCACAGGCTCAGGAGTTGCGGCACACAGGCTTAGGTGCTCCACGGCATGTGGGATCTTCCCGGACCAGGGATTGACAGGCAGATTCTTAACCACTGTGCCACCAGGGAAATCCCAGTCCTGACATTTCTCATCGTCCAGAAGGCCCATTGGGCAAGTCCTGACATCCTACAACCATAGCTTGAACTAAAGAGTTATAGAAGAATTGTATTAAGTTATTGATTGTTACAGCTACAATTGTACTATTTACCAAACACTACAAGAGTATTTCAATATTTTAACAACTGGTACAGCCTTCCCATGATACTCTTGCTTAATTATCAGCCCTGGGTAGGCAAGTTTATTCACTGCAGTATTGTTTGTGATAGCAAAAGTCTGGAAACAACCCAAGTGTAATTAAGGAAGGAGCTAGCTAATCAACTCTGCTACATCCCATCATGTACTAGAAAGCTCATAGAAGAAAGCTCTCTATGGACTAATTAAACTACAAAGCACCTTTTCAAGTGAAAAAGGTAAGATACAGAGCATGGTATGCCCTCCTTTGAGTAAAACAGGGGTGTGAATGAATAAGAATGCATATTCCTACTTGGTTGTATTTATTCACCTGAAAAGGATACATAAGAAACTAATAAAGTGGATTACTTTTAGGGCATGGCTGAGGTAAGTGAATGAACGCAGATAGAGGTAGCAGAAAGCCCTAGTAAAGTATATCGTTCTATATGTGGTTTCTTGGATGTTGTGACTATATTACTTAACCAAAATATTAAATAGAATAAAAATGTGTTGAATTAATGAATGTTCCATATGACCCTAAGGAACTTCTTTTCCCTAATCGAAACCTCAGTTTCCCCACGTGGCCTGGAGGACCACTGAGGGCCTTCCCATCACTGGTGCCCCTAACTTTGCGTACAGGCTCTAGGACTCTGGTCTACTGCTCTGGCCCCAGGCCTGATGGAGGGTCGGAAGGGATCTGCCTCGTGCCAGGTGCCTCCCTCCTCTTAAGTCAGGCTCAGGGGTGTCAGCGCTTCAGTCCCAGTGCTGCTGCCTGGGGCCACTGAGCCAGAGGGACAGTTCTCCATTTGGTCCTCCAGTGGGATGGGGCCAGCAGGATCACACTGAGGGGCCAACCAAGCTCTGTGCTTTACCTAGAAGCCGAGTCTGTGCTCACCTGCTCAGATGGTGCCCCTGCTGGGGTTGAGGGCCGTGGTGGGGTCTTGGAGCTCTCACCGCATCGCATGCCTCTGTCCCCTCCCTGCCCACAAATGTGACTCCCCACTGCACTGATGTTGGAACCCTCCTTCCCAACTGTAGGCACCTGGCTTCTGTCTGGTGGCCACTGTGGGCCACGTACTTCTGTATACTACCTCTTTGCATCCTCACAACAGTTCAGTTTGGCAGATAAGGAAACTGAGACCTAGAGAGGGTTCGGGGCTACAGCAGAGGTGGGGAAGGGGGAAGCAAAGACAGTTGAAGTAACCTTTCAGTGAACTCACCTAAGTGAAGGGATGCTGGGAGCCGGGTGTGGTCAGAATACGGGGAGCAGAAAGGTACAGGGTGACTGAGGCTGCAGAGGCAGGCGGGGTCCCAGAGGGCTTGGCTGAGCGACTTGGACAGCCGTCCAAGATGGGGCATTGGCAGATGGAGCGGAGTTGAGGCTTTTGGAGAAATCCAGATCATGAGGCCTGGTCTAAGATGTACAGGGGATACAAGAGGAACCAGAACCAGCAGGCCTTGGTGACTGGTAGGACGTGGAGGTGGAGGAGAGGAAGGGGTAATGATAACGATGGGCAGGTATTGGGCACATCCTGTGTGTGACCCAGTAGCAAGTGTTTTATATTCACTGTTATACTTAATCCTCACAACATCCTGATGATGTTGGTACTATTATTATCCCCATTTAACAGATGGGGACTGGGGCTCCAAGGGATAGGATCCTTGGTGGAGGACACATAGCTAGTGCCCAAGTCCTTGGGAGTTATTGTTTTCTGGCGGCCACTTCCCCCGGGTGCTAGGCTGCTAATGTCCACCAGGGAGCAGAGAGAAGCCAGGCATTCAGACTCACGCTCCAAGTTTGCCTGAACTTCCTCTTGGCCTTTCTTTGTGGTGAGAGATCTTGGTGATCAGGGATCTGACCTCTGTTTCTCACTTTACAATAGGATAAACCAAGGCCAGGGAGGTATAGTGACCGACCCAGGTGGCACAGCCGATCAGAAGCAGAAGTGGGACCAGAGCCCAGGACTCCAGCCTCCCAGCAGCTATGACCTTGTCCCTAGACTCAAGTGACACTCAGCCCCTGGAGGGGAGACGTTGTGGGCATGGATTCTGGACTGTGATCGGGGCTCCTCCCCTAGCTGTGAACTCCACAGACACCCGTGGCCCCATGCACAACCCACACTGCCCTACACACAGAAGGGATCCAGCTGCATCTCCTGAACAAGGCTCATCCTCACTAAGTCATTACCCAGCTCTTTGTAAAACGGGAAGAGCGCCTCGCTCACAGAACTGGTGTGAGGATTCATGCAAAGCACTAACACAGAGGAAGTTCTCGAGAAGTGGTGGCTATATTATTGTTGCTGTTGCTGTTTTTATTATTAATAGGAAGCTGTCCAGCAGCCAAGGGAGACGGGCATCATTTAGGCCCGTTCTGCAGAAAAGGAGTTGAGGCTCAGGGAGTCCCGCGGCAGCAAGGGGCGGGGTCCTGGCACCCCGGGCCCGGGCAGCCACACCTGCCCCAGGAGGGGCCTGTTCCTCTGGATGATTCTTTCACTCATTCATTTGTGCAGGACTCACCCCGAGCTGGCCCTGTCGTGGGTACAGGGTGCCATGCCCTGGGCCCTGTGGTGAATGATGGGGACTGAAATGAGCAGAAACACGCTTGCAGGCCCCGAGCCTACGGGTTCCCTGGTCTGGGCACTGAGCAGTGAGCCCCGGGGCCAGAAAGCCAGGCCTGAGTGTGCCGGCTCCATGCCACCCGTGCCTGATCTTCCACACAGACTGACACATTGCAGGTCAGAGCATCTCCTGCATAGTGTTCTGCCCCCAGAAGAGCCTCGAGGCTACCAACAGAGCTGGGAGCTCCTCATTCAGGGGCTACTCTGGGGCCAGGGAGTGCTGCCTGGGAAGAAGTCTCCTCCCAACGGTGTTGGGAGCTTTTTCTAAGAGACCCCTCCTGAGTCCTTGCCCTGCTGTCTGGAGTTGGTTTGGGCCAGTGAAGAGGGACCACCTCTGAAATGGCCTCCTTTTGTCCAGCCCAGGGAATATCCAGGTCAGGGGAACAGGGTTTGGCCTGGGAATCAGGGGCCCAGGGTCATGGTTCGGGGATTATCCTCCCAGGCATTGTTGCCCCTGCATAAGACAACACAGCTTGGATTTGCGCACGCTCACATAAATGAGAAGCAAACGGGGGTTGAAGGCCAGCTCCATGCCCTGCTCCGCTTAGCACAGCTGGGGGCCCTGGAGGAAGGCTGTGTCCACCTGGAGTAAAGAATTTCCTTTTCTGAATCATCATTAAGCACCACACAGGCTGGCAGTGGCCCTGATGTCAGGGGTCACTAGAGCACGGTGGTGGGGTACGCCTTGATGTCGGCCAGGGCTGGGAGCTGGGCCTGGGGCTCTGGGCTGGGCCCTGTTTGAATGAAAGAGCTGCAGTGTGGTGGTCTCTTGCCCAGATTTGTGCTCCCGAAGTTTTGCTCACAAGAAGGAAGGAAGGAAGGAGAAGGAACAGGCTGGCCACCCCCTCAGGAGGCTGCACCTCCCCTTTGAGGAGCTTCTAGTGCGTTGCTCAAGATATGTCTAACACAGGGGCTTCCCTGGTGGCGCAGTGGTTGAGAGTCCGCCTGCCGATGCAGGGGACACGGGTTCGTGCCCTGATCCGGGAAGATCCCACATGCTGCGGAGCTGCTGGGCCCGTGAGCCATGGCCGCTGAGCCTGCGCGTCTGGAGCCTGTGCTCCGCAACGGGAGAGGCCACAACAGTGAGAGGCCCGCGTACCGCAAAAAAAAAAAAAAAAAGATATGTCTAACACGAACCATACCACTGCCCTCGGGGGTCCAGAGTCTTTTCCACTTTTCACTCTCCTGGGCCCCTAGTCCAGACTTACTCTCCCAGATGCCTGGTGGCATGTCCAAATTCCTCTGCAGGGCCATTGGTTCTTTACCACAGACTCACGTCTGTCCGGTCTGAGCAGCCATGGCTGTTGAGACGGACCTCCTGGCTGGGAGGAATGCCAGGCCCTAGAGCCGTGAAGCCACCTGCCCTGTGAAGACCCTTGAGGGGGGCGGGGGATGGCAGTAACAGGAGATCCAGCAGCCCAGCAGAGCCCCTGACTGGGAATGCGGTGAGATGAAGGCCTCCCTCTGGGACGCCCATCCCAGTCAGGCAGGCGTTCCAGGCTGTGCATCCAGGCCTCCCCGTGGCCTCCTGAGGCCGTGTAAGGACCCGACCTGGCCTGGCCCGGAGGTCAGATTCCTCAGCTGAGGCGCTGCAGGCACAGGAGAGGCGGCCAGTGGAGGCGGGAGGACTCCTTTGTTCCAGGTATTTTCTCAACGGCGGGGCCGGGCTGCCTGCCAGGTGCCAGGGCGCGGCTCTGGCCCCCCGCGCACAAGCAGCTTTGCCGCCAAGCTCTGCGCCCGGCCCAGCAGCTCCTTCCCGCGCTTCCTCTGCCAGTCCCGGCAAAGCAAGAGGCAGGACCCGGGGTTGGGGGAGGGCGGACAGAGCGGGCCCCCCAGCCTCCTGTCAGGACTCACTCAGGGCTCCTCGTGGTGTCTGGCATTGAGAACTACTTTCTTCCGGGAGAATGGGTTAAAGACGTATAAAAGTACAAACTTCGGCTCAAGAAAATATGATAAAACTGCAACGTCGGGCATGGGATCTGTCTAGATGTGAATCCCAGCTCCATCACCTCGTAGCTGTGTGACAACGGCAAGTTACTTACTCTCTCTGTACCTCAGTTTCCTCATCTGAAAATGAGGGATGATAGTTGTACCTACCTCGGGGGAATGTTGAGGATTTAACAAGCTATTACATGTAAAGCTCTCAGAACGAAGTCTGGGGCAGGGTAGGAGTTGTGGAAGTGTTTGCTGAGAGTGTGATGGTGACATCAGTGAGGTTAACGTTAGCCAAGACTCTCGATTGCACAAAACAAAAACCGCTCCAGCAAGTTGAGTAAAAGAGGAATTTAATACAAGTCTTCTGCGGTGTCACACGGAACCCAAGGGTAGGGGGCAATCAGACCTCAAGGGAATGAGGATTCTGATTAAAACCATGGAGCAGACAGCAGGCTTCTCTCCCTCCCTGGGCCTTACTGTCCTAAACACACGGCCCAATGTGACCCGCTCTTGGTTCTCAGGGCAGGTGAGCAGCAGAAATGGACTGGCATCTCTGAATCCCAACAGCAAAATCAGGGGAGGGAGAACCCTCCCTGGGCTCTGCACGAAGAGCCCATCAGCTGTGGCTGAGGGCGCAGCCAGGCACCCAGTCCTAGTGCCCGGAGACAGCAGCACGGGCTGGACAGCTGTTCCCCAGAGCATCTACCTGCCCCAGGGGTGCTCTGGAGTAGAGTTCAAAAAACTTGTGCACTAATCCTGGTGTTGCCTCGGGAAATCTCTACGTCTCTGGACCCTCTTCCTCTTCCACGGTCCTTTATCTCGGAACTTGGGTTGTATTATAATTATGTGTTTGTGTATCTGTCTTCCTCACTAGGCTGTGATTTTCATTCGTTCTTTCAACATAAATGTCTACCAAGCACCACCCATACGTTAGGGATACAGAGATGAATCCAACTCAGTGCTTGCTCCTTCCCAGGGGCTCCTTCCTCAGTGTGGCGTGGGGTGTCATCGTGTGAAACAGGTCAGCTTCAATGTCCAGTTCTGCCCAAGTTCAGGTGCTGCAGACTTTCCCACACCACTGATACTCAGCGTCAGGATCCCACCTTTTGTTTTATGAGGCTTATAATGTCCCTGAGCTGTTGTGGAAAGTGGGTGTCCACAGGAAATGGCTCACTTGGGGCATGGCATGGGTGGGCATCACTCCTGCTGGGTGATTCAAGGGCAACAGCAGGGAGCTGACAAGAGAAGGACTTCACCGGCAAGTGATCGTGGCTCCTCAGCACAGGTGGTGGCAGAGCTGATGCAGGGGGCTCTGAATGGTTACTGATGTTGGCTTGGCTGTCATAGCACAACCTCGCCCAGCTGCCGGGCAGTCTCGACACTGACTCTGCTCCTCTCCACATCTTTGCTTCCATCTCAGACCACCCTGATCTCCAAGATCAACTCCTGTCCCCATTCTCCACCTGAGTGACCCCTAACCAGCCTTCCCTAGGCATCCTTCTATGCTCTTACCCGTCCACCACTGGGGACTGAAGAGCGGGTGGGTTATAAAGGTATAAACTTTACACCGTGTTTCCTTTAGGACCCCCTATTTGGGTTTCCATAAAGCCCACCACTTGGCTTTCAGTATTACTCACACTGTCCACATTGAAGCCTAGTTTGGAAGTTGAAAACCTAAGCATAGGTATTTTCTCCCCTTTCTCTTTGTATTGTACTCTTGCTATAAAAATACTGCTCTTTTTTTTTTTTTTTTTTTGCTAAAAATACTGCTTCTTGAAGGCAATGTGAATGACTCTGAGGGACTAGGCGGAAGGTCACATACAAGGACGTGTAGAAAAGAAAAGCACAAAGATTTATATTTCAAGATGTTTTCCTCCTACACACATCATCAAATAATTGTAAAAACAATATGATAGGGTCTCTAGTTCAGGTCTGCAGAGTTTCCAGAGTGCTGGCATGTGGTGGGAAGAGACAGCAGGGAGGCCTGTGCAGAGGAGATGATACTGAGCTGAGCCTTGAAAGGATGAGTAAGAATTTCCAGGGACACAGGAGTGTCGGGAGAGCATTGCAGACAGCATCAGTGGGTCTGAAAGAACGTAGAATGATGGAAGGAAAGACTACTATGTGCCAAGTACTGTTTTAATAAGAAGTACATTTAAAATATTAATTTAATCATCACAACAACCAGATTTTTTAAAAGATGAAACTAAGGCACAGAGTGGTTAAGTTATTGGCCCCAAAACTCATATATGGCAAGTGGTAGAGCTGGGATTCAAGCCTGAGACACTTGGCCACAGAAGCTCTATAACACACACTATTCTGTATATGGAGGCATCGAAAGTGGCTTTGTGAAGGCGGGAGGGAGATTCGGCTGAAGGACTGAGGGGAGAGACCACAGAAGACCTTGTACAGCATCTTAGGAGCTCAGACTTTATCCTGAGAGTAAAGAGGGGTCCATAAAAACTTAGCCAAGAGAGAGGGGCATACAAGATGCAATTTCAACGATAATGGATCGGAGGGGGCAGGACCAGAGGCAGAGACCAATTAGGAAGTGGTATTATGAGTCTACATGAGAGATGACATGACCTGAAGAGCAGAGACAGAACAGATGGAACAGGAATGTTAAGTGGGTAGAATGGTGTGAAAGAGCCACAGCCTAATGACAGGAACCTGTGGATGTCACCTTGTATGACAAAAAGGACTTTACAAATGTGATCAACTTACGGACCCCCAGATGGGTAGATTATCTTGGGTCATGTGGGTGGGCCCTATGTAAATCACAAGGGTGCTTAAAAGAGGAAGACAGGAGATCAGAGTAGTAGGAGGAAGGCAATGGGAAAGGAAGGCAGAGACTGAAGTGATGCAGCTATAAGCCAAGGAATGTAGGCAGCCTCTAGAAGCTGAGACAAGAACAGACTTTCCCCTGGAGGCTCCAGAGGGAACCAGCCCTGCTACACCTTGATTCTACCCCCGTAATACTCATTTCTGACCTCCACTCCTGCCAGATAGTAAAGTTGTGTTGTTTTGAGCCCTTAAATTTGTAGTTATCTGTTATATAAGCAATAGGAAACAAATACACATGGTTAAGACCCGATGACCATGTAGTTGTGCAAGAAGGAAAGGGAGGGGGACACAGAAAGGGTTGAGGATGATGGCCAGGATTTGGGCTTGGGTGATGAGGCTGGTAGTGAGATCACTATAATCAGGATTGAGAATAGTGAGAAAGGGGCAGTTTGGGGACCAGTGGGAGGGTGGGATGTTCACTCTTGCACATATCAAGATTGAAGTGCCCAGGTGAAGTGTCCAGGAGGAAGGTCTGGAGCCTATGACAGAGCTTGGACACCTGTGTGCACAGGTTCTGGTCTGAAACTGTTGGGAGACCCCTGTGGCCAGAGACATGGGTTTCCTTTTCTAGCTCATACCCTGTGATATGGGGTCAAAATGCTCTCCTAAATGCAGCCGTTGAGCACCTAAGGTCCCGTCCTAGCACCCTCCTCATACCCCTCTTTGGACTGGGTGGCAGACTTAGTCCAGATGGCAAACAAACTTGACTCTTCCAAAGAGGTGCCCAGTATCACCTTTGGTGGCACAGAAGCCTCACACCTGCCAGGGCCTTGCAGGGGGTGTGACCTTCACCCACAGGGCAAAGGTCCAAGTAGATGAGCTCTGTTGAGCCACCTCTGGGTGAGCTCTATGGGATCCCACTGGCTCACTGGAAGACGCAGTGTAGTGCATGAGCCAGTTTACCTCAGGTGTACCTGGGGACAGCACCAAGGTGTCTCTGACAGGGACAAAAACATCTCAGTGGAGTTTCCCATGGGTCAAACTGAACATTCAGACTCTGAATACAAAGTGCATAGGGTGAAAGTCACATATGGTTAAAAAAACAAAATAAACAGAAAACCAAAGCCTGCTCATCCTGCAAAACAAGTGGGAGCTGAGGCCTGAGAGCAGATGAGATCATTGAGATCATTCAGGGAGGGCTTGTGGCCCAAGAGGAGAAGAGGGCCAGGGAACCCAACTTCCAGAGGGTGGGCAAAAGAAGACGGTGGGGGGGAACCCTGACATCCTCAGCTTATATCCCCAGGGCTGACATCCAGTGGGAAGTCAACAGATGCTCGATGACTGGATTCATTTGTATTTTATCTTCTGTAGAATATAAAAAGGAAAGAAAGAGTATGTGGGGAAACATGTGTACCGATAAAAACACCACCACAAAAACCAAATGTACATTTATTTTCCAAATAATTGAATTAAGCATGTAGGTGTGACACTGGATTCTACTCCGAAAGGGCTTAAACTATAAACAAGATGAATATAAAGTGATCTCAGGAAAATGATGGTCTTACCGGTGAATAAAATAACTGCAAATCCAGTTGCCTTAAGACAACATTATAGGCCCATAAAACTAGAAAAAAACAAAGATAGGTAACGAAGCCCCAAGTTGGTGAGGCTGTGGGAAACAAGGGCACCACCAGCCACAGGTGAGAGCAGCGTGGCCATCTGGACAGCAGCTATAATAGCGTGCATACCCTGGAACAGGGGTCCTTAAGTTGCACAGAAAAGAAATCCATTTAAGCAAAACTGGGGTTTTAATAAGGAAGCGGAGGTATCCAGAAACCCAAGGAAGCACCTGGGGCCTGGGCGGGGTCAGAAACCAGGAACTGGGAAGCCAGTAGGAACCTCTCTCTCCTCCTCATCTGGGACTCCTTTGCACATCTGCTCCTTCTCTCCTTCTCTGCAGATCTTTTTGCCATGCACCCATTCACACAACAAATATTTATTTTACGTATATGCCCAAACATTACATTTCTGCATTCAAGTGTACCCAGCAAAGACTGAGTCGTGATTTGAAATTCTCGGGAGGAGGGGTCTGATTGGCTCAGCCTCGGGTCCTGCACTGCTCTAATCAGCTAGAACCCAGCGGGGCAGGGTATTTCTTATCTCCAAGTGGGTTGGAAATCTCTGATTCCTTTTTCCACAGGAAGACCTCCATGTAAATTAGTAGATGTGATTAGATAAACTGGGGAGGGGATGTCCCAAAGCAGAGAGACAGCTAACATTAACCATTAACCCACCTAGAACTTCTGAACTCCAGGCCCTGCTTCCGGCCAGAACATCTTTTTCCTGCTTCCACATTCCAAATCCTTACAGTCCATTCTCCACATAGCAGCTAGATTTATCTTTTTTTTTTTTTTTTTTCGGTACGCGGGCCTCACTGTTGTGGCCTCTCCCGTTGCAGAGCACAGGCTCCGGACGCACAGGCTCCGGACGCGCAGGCTCAGCGGCCATGGCTCACGGGCCCAGCCGCTCCGCGGCATGTGGGATCTTCCCGGACCGAGGCACGAACCCGTGTCCCCTGCATTGGCAGGCGGACTCTCAACCACTGTGCCACCAGGGAAGCCCTAGATTTATCTTTTAACATGCAGATCAGACTATATTCTTCCACTGCTAAAATCAAACAGACAAAACAAACCAAAAAAAAACCCTCTCCAACTCCTTCCAGTGGCAATTAGGATAACATCCTTACTTATCATCACTCTAATTTTAATTTAGCACCTCCCCTCCACCCCGTTACCTCCCTGACTTTATCTCTTATAAATCTCCCCCTCCTTCACTCTGCTGTAACACCTCTGACCTTGCTTGTCCTCGAATAAGCCAAATTCATTCCCATCTTAGGGCCTTTGCATTTGCTCCTCCCTCCCCATTTTCGCACAGCTGACTCCGTATCATTCCAGACTCAGGTGACACCACCACTTCAGAGGCTCTTCCCCAACTGTCCCATCTAAACTAGTAACACCTACCTCAACACACATAACTCCAGTTACCCTCTAACCTGTTTTTTAGTTTTTTCTTCATAGGACTTAATACCTGTTGAACTTCCCTTGTTTGTTTACTAGTATATTTTCTTTCTCTCCGCATTAGAATGTAAAGCTCTATTCGAGCAGGGACCTAGATATTTTCCCAGCAGCAGAACTGAGTCTGGTACATAGGAGACACCACATAACACGGAAGGAAGGCCTGAGTAACTTGGTTTCAGTGTGGGACCACCAGGCACGGCACTCCGCAGCTAAGGCTTTGGAGCTGGCCGCCTGGCTCACCAGTCCCCCACCCCCACCCCACCCCATCCCCCCACCCCCGCCCCCGCGCTTCCTGTGTAAACTTGCACAAGTTGCTGGACTTATCATATGTAAAATGGGGAGGATAACAGTACCGCTCCCATGGTATCGTTTGAGGACTGAATGAGTTCACACATGTAAAAAAGGGTTTACAAAGTGCTTGCCACAGAGTAAGGCCTCAACGTGTTTTCACTTACTATTCATTATTAATCACTAGTCCATTCATTTTTGAATTCTTAAAATTCACCTTTCATTGTTCCGCCCTCCATATCTCCAATTTTATCTTCTTTTCATAGCTTTATCGGGCGTCCTCTGGGTTCTGGGAGACCATCTGAAGTTGGTTTTCCGTACTAAATCAACCGACGGTGTTCAACCTGGCCGTCACTGCTTCTATGCAGTTTTTAATTCAACAGCCACATTTTTAATCTCCCCCCTAATCCTTCCTTCTCCTTCCAACAAATGATTCATTTGTTGGATTGCTAGCTCTGCATTACTTATGTACATCTTTCTGAAGCCTATTGAAACATCCATCAGGCATTGCCTACATTTTCTTCTGTTCCTTGCGACAGGTCTTTTTCTGAGGTAGGCAGCTCCTCTGAATCTTCAGAGAAGTGATAAACCACCCTCTTTGCAGCTGCAGAATATTTCTTACTTAGCCTTACGGAGGGAAGTCTGTATCCAGGGTAACCAACCATCCTAGTCTGCCCGGACCGAGGGGTTTCCCAGGACATGTCATTTTTTCGTGCCAACACCAGGGAAGTCCCAGACTAAACAGGACGAGTTGGCCACTCTACCTCCAGCTGTAGACGGCGTCAAGGAGGTGCTCTGTCACATTGGTACCGACGCTCCTCCAAATCTTTCACAAAAGGAGGAAACCATTTTCTAGTACTTAGAACTACTAGCCCTTCCAAGCAGCATTTAAACATGTGACAGTGTCTCGGAAATAAAGGAAAACACCATCAACTCCAAGCCTCCCACTGGCTCTCTCTCTCCTTTGGTAACTTAAAGATCAGACCACACTCACTATGGCCACTCTCTCTCCTCCTGTTTATTCCTCAAACTTCTGAGATATGGCTTCCACTTTCTAACCACCCAATGAAACTTCCCTTGCCAAGGTTATCACTGATGTTGTCACTAAAATCCACTGAAATTTTTCTCATTCCTTATCGTATGTGGCCTCTCTACACGTTCTCCCCTGCTGCCCACTCCCTTCTCAAACTCTTTCAGTGACCCCAGCCTCCTGGTTTCTCCCCTCTCACTACTCCTCAGTTTCCGGCGCAAGCTCCTCTTATGCAATTGTCGATGTTCCTCAAGTTCTGTTCTGGACCTTTTCTCTTCTCACTACACCCCCTGCTCCAGTGACCTCATCTCGCACAGCTTCAAATACCACGAGTGCTGATGACTTAGAGATCCCTATCTCCCAGAATTCTCTCCGGGCTCAACCTGAATATCCAGTTCCTTACTGTACCTCCCATTAGGATTCTCTGCAGACACTTCAATCTCAACAAGTCCTCAACTGAACTCATCTGATTGCCTCAGGCCAATCCTCAGACATTCTCTTCCTCCAGTGCTCTCCATCTTGGCCAAAGGACCCACCATCAATCGACTGCTCAATTCTTGACTCCTTCTCCTCCTCACAATCATCAAATCCTGTCAATTCTACCTGGTAAATACTAGAACCATCCCCCCCAGCCTCTATTGTCTCCAGGCTGTCTCCAGCCTATTAGAGTGATTTCTCCAGTAAACACGTCTGAGGTTGCTCTCTTGGGGTTAATGGTTTACAGGGCCCTTTATGACCTGGTTCCTACAGACCTCTCCAGACTTTCTCCTAACACTTCCCTACCTGACTCACTCCTGTCACTTTTTCTGGTGTTTTCTTAGATGTCATTTCCTCAGAAAGTCTTCCCAGACTCCTCTGAACTGGGTCAGGTACAATCATGAGTATTCCCTGGACATCTCTATTATAGCATTTATCACACCCACTGAAATAGCCTGAGAGACTTGAACTTCTTTGAAGACAGGAACTGTCTTGTTCACTGATATACCTCTAGCACCTAAAATGGTGAAGAGCAAGTATTAAGTCTGTCGAACAATTTAAACAGACATTCCTCATCATAAAGCTCTTATCTGTTTATTGGATTAGGCTCCCAAAGTTCTCGACGTGCCTTCGTGTCAGTCCAGTTCAAGTTACCGTGAGCCTGAAGAAAAAACAACTACTCTTTTGGAGTGCTCATTCAAAATAGCCAGAAGCAGCATCACACAGTGGAAAGAACACAACTCCTAAGCCAGGAGACCCGGGCTCCAATCACAGCTCTGCTGCTCTTTGTGCTGTTGTGGGTGACCACTTAGCCTCTCTGAGCTTCAACTTCTCCATCTGCGAAATAAAATGGCTACTCTAGATCAGTGATTTTCAAAGTGTGTTCCACAGGGGAGGAGACTGAATCGGAGGGTCCAGAGGCCCGTGACCACCAAGACCCCAAGCCACTCTGCTCCTATCTATATTGTATATTGGAATTCAGGTGAGGTTTTCCTTAGAGAACGAAAAGAAAGGATCCACAGCGAAAGCAAGTTTGAAAACTGAACCATATGATCACTGAATTCCCCGCTCTCTTTACATGCTGACATTTAAAACAAATGAAAGGCAGGAGTGTCATTATCAAGAAGGTAATGTCTAAAAAGCACGTGAGGACTCTGTGAGCATCTGAAGAGGTGGGCTGGCACTTCCGTCTGCCATTAAGAACTCACTGGTTGTCATGCAACTTCACCTCATTATGCAGGTCTAGTAGGATGCAGAGACTTTTTTTTTTTTTTTTTTTTTTGCGGTACGTGGGCCTCTCACTGTTGTGGCCTCTCCCGTTGTGGAGCACAGGCTCCAGACGCACAGGCTCAGCGGCCACGGCTCACGGGCCCAGCCGCTCCGCGGGATGTGGGATCTTCCCAGACCGGAGTACAAACCCGTGTCCCCTGCATCGGCAGGCGTTCTCTCAACCACTGCGCCACCAGGGAAGCCCAGAGACATTTTTGAATCCACAAATAACATCTATATAATCATCTTTATCCCTCAATCCCCTTGATAATAACCAGGAAGTTCAGACCGAAAAGATACAGGCCTAAATGGTTCTCGTTCAAGTCTTGCTTTCAGATGGCTCATCACTCCAAATCTGGTGACTCAAAGGCTGACCCCAGCCTCACAGGTGAGATGCACTGTCCTGGGGGCCTTGCACAGAGGGGGCCTTCCTTTTGCATGAAAAGTACTCAGCAGTTAGTGTGTGTGTGCCACTGAGGACTGCAGTCAGAAGACTTGGGCTTCTCTCCTCATCTGCCACTTACTTGCTCTGTGTCACTGTTGTGGACACGTACGGTTTGCTCTACTCAGCATCAATCCCATCCCCTCCTTCTTTCTGAAAACTGTTTTCTTCCCCCAGCCCCATTCTAATCCTATGGTTCTAGAGTGAGTTGCCAAGTTCTCGGGTGACTGGTTCTCTTGATTAATCTGGGGTAGGGGGTGGACAACAGAATTCAGCTCTACTCAGAGTCCTTCCTTGGGATTTCTAAATTTTGGACTCGGGTCCACTTCTGACATGAGGCGTGGAAGCTTCCAGCGATCAACTGGTTGGTGTGGAGGAAAGAGTGAAGTCAGCATACAGAGAAGAGAAAGGAGGGGCAGATAGTGTTGGTGGTGCGAGTCCCTGGTGGCAGTTGTTCCTGATGCCCAGAGGCACCTGACCTGCCCTTCAGGAGGGGCTTGGTTGTTCAACTCGTCCATAGGTTCCATGAGCCAATAAATCCTTCTTTATACCTAAATTAGTTCAAATTGGATTTTAGTCCCTTAACAACTGATACCAACCCTACATTAAGTCACTTAAATAGTATCAGTCTGTTTCTTCATTTGTAGAAACTACTTCAAAGATTTTTGGCAAAGACTAATGAGATATGTAACTCTGTTAAAACCATACTGAGCTATAACTATGTAAGGAGTGACTACGACTGATGTCTAATGCTGAAGATAAATGCAAGTGCTAGCCCAGTGGTTTGGACATAGCATAAGACCACCCCTGCTGCTACAAGAGCAAGTGTCTTGGGCTTCCCTGGTGGCGCAGTGGTTGAGAGTCCGCCTGCCGATGCAGGGAACATGGGTTCGTGCCCAGGTCCGGGAGGATCCCACATGCTGTGGAGCGGCTGGGCCCGTGAGCCGTGGCCACTGGGCCTGCGCGTCTGGAGCCTGTGCTCCGCAATAGGAGAGGCCACAGCAGTGAGAGGCCCGCGTACCGCAAAAAAAACAAAAAAAAAAAACAAGTGTCTTGCTGACCAGAAGGCAGTTACTCCACAGTGGATACCCACTGCTTGTCTGTCCAGTTACCCTCCCTCCCAGCAACCCACACACCCTACCTCTGGAAATCACTCCACTTCCATTCCATCCACTTGGTTTCCATGGGAACTGCCCTATCCTTTCAAGACTCCATCCCAGTCTGGTTGATGGGCCTCAGGGGAAGCGCCAGACCCAAGCTAAGCTAATGAATCCCTTTCCTGGGACTCTTTTTTTTTTTTTTTTTTTCAATTGTGGTAAAATACATGTAACGTAAAATATACGATCTTAACCATTTTTAAGTGAACAGTTCAGTAGTGTTAAGCACTTCATATTGTTGTGCAACCAACCTCTAGAGCTTTTCCATCTTGCAAAACTGAAACTCTATACCCATTAAACAACTCCCCATTTCCTTGCTCCAGGCCTGGCAACCTCCATTCCACATTCTGTCTCTATGAATTTGACTACTTTAGATACTTCATATAAGTGGAAACATACAGTATTTGTTGTTGTTGTTGTTGTTGTTTTTATTTTTTAAAACATTTATTTTTGGCTGCACTGGGTCTTTGTTGCTGCGCGCGGGCTTTCTCTAGTTGCGGGGGCAACTCTTCGTTGCGGTGTGCGGGCTTCTCATCGCGGTGGCTTCTCTTGTTGTGGCTCACGGGCTCTAGAATGCAGGTTCAGTAGTTGTGGCGCACGGGCTTAGTTACTCCGCGGCATGTGGGATCTTCCCGGACCAGGGCTCAAACCCGTGTCCCCTGCATTGGCAGGCGGATTCTTAACCACTGCGCCACCAGGGAAGCCCCAATATTTGCTCTTTTTTTGAATGGTTTATTTCATCTAACATAGTATCCTCAAGGTCTATCCATGTTGCAGCATGTGTCACAATTTCCTTCTTAAGGCTGAATAATGTTCCACTGTATGTATCTACCACATTTTGTTTATCCATTCACCTGTCGATGGACACTTGGAGGTTATTTCAACCTTCTGGACTACTGTGAATAATGCTATGAAAGTGGGTGTACAAAAATCTCTTCAAGACCCTGCTTTCAGTTCTTTTGGGTATATATCCAGAAATGGAATTACTGGATCCTATGGCAATTTTATTTTTCAGTTTTTTAGGAACCACCAGACTGTTATCCATAGCAGCTGTACCATTTTACACTCCCACCAACACAAGGGTCCAATCTCTCCATATCCTCATCAACACTTGGGTTTTTTTGTTTTTAAATAGAATCCGTCCTAATGGGTGTGAGATATCCCGGCACTTTTGAACTTAGAACCAGAGAAAGCATCAGCACAATCTCTCTCAGATGTAAAAGCTGGAAGAGGTAAAGCTTAGGTGCTGTGGGCAGTCCTGTCTCCCACCAAAGAGAAAGCCTGTTTGCAGTGACAGAAACAAGAGAGGGAGACTCCACAGCACCAGGGTAGGTGGTACTGGTTGTACCTGGGGCCTTGATCCTTTCCTGTGCTTGAATCTGATGAGGCACCTCAATAACCCTATCATAAGATCACCTTTTTGCTTAAGGTCATTTGAACCTGGCTTGTTTCATTTGTAACCGTAGGTCTTACCTAACAGAAACATCTTAGTAGAAGGGTTACTTCTTCAGGAATCTTTTTTTGCTTTTTCTTGTCTTGATTCCTTCTTATACATAGATGGGATATAAATAATTTGTACATCTGAAAACCCCTAAAGGAATGCCTTTAGAGAAGTACAGCTTAATGGTTACAGCACAGGTTTTAAGGCAGCCCAAACTGGCTTCATATCCCCCCTCAAGGAATGTTTAGGGACTTCCCTGGTGGTCCAGTGGGTAAGACTCTGTGCTCCCAATGCAGGGGGCCCGGGTTCGATCCCTGGTCAGGGAACTAGATCCTGCATGCATGCCCCAACTAAGATCCCGTGTGCCGCAACTGAGACCCAGCATAGCCTAAACAGATAAACACATAAATAAATAAATATTGGGAAAAAAAAAAAAAGAAAGAAATGTTTACCGAGTGCCTTTCAAGCAGCAGGCCCCTTGTAGGTGCCAGGGATAAAGCAGTTAACAGTGGACAAAAATTCCTGTCCTCACAGGACTTTCTCTCTAGTCCTCAGCAAATATTTGCATGTCTACTCTGTGCCAACCATCATTAAGCTCTCTGTATATATATGCCTGTTTATAAAATGGGAATAATAAATTTCCTTGTCCGTTTAAAGAAATCATTATAAGGTATGCATGTACTTAACACAAAATGCCTGACACACAGCAAAACACCCAATGAAGAGTAGCCATGTTTACATTTAGACATGGAGTCATGTCCTGTCTAAACCAGCCTTAGCATCTATTGGGTACCCACTGTGTGCCTCACATTTGCCTTAAGATAGGACTCACGTCATGGCAGGACTTACTCTCCAACGAGAGCATGAGATAGTTACAGGTGATATGTGCTGTAGCAGAGTAATGAGGAGGGAAAAGAATATGGTGGCTAAGAACACAGACTTTGGAGCCACCCACCTGGTTTCAAACCTCAGCTTGCCCTCCAGAAAATCACTTAACTCTTCTACTCGGTTTCTTCAACCGAAAAACAGAGCTAATAACAACAATGATGATGTAAGGACTAAATGAATTATATGTAAACTACTTAGAACATGCCTGGCATGTAGTACCATATGCTACTATTATGTAGTAAACTGCTATGGGAACACGTAGGAAGGAAAAACTAAACCTCCCTAAGGAGCCAAGGAAGCTTTGTCTAAGGAGAGGACATCAGATCTGGGCCTTGAAGGATACGCAAGAGTTCACTAAGTGAAGAGTAGGGGAAAGGGCATTTCAGGTGAATGAGACTGTTTGAGCAAATGAGCTAACTCATGAAGAAATCATATGCATTAAAAAACAACAACAGGGCTTCCCTGGTGGCACAGTGGTTGAGAGTCCGCCTGCCGATGCAGGGGACACGGGTTCGTGCGCCGGTCCGGGAAGATCCCACATGCCGCGGAGCGGCTGGGCCCGTGAGCCATGGCCGCTGAGCCTGCGCGTCCGGAGCCTGTGCTCCGCAACGGGAGAGGCCACAACAGTGAGAGGCCCGCGTACCGCCAAAAAAACAAAAAACAAAAAACAAAAAAAAAACAACAGTAACGACTAACAGCTGAAGCCTGGTTGGATGACAGATAAAGCCTGAGGCCCAATTTTTAGCCAGTAGCCCCATTTTTAGCCAGTAGCCCTGTGGACCACCAAACCAGTCAGTTTTGAGTCAGAGCTTGCCCTGATAACTTCTGGGAACTGACACCACACTATAAACCAACACTTTAGTAACATTAATAATTTTTTCCCCAATGAAGCAAATAAATCCAATTTATACCTACCACTTACTAGCCACTGCAGTGCCAAACACTATGCTGCTTTCAGAAGGACGTCATTTAATCCTTACAATGTCCCCTGGAATGGAGGTAATAACTCCATTTTATATACGAGGAAATTCAGGCTGCTTGAACAACCTTCCCAGGGCCGCACAGACAGCATATTAGACAGGAAAGCCTTCAGCTGCAGGTACAAATAGCAGTTTCTTTTTTTTTCCCCCACATCAAAAGAAGTCTGGAGGTAGATGGTTACAGCCCTTAGTTCAGGTATTCCGCAATACCACCAAAATACCTTCCATCTTTCCTTTCCACCATCTTCAGAGCATTAGCCATTGGCCCCAAGGCTCACTCAGTCTCACGTTCACTGTAACGATTTTTAATTCTCATCTTAAAATCTCAGCAGCCAAGATTTTGTCAAGCTTTACTTTTTGAAATATTTCAGGTCAGCTCATACAACTCACTAATTTCACAGATGGGGAAATAGAGAGATTTGCCCCAAGCGAGCTAGCAGAGCTAATTAGTTAAACCAGTGTTCTTCCATGAGACTAATTTAGTGGAGACTCCAAGTTGCCCACCAAAATCTGTTCTCCCATTCTTTCTTGGCTTGACTACATTTCTCAGCGGCCTTTGCAGGTTAGGTGTGGCCACGTAACTAAGTTCTTGCCAAAATTAAGTGAGCAAAAGTATGTGTGCCACTGCAGGGTCCAGGCCTTAAGGCATCTGGCGTGCCTGCTCCACGCTTTGCCGCCTTCCCACTGGCTGGAACCAGAGATGAGCCAACTTTAACCAGGCAGGTGTTGACAATGCCCCCCAGAGGGTGGAGAGGCAACATGATACAGGGAATCTGTGTCCCTGAATGACCGCTTAGAGTGGAGCTGCCCCACTGACCTGGACCGCTCACTTCGGAAATGTTAACTCCCCTCAGAGTTGTTATGTGAGGAGGAAACAAACTTCTTTGTTCTTTAAGCCACTGTATTGTTGAGTCTCTTTGTTACAGCAGCTTAGCCTTTTACCCTAACTAATACAACCAGGCAGCGTCCTTTGTACGTATTCAAAATAGCTTTACCAATGACCCGTTAGCCATCTTTTCAGAAAACAGCCCTAACCACCCAAGTAGGTGATAATCAAATAATGAAATTCCTTCCTGTGGCTACTATCCCAAGATTTCTTCATCTTAGTTAAAGGCTATTTAACAATTAAAGCAGATTATTTATGCAGAAATCCACTTAACTGTGAGGCTTTCACGCAACTAATTCAACAAATATTTGCCTTTCTAGATGCTGGGGATATAGAGACAGGTTACTGCATTCATAAAAGCTTACTTTCTAGTGTTTTTTCTTCTGTGTGTTTTTATTGTTGTTGTTTTAATGTTGTGCTGAGTGTTTTAAGCAGAAAAATCTTCTTTGTAGAATGTGGGATTGAGGCTAAGAACATAAATAATTGCTGAGAATTACAAAGGCTCAAACCATGTACCTTGACTATAGATGAAATGTTCTTTTGCTGAGCCCTAAAAAACAAGCAAAGTATTTTAAAGACTAAGAATCCACCTCTCTTTCTGGAGTCAAAGTATTTCCTACCTACTTAAAACAGCATTGTCTGAACTACAAGAAGTGTCTAAAGTCTAGTCAAGATTTCTGCTTTATTTGTCAATTATCTCTCAATAAAACTGAGGGGAAAAGGTTTTTACGGACAGAGGTAGATGGACCTAATAGCTTGCTGAGTGCTGGAATTAACCGCCAAAGCCATTTAGATAGCACCGCCATGGACTGGAGACTGGGTACCTGCGCTGAAAGGCTCTGCTGGTCTAGGGATTATCTGAGGCAAGATGGTACAAAACGGCATTCCTTATCCTCACTCCAGGCTGAACAAAACGCCCAAAGCTGGCCCCTTCCTGCTCTCAAATGAGATTTGGTATGAGATTGGGCAGTTGAGTGAGAGAGGAGACCTCAGGCTTGTTCTGGCTTTGTCACAACTTGCTCTGCGGCTGTGGAACATCCATGTTTTGGGCCTCAGTTTCCCCATCCATACAAGAAGGTGCTAAGGAGCCTTTCATCTCTACATATAGGAAAATCATTAGACAGAGCTACTCCCTTCCCTACGTACAACAGCAAAGTCATTCAGAGGGCAGCAGGCAGACAGGGGACATCTACCTCAAGGCAGTGCCTCAGGCCAGGGCACCAAGGAGAGTCCTAGTGAGGGTCCTGCCTTCCTCAGGCCCTCTGCTGCTGGTAAAGGAATTCCATCCTGCTGAGTCTAAGAACAGGGGTAGCAGGCACAACCACAGTGCCTTAAACGTAGTTAAATATTGGGCACTTTGATTCTTCTTTTTCAAGAAATCCCTGATTTCCAACTGCCAGAGAGATAGCAGTAAGTCAGTTCAACGAGAAGTTACTGCCCCAGGTATTTCAGGTGGACGGATTAAAGGTTTTTAAGGAAGGATTAGTAAAACTAGTTTTTCCTGCTTCTCCACTGAAACTTTTTTTTAAGCTTTAAAACATAGTTAGCAACTTGTGTGAAGAGCATTTCAGAGACTAATGTTCCTCCTTAAAACCAGCCACCTTAACACAGGGCTCAACAGCTTGAACTCTTAATTCTGTGGCCTCGCCTCAATTCCGGCTTTGCCACTTACTAGCTGGGTGCCTCTGCTGAGCCCGTTTCCCCATTGGTAAACATGTATAGAAACAGCGTCTCTTTCCCAGGGCTGTATGAGAAGCTAATGTATATAAACTGCTTGGTCCCCCTTGGCTCACAGTAAGTATTCACCTCCACTTCCAGTGGGAAGATGCCGCTTCCCACCCCATTAGCTCCTGAAGTGGTTAATAAACTGATTGGGAAAATTACACATTTAATCTAAAGAATAAGATGACGTGGATTCGATGACAATTTCTTCTCTGACCAAAGAATACATTTATTCTTGAGATTCAAATCCGTTAACGTGGGTAAGTCTCAATAAAACTCAAGGGGGCCAGGATATCCCACAGACTGGGGGAGGAGAAGCCACTGAAGTCAAGTTGAGAAGCCCAGCTTTCCAGATCACGGGGTACCACGCGCAGTCTTGGCTTCAGACTCCTGCCCCAGCATCCTGCTGTGTCACACCATGCACCTCGACACACACCTCCCCACCCCCACACACACTCCCACACACCAAGCAGGGGCAGGACTGTGGCTTACCTGCACTCACCGCGAGTGTCCTTTCTTTATAGCCCTTACTACAGCTGTAATTATTTGATCAATGTGGACTTTTTTGATCATTGAATTCCCAGAGTCCAGCACAGCACCTGGCACATAGTAAGTTCTAAAATATCTGCTGGCTGAATGAAAGGGCTGGCCATAGCTTAAGATCTCCTCAGAGGCTGGTTTTGGCCTAACCCTGGCATCTGAATGAAGTTCAGTATGCTTATGGCCTGTGCTCAACTGGGGGACCCTCGGGAGGGTGGTAAAGAACAGAAACAGGAGACCTACCAGAGGAGGCAGGGGAAACCCATGCACACCCAGGTACTGTCAACAGGTAAGGTAACGGATAAAGACAGTATGTGCTCTTTGTTATCTTTTGGGTAAGGGGAAGAAATAAGAATATATATTTGTATTTGTCCATATTTATTGATACTTAAAAAAACACTTGAGAGGTATGTAAAAAAACTAATAAGTGGTTATCTATGGGAGGAGAAGGGGATGGAGGTAGGAGCGAGATTTCTCAATGAATGTCTTTGTCTTTTTATATTATTTTGATTTTTGAAAAATTGAACTATGTAAAAAAATCTAGTGAAAAAATAAAACTTTTGCATAGCTAGCTCACATACATTCACAAAGAACTGCTTTTTCAGGTCCCGCAGAAATGCGCCTTCTTCCATGATCCCTCCCCTCTTCCCTCCAAAGTGAAATTCTATACAGCTCTTACGGTCTTTGATAGTCTCTTACCTAAATTTGTTGTCTGTGTATATATAAGATATTTACAAGCTCCCTGAAAGCAAGAACCACATTTCATTGTATCTCTGTATCCCTCTAGCCTACTCTAGGGCCTCTCATATAGTAGATTCAGAACAAATAAAATACTGCTTGAGTGAGGAGTTACTGCTTAATGGGTGCAGAGTTTCTGTTTGGGGTGATGAAAAAGTTTTGGTTGCACAACATAAACGCTGCTGAACTGCAAACTTAAAAATGTTTAATCTTACGTGATATTCATATATATGTATACTCACGTTGTTGGTAGCTCAGGTCACTCCAATAAGAGAGCTTCAACTGGAGATAACAAATCTCCAATAAAAAAAAAGATCCTCTCCAGATGTTTTCCAGGAATATAGTAAGTGCTCAATAACCATGTGCTAAATAAACAAATAGATAGCATATTAAGAACATCGACTTTGAGAAAAAGCTCTCATGTTGAAAACAAAGCATACTGTATATAAGTTAGACATGAACATAAACATCTTTTTAAGGACGAGAGAGGTTCTTGCAAACTTTTTCTTTATTTAATTTTCAATAAAAATATAGTCTCCTAACTCAATAGAAAGATAGCAGTGATTATCACACAGGAGGAGCTCCACAAATGTCAGTCTTCAGTTTTCAAGTTCCATGTCACAACCACTTCAGTCTGATTCTCTCCGTCTCGATGGAATTCCAAAAACGGTTTGGTTCACTTAATTATCTCACTGGGGCTGATCCTTTACTGCCATTCACCCAAATCCAGAACTCTTGAATTGTGGCTCACAATAACTCAATCATCTATACAAGTGTCCGGAAATTAGATATTTCCAGCCAGAGTCAAGGATATAAAACTTTTTTTTAAGGGATACAGTAAATCCCAGTATTCATCACCAAAAAGATCAAATGTAAAAAAGTGCAATCTGTGCCTCTTTCAAAAATAGAAACTTTAAGGTTAAAAGAAAAAAAAAAGCCCTTCCCAAACTCATTACCAGACCAGACATATCAGCCACACAGGAGCTAACAAGGCCTGCTGTTTCCATGACAGAGAACATGAGAGGTTAAAACCACACCACTAAAAAAAAAAAAAAGAAAAGAAATAAAAAAATAAATAAATAAAACCACACCACTGAATGAAAGAACTGGACCCCTGCCACCTTTGCAAAGGCCACTGGACAAGTCCCTTAAACGCTGGATTTCAGCTCTTCAACATTCTGCCCTAGGGATCCCTTTTCTTTAAGCTCTTTATCATGGTCTGGGGAAATACTCTGACTTTCTATGGTAGTGATGGCATCTGAGTCCAACCTTCTTCTTTTCTTCAGTTGGTGCAAGTGGGACTTGGATTTCATGTGTGCTAAGGTAAAACAAACAAAAAAAATTAGGATTTTCTACAGCTAATCCTGGAAGCATACAAAATTAACTATACAATCCTTTTCTTTAACAATAACGGGATCAACACATGTACTGGTACAGCTGCTTAGCATTTTTAAGAGAAGAATAAGTCATATGGCCAGCTAGCTAGCAAACTAGCTACCACATATCACGTATACCTGCTGGGGGCTTTACATCACTAAATCCACACAACAATCTTGCGGGACAGTATTATTCAGCTCATTTTATACAGGAGACTGATTTCAGAGGTCTTACATTGTGTCCAAGGTCACACAGCAGGTAAGCTCTTCGGATTACCTGTAGCTCAAAACGCGAGTCAGTTTTCCAGAATAGGGCTCCAGACTCGATTTTCCCATATAGGGCTGCCTGTTACAGATACATTTCAACTCACACATCTCAAAAGTTACAAATCCAGGGCTTCCCTGGTGGCCCAGTGGTTAAGAATCCGCCTGCCAGTGCAGGGGACATGGGTTCGAGCCCTGGTCCGGGAAGATCCCACAGGCCGCGGAGCAACTAAGCCCATGCGCCACAACTGCTGAGCCTGCATGCCACAACTACTGAAGCCCGTGCGCCTAGAGCCCGTACTCCACAACAAAAGAAGCAATGAGAAGCCTGCACACCGCAACGAAGAGGAGCCCCCGCTCGCCGCAACTAGAGAAAACCCTGCACGCAGCAACGAAGACCCAATGCAGCCATAAATACATAAATAAATAAATAAGTTACAAATCCAAATTCTAATCTGTATTGCAGGACAGATGGCTCAGGCCTACGGTACCCAGAGCCGCCCTTCCCTCTTCTTAACCAGCTCGCTCAGGTTGCCCCTCCTGATGTGACATCCCTATGCCTGGGTCAGATAAGCCATCTGAATGACTAACCCAGATACTCGCATTCTCCAGCACACAATGCACCAGAGAGATCACAGCAAGTATTCTTTTCTGATGATCCCTTTCACGGATCCACAGAAGCAGTAAAGCTGAAAAGCTACTATTGGCTGATATCAATTTCTGACCTCTCACCCTAAAGACAGTTCTCAGCTTCTGACTAACTCACACAAGCTCCTTTTTACCATCCTGTTCTTTTTCAAGGAAATCTTATCTGGAAACACCTATAAAGATAGACAACGAGATTAAGTTCTTTTATACTTACTTAAAACATCATTTTTAGGGATTTGGAAGCAAAAGTAGGTAAGGAAGAGGTTAGAAGTCAAGGAAAAGTTTACTTGAGGGAAAAAGTCAGTTTTGTCTCCAGCTAGAGCCTACGGCAAAAAGTGGCCTTCTGGACTGACTCTCCATGGCAGCAGGAGATGGGAGAGCAAGGACTTGACAGATGGCACTATAGAAGGGCTTACACAAGCTATGCTCACAAAGGCTCACAAATGTTGCTTCTCTGTGGCAATCCCTGAAGGACATTCGACAAATCAAACCACTAAGTTTCCTTTAGAAAAAACAATCAGACACTCTCTTTCTCTTCCCCTTTCATCATTATGAACCAACGATAATTGAGGCTTCTTCTGCTGCTTGGGCAATCACAGCCATCCCCAGTCTCTGACAATGCAGTTCATTTTGCCAGCGTTAACAGTTAATAGAACTAATCGTTCTATTGGTTGGTATGGGGGGAAAAATCCACTTCTATGAGAATGCCATGCAAAGCAGTACTCTGAACGGGATTCCAGCCGCTGGGTAAAATACAAGCCCTGCTTGTGCCTAAAAGGAGTGAGCCTTCAACAAGTTTCTAAATACAATGTAAATTCAAGGCTTAGAGGCTAAGGCCCTTTTGAGCTGTGCTGGATTACTGCAGAAATCCGACAGGGGAGTGCAATGTGACTCTATGGCAAAGACAGATCCAGGCTCTGAAACGGGGAACTAGAACCTCGGTGCGGGGCTGTTCCTGGGTTGGTCAGGAGCGCCTTATGAAGAGGACAGTACCCTTTGACCACCGTCTTTCGGCGTGTCTAACCGTCTTGCTTTCACACAGTTTCCCTTAACACTTTTCATCACAGTTTTTGCAACCAACACCATTTCAACATATTACCTTAAAAGTTACTGGAGAGACACCACTTTTGAAGAATGTACTCAGGAGGAGTAACTGCACTTCCTGTTCCCTCCCAGCTGTTTCTGCTCCTTTGGCCTCTTGGGTGAGTTGCCTGGCTTCCCTTACAATCCTACCTCACCCCCACTGAGGTCTAAACATGAGACCAAGAAACTACTCAGGCAGGATCATGAAAGTCAAAGGAGCTCTGGCAAGTTAACTGCAGACCTCTCAGTAAAATATCTACTCTAGCTGAAGCTAGAGGGCATATGATCTTCCTTTGAAATTGAGAATACAGAGATAACTCTCCCGTTTGAGAAGGCCTCTCCATGAAATTTGAACAAAGGCTGTTAGAGGAATCTGGTCATTTTTTTTTTTTTTTTTTTACAAACAAGCAGACTCCAGCATTCAACCTACCAAAGACCTTAAATTTTTCATGAAGTCAGTGTGACCCACCCTTACAGATTTCTCTATCCTAGACTCTACCTGCCCATTCACGGTCCCCAATGATGATTCGATCACAGAGGTCACACAGGTGATAACTTCTCTTGTTCTCAGTTTCACTGCTTGGCATCTTTACTGGAGTAGCTGCAGGTTTGTGGCCCTGAAAAAAAAAAGGCAGGGATGGGGGAGAAGCATTTGATTCAAAGAGATTTGGATATTATACTCTGATATTAAGAGGAGTGAGATTTTCCCAAGATTCCTTTTTCTCATCCCAGAGAGCAGGTGGGCTGTGAAGAGATTTTAACAACAACCTTTCTGAAAGTGAAAGTAGAAATGCAGCCTCCAGGGATTTAAAAGCAGCCTTCTGCTCTATTCCAAGGAAAAGAATGCTTGGTTCCCAGAATAGCAACAAAGGTGTCAGCAAAGGAAAGCTTTGTGAAAACCAGACAATAGACAGTACCATGATTAATAGTCACCTGGATGAAACTTCGCACAATTTCAAGAGCAGGTTCAAGAACAGACTCTTCCCACTTCGAGACGTCAGACACTTCTAGGCCATATACTGGGGGAACACTGGGACCAGGTCCTAATGACGACAAAGAAAAGCTGTGAGAGGTCAGCCTCCAAGACCCAATCTATTCTGCTCCTAGGACTCCAAAATCCTCAAGGGAAACATATGGGGTCAAAGAAATAAACATTCTGACCATGCCATTCAATCTAACCAGAAACATGAACCAAACAGCTACACACAATCCAAGAAAGACCCAGAAGGTTGACTGGTCTGCAGCCAATAAGTCTAGCTGTATAATCCAGAGTCTCAGGTGTAGGATCTTCCAGATCAGTCAGGAAAACAATATAGAGTAACAGCTCTAGTGACCACTGTATGGGCTACAATATAAAGGTAGCACGTGACAGGAGGCAATTAGCAGCTTGAAGTGAGTGCCTGTTCTAAGGTCCATATCATCTTACAGTGATGTCATTCTGTGGCAAAAGAGTTCACAGCTTTCTTTAGTCCCAGGTTTGTATACATCCCTTCAGCAGTCTAGCATTCACGAAACTCATTAATACCATACTGATAATCATGGGCTGGTAACAGCAGAGTATCAACCAGTGAGCTGCTGAATCTGAAAATTAGAAAAAAGCCTTGGAATTGAACTAGTTGAGCCCTGTCTCTAAGAAACAGATCTAGAGGAGTATTCAAGAAATACCCTTTGGTGAATACTTCTGAAGGGAGATAAGACTGGAGGTAGCCGCAAGTATAGCTATAAGCATTTCATCCATCTGAGCCAACTACGTTTAGTCTCTGCTGGTAGCTTCCCCAGTATGTGGATACACTAAATTGCCTTCCACATCCAGGTTAAGTCAGTTGCCTAAAGGCAAAGAGCATTGCCCCATGGACAAAAACATCAAAGTCCTCAGAATGCCAACGGCTGGCAGGTGCTGGCCTTTTGATAGTGCCAACCACAAATAAGATTCTTCATAAACTGGACTGGGCTGCACCTGCCACCACACGGAAAGGTGAGACTGGGAGGGTGCAGGCAGCACCCACAGCACACCTGGCCTTGGCTAAGCTCTGCACCTGTTTCCAGGCCACTCTATATTTTCCTTTCCCCTCTAAGTCCTTTGTTGGGCTTCTGTGCCCTGTCTAAGTACCTTTCAACAAGTTCTCGGCTCCCAGCTGCTATTTCTGGCTTGGGTCCAAGGCCAAGCTGGGGTGGGGAAGTCCCTCTGGCTTCTTGCCAGAACCTTACCCCAGCAGACCAGCCCGTGGCCAATCACACACGGCTCCTGATTTACAGGGCAGCTGTGCCTTTCACCCTAGCACCAGGACTGCGCCGGCATACACATGAATGAGGACCGGGCATACGATGCCATCGAGCCCTCATGACTCAGAGATGGGGGAGTTATTGTGGCTTTACCACAGGAAGAAGTTCCAAATCATTATCCCAAAAACCCATCTTTTGTTACAGACTAATTGTTAGCCCTGCGGAGAAGAGAAGCTGCATTAGAAATTTGTAGTAGGGAACTTTGTTTCAGCTGACACAAAGACTTCTATCTAAAAGGACATGCAGAGAAAGCAAGGTAAGTAGAAGAAAGTGTAAAAAGCCCCTTGGTGTGAGAACTACACTGGAGAGCTCTAGCAGAGGGTGAGAACTGAGAGAGAGATCCAAGGGTCAACAACATGGCCCAAGGTGTTTCTGTTCAGAGGCACTGAGAGGAGGGTGAGACCTCAGCTGTGCGTATCTGTAACTGAAAGCAGAAATCCAATGGCAAAAGGTAAACAGGGATGATTCAAAAGCATATTAAAAAAGGGCCCAAAAGATAAAACTAGGGTTTCACTTATGCTTAATCTCCTTTAAATAATCTCCTTTTAGCTCATAACCACACAATTTCTTACCCGAGGCCCAATACTAATGCTGTCCAGCTAAAGTTATAACTAAAGGAAATAAGAAGCATGGTGTAAAGCTGAGCGTGGACTTCAGAGTCTGGCCCGCATTCAGTACTCTACTGCTTATTAGCTAGGGAAATTTTGGCAAGTTATTTAACTTCTCTAAGCCTCTATTTACTTATCTGCAAAAAGAAAAGAATACCACCCACCTTGAAGGCTCAGTAACATGTATGACACCAAATTTAGTGCTAAGGATGCAGTACAGGGTCCAATGAATGAGAATTTCGTTCCCTTTTCCTTAAAAGTGCTGTTCAACTGAAGTTAGAGCTGCAGCTGCCTGAAGCACTATGTATCTGAACACAGAAGCGATGCTGGGAGAATTGGTGAAAGTTTTGTCTTTTTATACTACTTATCTGGCCCCCAAACCATTTTAATTAGGAAAGCCTCCCTACGGAAATCTGACTGTTCTTCAGGTACAAAATCTGAAGCTAAAAACAACCCTGAGCACCAACTCCGCTAAGAAGGTATTGCTATTTTGTTCTTCCCTGTCTGCAGCCAGCACTCATGTGTTCAAGGCTTAAGGCAGATTCTTCCTGGGGAAGAACTGTTTTCTGAGGCATCACAGGAAAACACCCCTGGACAATCACTTATGCAAAACCCCCCAGGTCAGGTCCCAAATCTTAGAACAGATCCAGAAACTAAAGTTCACTTTCTGGGTGAGCTGAGAACATCTATGTTCCACCGAAAGCAGACCCAAGGCATCAGGAAAAACAAGGACACTTACTGCTCAAAAAACGGTTTTTAATCCATCGGTTTTGCTTCCGGGCATATCTCTTAGTCACTTGTTTCAGAGCCTCAATACCTGAAAGACAAGGTAGATATAAGAACCTCTATCTAACCACTTCTCACTCTGCTGAAAGGAAGGCTCATCCAGCCCAGCGTTAGAGAAAACTAGCCACGTCAGCACACTGGTGGATACTTGGTAGGTGAAAATCTCAATTCTGAGCTGAAGGCCGTTTGGGTCTCTTTTAGCCTCAGCTCCTTCTCAGGCCATAGCAGCAGGACACTCTGTCACCCAAGGATGTCCAAGGCTAGGTTAGATGGAGAATTCACACCTTTCTTTAGGAGCTGGTTTCTAGTCTCTGGTGTGCACTTTCCCTCAGTGATCAGGTACTCGTGAAATTCCTTGAAGCCAATTGATTGGAAGATACCATGTTGATAGTCCTGGCTGGGAACAGGAGAGCATCAGCAGATGAGCCATTGAATCTGAAAGCTAGCAGGGCACTGGAGATGATCTAGCTGAGCCATTTCATCTCATAGATGAGGAAACTGAGATCCTTAGCAGTTACTACCCTCTGAAATCCTTCCTCCACCTTCCCCCACCAGCTCCCAGGTTACTTCCCTTGAAAATTAACTTCTGGGAATGTCTGAGATTAGAAAATTGCAACTGTAACAAGTACACCAAACCTCCTCCCAATGATGAAGGGTAGCAAACAAGTAGATCCAAAGCCAGTATTATATGTTTACGGTCTTTTGACCGTAAGCAAGGGGTGGAGAGTAGGTGAAAGTAATAGCCAAATTCTCACCTGTTTTCCACAATTTTCTTCTCATTATAGCGTCTGTGAAAATCTCTTAGTTCATCCAAGAGCCCAGCGGCGAGCATGTTATCCACCCTCTTATCCAAGCGCTCATCTAGAACTTGAATCAAATTAACCCATCAACCAGCAAGCCTGCCGAAGGTGTGTACTATACATGATGAATGCATAGGCTGCCATAAAGAAGAGAATTTGTTCAAATGGAAGAAAAGGTTCAGAGTCCAAAGATTATACAATAATTCATAATTATATTTAGTCACACTTAAAGCTCGGCAATTCCAATAAAAACAGCCAGAATGAGGCATGTCTTCTTATGTAAAGAGCACACAATTACAGCTACTAGGAACAACAAATATTTTATTCTTGTATGGAATGTATATCCATTGTTTATTTTAGAGGCAGCTGAGAGCCCCGTTTTACTCTTACTTTTTTCCATTATATTTGTTACTCTAACTTTATGCTATTTCATATTTAAGAACTCTCAGATGACACCTTAAATAGGAATGAAAAACTTTAAACCAAAGCCATCCTAAGTATATCTTGAACTACTGAGCCAGACAAAGGAGCAGAGTGAGAGATGATAATCATTCCAATGTGGCCAAACACAGCTTTATTATGAATCAGATACCACTGCTGGATGCTGCACTGTAACACATGTTTTTATTTACAAAATGTTCATTATTAAAACATTACCTTTTTCTATAACCTTACAATTTAAGTTTGAGATAATATAATCTGAGATTAATTTAACAAATTTCCACCATTTCAATTATGCTCTTCTACATCTCTGCCATTGCTATTTCTTGGCTTACAATGATAATAACCTTTTTTTCTACCTTCCTAGAAAGTTTGCATTTATTGAGGACTCACCACGTGCCAGGCACATTCTGAGCACTTCGCATGTATTATTAATTCATCTAATCCTCAACGAAGCTATGAGATATGTATTATTATTATCATCCCCATTTTATAGAAGAGAAAAGTGGGACACAGAAAGGTAAACCAACTTGCCTTAAAACTCACATAGCCAGAGACGATGGAGCAGGAATTTGAATCCAGACAGTCTGGCTCAGAGACATGTTCTTAATCACTAAACTATACCGCCTGTTCCCCTAACGATCTCATTTTTCTAGACCTAGCTCATAAGTTACCTTTACAAATTGGTCCCCAGAAAATGCTCATCATCCCTTCTCTGTGGCCCCACAGCACCTTCTAGCCCAGCGTTTATCACAACAGAGTATCTACCTCGTTATTTGTTGCCCAACTAGACCGGAAGCTCCTTAAGGGCAGCTACTGTCTACATTCATCTCTGAAATCCAAGTACTATGTAGAACACTTGGCAGTTCATTGAATGCTTGCTGTTATATTTGTTGCATAAAGAAGTTACTATTATCACAGGGCATTAGCAAAAAACCAAAAAGAAATACTATCAGTTAGCTAGCTAACCATCATTCCCACTTCTCAGGCCTACTGATTCCAAAATAATCAGTGATCCAGGCTTTAGCCAGAGAGTCAGATCTCCTTCCACAGGAGACTTCCTTCTCTTTCTCCTTTGGATTTTCTCTGGATGGCAGTCTCTTTCCCATCCCATCTTATCTCATCCTCATCTTACACTAATCTTTTTTTTTTTTTTTTTTTCGGTACGCGGGCCTCTCACTGTTGTGGCCTCTCCCGTTGTGGAGCACAGGCTCCGGACGCGCAGGCTCAGCAGCCATGGCTCACGGGCCCAGCCGCTCCGCGGCACGTGGGATCTTCCCGGACCGGGGCATGAACCCGTGTCCCCTGCACCAGCAGGCAGACTCTCAACCACTGCGCCACCAGGGAAGCCCTATACTAATCTTATACTCAACTCATGTTATACTAATGCCAGGGCTACCTTTACCTGCTTTCCAGAAAGATAATGGCACTGTGTCTTACTAAGTCAATGAATAATGATCATGATAATAAAATGAATAGCTAACACTTGTTTAGTGCTTATTATGAGCCACTCAGAGTTCTAAAGCATTTTTTTTCAAAACAACTTTTTATTGAAGTATAGTTGATTTACTCTGAAGATTTTATATACAGTAATGTATTACTATAAGCTCTGTCTCAGATTAACTCTAGGACACCAAAGGACTTTTACCTGTCTGTTCAGCATGAAGCCAGAGGATGCACGGGTTAGGGAACTTCAGAGGGCCTCCAAGGGGACCACCACCTTCCTCGGAATGTTGACGATGAAGAAATTCACTATGAGAGATTCCTGTTTCTTCAAACACTTGCAAGCTCCTAAGTCATTTGAAAGGGGAGGGTGGGCACACCCATAACAACCATTAGGAAATATTAATTCTCAAGTGAAACAGGGGAGAGGCTATTTATTATAGAATACCTCACTGTCATTTTCACTGCATAAGCCCCTGAACACACGAAGGTCTGGGGTTACTGCAAACCTATAGCTACTCAGAAAAGCGTTCTAAAGAAAACTTTAGGTAAAGAAAGAAATAAAACTATTCTAAACATATATAAAATTTTCTGAAATCAGTTAAACAGGTTCAGAAACAACAGGTTTCTACTACACAAAGAGAACAGGACATATTCACTTTCGGGTAAGCAGTAAAAGCTTGTCTGGGACACTTTGCTATAAGCCAACAAGTCTAGTCTCGCTGGAATGCCTTTCCCACAGTACAAAAGTATGCTGTATATCCAGCTCATCAACTTTCTTTTTAAGTATGTCTAAAATTAATGAAAAATGCTTCTGACTGATTCAGTACTCTACTAGCACAAAGATCACTGGAGAAAGAACTACACACTTATTCTTAAGCCACTATCCACTCCGTCAGCATCTATTATGTTATGCAGCACTAGGTAATTTAACTCTCAAATCTATACTCTACCACTCTGGGTGATTGCAACTTATCAGCTTGAAAGTGATCTTTCCCTTCCTGATCCAATTCTACTTCCTGAAACCCTAACACAAGAGTAGAGACCCCTCGTCTTTCCCTATCACTGGTCACTCAGAGAGGACCTAAGAGGGAAAAATGTAATAGATATCTTACTTATCTGGAGGCTAGAATACAGCCTGAAACTAAAAGAAAGATGAAAGAAGTCCTCCAATCTTCTTTTAGAGACTCTAGAGCTCTTGCTTAGAACCTACTGTTCTTACGAAAACACATTCTCAACTCATTACTAGTTTAGAAGTCGCAAAATAAGGAGAAATGATAAGAACTGATTAATAAAAGGAGCAGATAGTAACAACCAAGCTCTAGACTCATACCATAAAACGATACAAAAATGAATGTTCATCAGAGTGCCCCTGAGTTTTCCAAAAAGTTTTTGGAAGATTTCTATTTAACTGTTTAAAAATAAAGTGTTTGGATACTGGAAAGTATAAACTTCATTTATCTAGAATATGTATTATCAACAGGGTGACACTGCCCTCAAGGGAGCCAAAAAACCTTAGATATTACAATGATGTGTGGCGCTCTCCCAAAATCTTATTCTTCAGCATTAAAATTTCATTGAGGGGAGGGAGGGAAGCACAATTAGGAAAAAAATTTCTAAAAAGGCTTCAGGGGCAGGGGGGATAATAGAAAAGGATTAAGAAACACCGATCTAGAATGCTCATTTGAGTGTAATACTTCATAACCCCTGTCAATACCAAATGTTCCTATAAATATCTAATGTGTATAACCATCCATATAGTAGGTCCTCTACTCTGCCAGATAAGGTATCGCTTCCGGCACTACAGAAAAGTACACCTCAGTGGTGATCACTTTGTAATGTACAGAAATATCAAATCACTATGTTGTGCACTAGGAATCAACATAGTGTTCTAGATCAATTATACTTCAAAACAAACAAACTCATAGAAAAAGAAATCAGATGTGTGGTTACCAGAGGCTGGGGGTGGGGGAAGGGGGAACTGGATGAAGGCAGTCAAAAGGTACAAACTCCCAGTTACAAGATAAATAAGTACTAGGTATGTAATGTACAACATGATAAATATAACTAACACTGCTGTATGCTATACATGAAAGTTAAGAGTGAGGCCTGAGAGTTCTCATAACAAGAAAAAATCTTTTTCTTTTATTTTGTGTCTATGTAATAAGTACACTAAACTTATTGTGGTAATAATTTAATGATATACATAAGGAAAATCATTATGCTGTACACCTTAAACTTACACAGTGCTGTATGTCAATTATATCTCAATAAAACTAGAAGAAAAAAATAGATTAAATGACTGATAAAATGAAGATGCAGTCAGAAGTGAACAGAATATGGAGCCAATGAAGATGCATATTTACGGAGGAAAAAATAAACCATCTAATCTTAGGAAGGAAGGGAGGGAGGGAGGGATGGAAGGAAGGGAAGGAGGGACGGAGGGAGGGAGAGAGGGAAGGAGGGAGGGAAGGAGGGAAGAAGGAAGGAAGGAAGAAAGAAAAGTATACCTAACACACGAGGCTGCAATTTCAAAGCAACCTAACAAAACATGGTTAATGAACTAATAAGGTCATCTCTCTCTTCCCTTCAAGAAAGTCTCCATGTGTAAAGGTGAACTGATCTATAAGACAGTTTATAAAACCTGTCTCCCACTGGGCAAGCTGCTGGGGCAGAACTCAGCATTGCACAATCAATTATGAAACCTAAATCACAATGTCAGCTGACTGCATGCCAGAAAAAATGTATATGAAAACTGTTATAAAAGCAAAGATCAAATAGAAAATGAAGCAAGATTACATAGGCCCTAGGGAAAAACTGTACTGTATTATGCATTTTAAATGTAACAACAACAAAGTAGGGTGCAACTATTTATTGAGGGAGTTGGACTGAGGCAATAACTCTGGGCCTCCTAACCTCCTAACCTGCTGAGGTAAAACACATCAATCTCCACTAACTGCTATTACCAAACCTGTCTCACCAGGCACACTTAACAACTGACCGCCCTCTAACGCTGAAGGGGCCTGGCGCCAGCTGGCTCCCGGCTTTCTTACCTGGCCACTTTGCGCTTGTCATGTGGGTGCAGCTTGGCAGCCATTTCTGGGTCCACCTGGCTTAGGCGTTTGTGGAGCGCATGGCCATCCTCCTTTTCAAGCTCAACTTTCTGGTCAATCACTTTCTCAGTGCCCATCTCCCAGGGCTATTAAATGAAGGTTTAGTAGTAAATTTAATTCAAAAATTCAACAAACACTGAAACACTGTATGTGCCAGGCACTTTACTAAGTGTTCAGGAACACAGAATAGAGATGAATCAGAAGATCTTGCCATATAGTGAGAGACAGATCATAAACAGAAAATTCCAATACACCATGGTAGTGCTGTGAGGCCACAGTAAGCAAAGAGGAAAGAGGACTAGGTGTCTAGGGAAGTATTCAGGGAGTACAAGCTACCCAGGCTAACACATCTATATTAACACATCCAGGAGTCTAGTCTTCTCAACAAGTATAACCAAAGAGTGGACCAGAATTTCCAGCACATTATAGTTTGCAAAGTCCCACCCTACGCAATAGCATCTCTGTAAGAATGGTTAGTGTCAGATATCTCCCTGACATATAGATTGTTTCAGCCAGGAAATGCTGAATCAGACTAACGTACTGTTAACTTACATGGAGATGCTAATTAATCCACAGAGGAGCATTTTTCCCACACACAGCCCCTGTCCTTAGGCCAGCCTGAAGAAGCACACTTCACATATGGAGGGGGCATTTGCTTCAGAATATTAAGTAGGAAAGTTAGTACAGTTGCTGAGTATAAGAAACACGCAAAAGTCAACTTTCCTCCCATTAAAATTAGCGGGCAAGAAAGAAGAACCCATTTCCTCATTGAATTACAAGTGAACTAAACATACCTTAGCATTGACAAGAACTTTCCAGAGCAGAGCCTCAATGTAATAATTGGTTCCTCCCACGACAATAGGAATTTTATCTCGGGAAAATATATCTTCAATGTGAATGTTAAGAAAGACATCAAAATATTAATATCAAGAAGAAAATCTGACTCACTTGGAAGTAGGGTATTAGTAAGAAACCACATTCGTCATATTTTTGATACTAGTCTTCACTGTTTCTCATGAGTTCTCAGAATCATTTCCTATCAGTTCTGGAGGGACTTGCATAAACCAGAGACAGATGCATGATGGTAATTCCTTCCAATTCGAGAACTTTCTAGGCCTTGCTGCTAAAACTCAAAGCTTGCTTAGTATTCAAAATTAGCTTAACAAGCACAAGCCTAAGGACTCTCACAGAATTAAGTGTCAACTGCTCAGGAAGCCACCAAGATGATGTCCACTGTGTGACTTTGCCTTCTAAGGCAAATTACAAACTGGTTTCTCTAAGCCGTAGTTCTTAGACTCAGTCTTCACCATTTTGTAGCAGTAGTGTACATTTCAGCCACTTGAGACTCTACCAGATGAACTGGGAAGCACAGGCTATGAAGACAAATAGATTTCAATTACCAGCTCCAACACTCAGCAAGTCATTCAACTTGTCTGAGCTTCAGTTTTCTCACCTGTAAAATCCTCATGAGTTTTTTTTTTAATTAATTTAATTAATTTATTTATTTTTGGCTGTGTTGGGTCTCCATTGCTGCGCGTGGGCTTTCTCTAGTTGTGGTGATCGGGGGCTACTCTTCGTTGTGGTGCACGGGCTTCTCATTGCAGTGGCTTCTCTTGTTGTGGAGCATGGGCTGTAGGCTCATGGGCTTCAGTAGTTGTGGCTCACAGGCTCTCGAGCGCAGGCTCAGTAGCTGTGGCGCACGGCTCCGAGGCACGTGGGATCTTCCCAGACCAGGGCTTGAACCTGTGTCGCCTGCATTGGCAGGTGGATTCTTAACCACTGCGTCACCACAGAAGTCCCTCATGAGTTCTTATGAGCATTACACGTGACAGTGCAAATAAAATCCCTAAGACAATGCCTGAAATATTTTTTTCAACTGAGTAAGCACTCAATTTAGTCATTACTGTTTTTACACCACTGCTACTTGGAATTTTTCTCTTTAGAATCTCTGTTGAACAGATAATTATCTGCTTTAAGAAGGGCTTTCCTTCTGAGAATAACTGATAAAGAGACTTTCAACCCAGATAAAGACTCATTTACACACTTCTTCCCCTTGCCAGCCAGTCTGTGGGCGTAGAGATAGATGACCTCTTTTCTGACAGAAGTCCTCTATAAGAGGTTGGGGTAGGGTGGGGAGAAAGATGTTACTAATCAAGGAGCATAAGGAAGAAACGTGTCTATTCGTTTTTTAAAAAGAGAAACAAATTCTATATCCCCCCCCCTATAAATTAAGTATAAGAAACATACAATTACACAGTAATTGTAATAAAACTTCAAATATATAATCTGACTAACAAAGGGAAAGGAAGAAAGGAAAATAAAAGGGGAAGGCGAAATGGTGAGATACCAGAAGGGAGAGGTGGAAAAGAGGGAGGGAGATGGGATAGGAGTTATTTGGTGGGAAAAGGTTTAACATGTTTGCCCAAGCCATGAAACAACTGTGATCCTAAGCAAAAACCTTTCTCTCTGGGCCTCAGTATCTACTACCCTCACCTGTCAAATCGAGAAGGTTGATCGAATACTTCTTAAGGTACTTTCAGTTCTGACACTCTGATTCTAGGTTCTTACTTAAATTCACAAATCTCCAATCCTCTAAGTGATCTGATTAAGTCATCCCCTGTTGCTGCTGTCCTTTAACTCTTTTAATTAGCTCTCCACTTTCCATCAGTCGTTTCTGAACAACTGACCTGTCTTACAGCAACAATGTTCATTTGGTGATATGTTGTTTTTTTTTTTTTTTTTGTGGTACGTGGGCCTCTCACTGTTGTGGCCTCTCCCGTTGCGGAGCACAGGCTCCAGACGCGCAGGCCCAGCGGCCATGGCTCACGGGCCTAGCCGCTCCGCGGCATGTGGGATCTTCCCAGACCGGGGCACGAACCTGCGTCCCCTGCATCGGCAGGCGGACTCTCAACCACTGCGCCACCAAGGAAGCCTGGTGATATGTTTTAATGTGCAAAGGGCTTTCATATACATTACTTCATCTGACACAAGTGCCTTATAAAGCAGGTAGGGCAAGAATTATTATCTGCGTTTTAATCTCTGCCCACTTGATAGGCAAAAAAATATTATCTCATTATTTTGATTTGCATGGCCTCGATTAACAGCAATGGTAAACTCTTTTTCATGTTTATCACCATTTATATTTCTTCCTTTGTGAATCACTACTCATGCTCTTTAAGTATTTTTTGAGTTCTTCATATGTTAAGTATACTAATGTTACAGATATTTTTCCCCTGGTTTATAGTCTGTTTTTGTTGTTGTTTTCAAATTTTTTATTTTTTGGCCACATCTAGTCTGTTTTTAATTTTGTTTCTAGTGAGCTGGGTTATTTTTAATTATAAAATATTCAGTACATACAAAAGAACATATGCAGCATATGTAAATAATAAAGCCTAAAAATAAAACAAATACTCATGAACCCAATGTAAGAAAGTGAACATTATCAATTCTTTTGAAGCTTCCTATGTAGTAATTCCCATCACAACCCCTTACTGCCCCTCTCTGAGGGAACCACTGTCTTGAATTGTTTTGTGTATTGTTTGTTTTTCATCATTCCCTTGCTTTTCTTTACATTATTACTGATGTATATAAAACCCTAAACAACATATTGGTTAACTTTGCTTGCTTTTTAACTTTTATAATAAATGGTATGACCATGTATGTATCCTTCTATAATCTCCCGCATTTCATGTTGTTTCTGAGATTCTTCCCCATTGACTGATGCATGTAACTGCAACTTATTCATTTTCACTGCTGAAAAAGTACTTATATGAACAAAGCACATTTTATACATTCTTCTGTAAGTAGGAATCTGGGTATTTATATGTTTTTGCTGTTAAGAGCAATAATGTTAAAATTAGATCTACCACCTATCTCCTGGTAGACTTGTGGCAAGGCTTCTCTAGGGTAGATACCTAGGAATTGAAATGGTTGAAATACTTTCTTGCCAGTACAAATTCTTAATTCTAACATATCCAAATCTAGCTGTTTTCCTCAAAAAAACCCAAAAAACAAAACAAAACAAAACAAAAAACTATTATGGCATAGATAGATGGTAGTGATGGCTGCAAAACAATGTGAATATATTTAAGACTACTGAACTATACACTTATAAATGGTTAAGACGGTAATTTTTATGTATACTTTAACACAATAAAAAGGAAAAATTGAATTAAAAAATCCTTAAAAAAAAAAAAAAAGACTAGATCTACAAAGTCCTTCCCTACTCTAAAATCACATAACTACTCAATTATATGTTATCCCATTTGTTTCAGTTTCGTTTAAAAAAAATACATATTTACTTAACTCTGAAATCCATCTGGAATTTATGTCCATATAATAAGGAACTGATTTTTTTTCCAAAAATAATTAACTGTTCCAGGAATAATTATTAACTACTACATTCCTTCTCCACTGCTTTGAAACGCCACCTTGATCGTAAGCTAAATATATACATCCATTTGAATTTGTATCTGACTTTTCTAATCTGTGCCATAAATTTGTCTAGTATTATGTAAGTTCCATGCTATTATAATTATTATGAATTTTCAATATGTTTTAATATGTAGCAGTCCAGATATTAAAGGCAGTTTGGACATTAAAATATAAGGGCAGCCCCCCACCCCTTATGTTATTCTTTTTTCCAAAATTTCCTGGTGTTACCCAGAACTATTTTTTCCTAATCCCTTTGGAATTCTAACTATAATTCCATTATATTTATAAATTAATTTCTTATCCCCATTTAAAGGTGGGAAAGTGAAGCTCAGTGGGGTAAACGCCTTACCCAATTAAATTTTTGTGGTCAGACGAGGCAGTTCTAAAACTAGGACATGGATTTTCTGGCTCCTAAATCAGTGTTCTCTCCACTAAAACAGCACCTCTCAAATTTTAATATGCATGTGAATCACCTGCGACTCTATTTAAATGCAGATTCTGATTCGGTAGGTCTAGAATGAGGCCCAAATTCAGCACTTCTATAAGCTCCCAAGTGATGCTGATGCTGCAGTCTAAGGACAAGACTCAGAGTAGCAAGAACACTATATCTTTTCAATCCGAACAGTTCTCATGAGGATGCTACTATTGACCTTGGGTACCTCTGCTTAGGAGAAATTGTCACGAGGAAGAAAACTTTCTTGGCTTGGGCTGCCTTGCAGCCACCAAGCCTAGTTGCTGTCTTTCCTAAGGATATCAGAGCAGTTGCTTTGTTCCTGAAGTCCACCACTGTGTAATTTGTCACAAGAGGATCCACAAAGCTGATCATGTGGTGCCGGCACATTCTCTGCTCTTGGGCAGAAACCTTGTTGGTGATGATGTCTAGGCCTTCATAAACCTAGGGGAAAGAAGATTAGCATGAGAAAGTCATCTATCTCCATAAGATGCACACTTGATGGGCAGAAATGGTGATCTATTCCTCCCTGCAGCCAAACACTTGACTGACCCAAAGCACCAGGGGAAATGTGTTATAACCAGAGCACAGCCAGATCCACATAACCCAAGACAAAGGAAACAAAAGAAAACAGAACATTGGCTTTCTTAACAAATAGTGGCTATTAACTCAGACTTAAAGATAAAAAGTATATGTAAATCGGTGCCCAAATAAGAACTAACTCTGCAAGATTAACTGGAGGTTCTTTGGCCTGAACGTCAAGCATTTAGAAGTGGGCAGGTTGTTACTACTTAACACAAGTCTCCAGAAAGGTAACATTTTGCATTGCTCATAGTTCTACTTCAAATGCTTAGATATTTTTTGGATTTAAATGCTCTGAAAGGTTTTTAGAATTTGTAAAAGATTGGCTCCATTTGTGGAGAAGTGGCCTATCTACAAAGATATATATATAAAACACACACATACACACTTTGAAGTCAGAACCCCTAATACTGCTGAACTGTAGTAGAACAGTGTGCCAAATTACTGCTCAGGAGGTCAGCAAATACAGTCTAAATACTCAAAGGCAATATCCTGTCTGTAAGCTCTTGATCTGCCAATTAAACTAAAAAGTTCAAGTGTACTTTTTCTAAATGCAAGGTCGCAGATGGAGAACAGATCTGAAAATACTAGTTTGAAAATAGGGATGAATGCTTTGAGATTAAATGTTCTCTCTGTAATCACTGATTCTACAGGGAGCACTGAATGAACAAATAATAAGTTCCACAGAGCCCATAGAGACGTTAAGAACATTTTAATCTCACATTTCCCTTTACTTGTATGGGTGTCAAATAAGTACAGTACAGTATAATGGTTAGGAGGAAGGACCCTGGTGCCAGGCTGCCTCAGATCAATTCCTAGCTCTGCCACTTACTAGTTATTTGTACTTGGAGGAGTCAGTTACTAACCTCTGCGTGTCTTAATACCTCATCAGTAAAATGAGGAGAATAATATCTATCTCATTTGGTTGTTGTGTAAATTAAATGTTGTGTAAGTTAATACATGTAAAGAACTTAGTTTTTGCCTGGCAGATGGTAAATACTATATAAGGGTCACTATATTACTACCCATATTACTACCATCAATACTATCACAACAACACAAGAAGAATGGGAAATAATTTTAGTGTCACTATCACTCTGAGGCCTCTGTGCTCCTAGCTACTGAGGTTACTTACTCAACAAGGATATAAGCTATCTTCAAGCAAAAAGAAAATTGTTAATTAGTAAGACAGCACACAAGAATCTAAAAAAAAGGTGGATATATGTATATGTATAACTGATTCAGTTTGCTGTACACCTGAAACACATTGTAAATCTATACTGCAATAAAAATTTTTTAAAAAGAAACAAAAGAAACCTTATAGTACAACTTTCTTTGAAATAAATAAATCAACAAAACAGCCCTCTTAAAAAAAAAACAAAACCAAAAAACAAAAGAAAACAACACACAGAAAATATATAAATAGAGCCATAGAGAAAGAACTAGCTTTGCCTTTAACTAACTCATCTATCTGTGCCTGACAAGAGAACTGCATTCTTACACCTGAACACTGATGGAATCTTAAATCATAGGGTGTTCTTTTCCCTGTATCTTGAACAAGACTTCCTTCAAACATTAGACCACAGTATACAGTAGGGTACACTGTATACTGTGGTCTTCTGTGCAAATTAAGAAAACTAAAGGAGGGAAAAAGAATTAATAATTGTGTGTGCCTCTCCTTCTTTTCCCACAGCCTTCAGTTGGCTCTATTGAAGCTTAGATTCCAAATGACCCAATGTTAAAGAATCAAGCAACAACTTGATTTTGCCAAAAGAGGACTTCTGACCTCTGTAAATAGATTCTCATTTTTAACACTGAGATAAACGTTAAGAAAATGTATAGTTGCAAATGTATAATTACCAGCCCCCACCTCCAAAAAAGCCAAAATGTAAACATCTCTACCAGCACATTCTATCAGATACGTAGATAAATTTTAAGATATATTTTCATCCTGTGTTCTGCCTTTAGGTGTATCTTCTAGAGCCCCTTAAAATGGCCAGTTTTAACAGATAAACACATAAACATAAATCAAACAGAGGGGACTTCCCTGGTGGTGCAGTGGTTAAGAATCTGCCTGTCAATGCAGGGGACATGGCTTCGAGCCCTGGTCCAGGAAGATCCCACATGCCGCGGAGCAACTAAGCCCGTGTGCCACAACTACGGAGCCTGCGCTCTAGAGCCCGTGAGTCACAACTACTGAGCCCACATGCCACAACTACTGAAGCCCGCGCACCTAGAGCCCACGCTCTGCAACGAAGAGAAGTACCACAATGAGAAGCCCGAGCACCGCAACAAAGAGTAGCCCTCTGCTCGCAACTCGAGCAGCAACGAAGACCCAACACAGCCAAAAATAAGTAAATAAATTTATTAAAAGAATAATAATAAATCAAACAGAAGGTAACCCTAGAACTAAGCTCACCTTATTTGCTGAAGGAAGTAGCCTAATGTACTGTTTATGGTATATATACAAATGTCAGTGAATATCAGGAAGAAGAGCATTAACGGTTTAAAAAAAACAGAGTTCTTGCTGGTAGAGTGAACAAACTAAAACTTGTAACTGAATCTTGGTTAACAATGTAAACTGTCATCTCTGAGTGACCTGTTAACCCTTTGTTTCCTGTACCATCAGATTAAAAGAAACTGAGCATCAAGATATAGGTGATACAAACTAGGTATCTGATGATAAAAGAATTATTGTTAACTTTTAGGTATAATATGCTTTTATGGTTATGTTAAAAAAAGAGTCCTTAACTTTGAGGTATACAGTATTTTGAAGTACATACAAATGAAAGTATATGATGTCTTTTTTAAAAAAAGAAATCAGGGGGGCTTCCCTGGTGGCGCAGTTGTTGAGAGTCCGCCTGCCGATGCAGGGGACACGGGTTCGTGCCCCGGTCCGGGAAGATCCCACATGCCGCAGAGCGACTGGGCCCGGGAGCCATAGCCGCTGAGCCTGCGCATCCGGAGCCTGTGCTCCGCAACGGGAGAAGCCACAACAGTGGGAAGCCCGCATACCGAAAAAAAAAAAAAAAAAAAAAAAAAAAAAAAAGAAATCAGGGGACTTCCCTGGCAGTCCAGTGGTTAAGACTTCACCTTCCAATGCAGGGGGAGTGGGTTTGATCCCTGGTCGGGGAGCTAAGATCCCACATGCCTCAAGGCCAGAAAACCAAAACGTAAAACAGAAGCTATATTGTAACAAATTCAATAAAGACTTTAAAAATGGTCCACATCAAAAAAATCTTTAAAAAAATAAATTTTAAAAAAGAAAAAAGAAATAGGAGCTGCATAGGTAAAGGATTAGTGGTTGCCAGAGGTGGGGACATGGGGTGGGCAAAACAGATGAAGGCAGTCAGAAAGCACAAACTTCCAGTTATAAAATAAATAAGTCACAAGGCTATAATGTACAGCATGGTTAATAATACCGCTATTGCATATTTGAAAGTTGCTAAGAGTAAATGTGAAATTTCATCCCAAGGAAAAACTAATTCTGTAACTATGAGCGGTGATGGATGTTAACTATACTTATCATGGTGATCATTTCACAATATATACAGATGTCAAATCATTTTGTTGTACACCTGAAACTAATATAATGTTGTATGTCAACATTTATACCTCAATTAAAAAATATTAGAGGTAATTCAAGGCTATGTCTATAATGATGTTGCTTCACTCTTTTCCAATATAATATGACTTCTTTTGACAGGTACTGATATGCTGTTATAGTTGTGTTTACAAATGACGAGGCAGCTTGTGATCATAGTAACTGTGTATTGTTAACAAGCAAGAAGGCAAGGGTAGATGAAGGCATATGTAAAGTATATCTATACCTGCACTGTACAAGAGCAAGAATGATGCTGAGAAAATACTTGTTAATAACGACACAAGAGGTATGGATCACTGAATCAAATACACAGCTATGATGCAAGTAAAATTCACAATACACTACTTATATTATAACATTGTTTTATGCTTTATTTTGCTTTAACAGAAAAAAAAGAAAGTTTATATATTATAAATCAACTATACTTCAATTTAAAAATTAATTCGTTTTAAGTTTATGATGACTGGGGTCTGCGTTCCAATAGTGGGGGAGGAAGGACAGATTATAATTGGAACAAGATTAGACAAGTGTTCATAATTATTGAGGCTAGGTGACAGATATATGGGAGTTCAACTACTATTCGCTCTATTTTTTTATATATTGGGAAATTTCCATAACGAAAGGAGTCTTTAAAAATTTTTGGAAGCACTTCACACCCATTAGGATGGCTATTATTAAAAAAACAAAACAAAACAGAAAATAACAGATGTTGGTGAGGATGTAGAGAAACTGGAATTCCTGTGCACTGTTGGTGGGAATGTAAAATGATGCAGCTATGGAAAACAGTACGGCAGTTCCTCAAAAAATGAAAAGTAGAATTACCATATGATTCAGCAATTCCGCTTCTCGGTATGTACTCATGAGAACTGAAAGCAGGGAGTTGAACAGATATATATATACACCCATGTTTATAGCAGCATTTTTCACAACAGCCAAAAGGTAGAAGCAACCCAAGTGTCCATCAGAGATAAATGGATAAACAAATGTGTTCTATACTTACAATGGAAGATTATTCAGCCTTAAAAAGCAAGGAAATTCTGACATGGATGAATTTGCTATGACATGGATGAACCCCAAAGACGTTATGCTAAGTGAAGTAAGCCAGTCACAAAAGGACAAATATTATGATTCCACTTATATGACACACATAGAATAGTCAAATTTTGAAACAGAAAGTAGAGTGGTGGTTGCCAGGGGCTGGGGCAGAGAGGAATGGTAGCTTAGTGTATAATGGGTACAGAATTTCAGTCTGGGAAGAGGAAAAAAGTTCTGGAGATGGAGAATGATAATGGTTGCAGAACAACCTGAATGTGCTTAATGCCACTGAAATGGTTGGTAAAATGGTAAGTTTTACATATTATGTATATTTTCCCATAACTTTAAAAAGACTTGATGATAGGTTTTAGATACAATGAGAAACCAGTGAAAATTAGCAAAATAAAATTAAAATGTCAAAGATTTGTTGAATTTTTCAATTCTTTTGAATATATACCCAGAAGTAGAATTGCTGAATCATACGGTATTTTTCAAAATTATTGAGAGGGCTGGTAGTGCTCTATTTCTTGAACTGAGTTGTGGTTACACAGGTATTTTCACTTTTTGATAATTTATTGAACTGTGCAGTTATGAATTATGTGTTTTATGGTGCACATTATTTATCAATTAAAATCATACTGCTAGGCCAAAAAGCAAAAACAGAGCAATATTTTATATATTTGCATTAAGGATAAATATCTAAACAAACCTAGAAACCAATCAGCTTTATAAATGTCACATTTGGTCCATATTCTTATTGTAAATGCCACAATTGGGCTTATAATTTTATTACCTGTCTAGAAAGCATCATTGCACGAGAACAGGTTTGTAGCTGACTGCCTGACATTTTGTCTATTTTCCGTCTTTAATTATAGTTTCAGTGTGACTCTACCTATAGCATAGTCAGCTCTAGGTGCTAGAAGAACTAAAAGGATCTGTGTTATCTTTTAAAGGCAGCACTTCACTCTGTTCCATTTCCCATTCTCCCAGAGGACACCTGTGATCTGTGTACATAGAAATGACTAGATAAAATGCTTCTCTGCACAAATCAGATTTCGACAATACTAAGGGAACTCTGGCCTCTTTGTAAGACTTGATAACTGAAATACGCAGAGAAATTGCAGGTTTAACCTACTTAGCCAATTATCAACAAAACTGGCTTATCTCAGCAAACATTTACTGAGAGTCTACTGTGTGCCAGGTACTCTGCAAGACATTAGGAGTGCAAAGACTTAGAAAGGGTCCTTGTCCTCAAGGAGTCCAGCTAGCTAGAGACACAAATATACTATAAGGAGATAAGTGATATAAAGTTTATAAGAGAGAGATTAAAGATTGACTTACAATCTTCTCTAAATATTATGATCATTAAACATTTAATGTTCTAGGTATTTAACTGGGTACTATCGGGAAATAATGCCTCTTTGTCTCACCTCTGTTGAGAGTTTATTTTCAGACTGAAAAAATTCTGAAAAAAGGCTACAAGGCCGAATAACCCAAACTCTCCAAACCAACAGAGCTCAAGTGCCCAGAGGAGCTAATGAAGGTGAGGGAAATCTACAACAGAGACCTAGAGGAAAACCAGCAGAATCTAGAGCTGTGGTTGTTTGTAAGCCGGAAGTGAATTAGTCCATCAGGGGATGCTTGGCAACGCCTAGAAACATTTTTGTTGTCACAATTTGGGGGTGGGGATGCTACTGGCGTCTAGTGGGTAGAGGCCAGGGATGCTGCTAAACATCCTACGATACACAAGACAACCCCCTGCCCCCACAACAAAGAATTATCCAGCCCCAAATGTCAAGAGTCTCAAAGTTGAGAAACCCTGATCCAAAGAAATTTCACCTCGGAGAAACACCCCAAAAATCTGTACAGCCAAAGGTCCCACTCCTTGAAGCTCCAACCCTTTGGGGTTGGCATGCTGTAGGATGGCCCTAATGAGTGTGCTAACCAGCAGAGACACTGGGCAGATCCTGGAGCTCTGTCAAAGTGCTGGCTGGCTATGATGCACCAACACAGCTGTCTACAAGCAAAAGGAAAAGCTACCCCCCACTAGTTTGGTTCCATCCTCTCAAGTCATCTTCCCCCTTTTGACTTCATTTACTTCCTAATCCAAATTAGATGCTGAAGCCCTTCAATCCCTTTCTTGCCTCTAGGGATTACACCTGCCTTGAAAACCACAATCTTGGATTATGCATCAATATAACTATCCATCCACCTTCTCTGCTGGCTGCCCACCACTGCTCCATGGATATCTCCCTCACTGAGATCACTAACGAACCCTGACTGTCAAGTATAACATTCTTCTGCTAAGCTCTCAAAACATGTAATGGAAATACAACAATCTGATACTCCTGAGCTCTCCTTCATAAATCATTCTCCTTTGGGGACTTCTCTGGTAGTCCAGTGGTTAAGAATCCTCATTCCAATACAGGGGATGCGGGATCGATTCCTGGTCAGGGCACTAAGATCCCACATGCCACAAGGCAACTCAGCCCATGCGCTGCGACTACTGAGCCAGAGCCACAACTAGAGAGAAGCCCATGCGTCGCAACGAAAGATCCTGCATGCCGCAATGAAGATCCCACGTGCCGTAACTGAGACCCAACGCAGCCAAATAAATCAATAAAATAAAATTCAAAATAAATAAATAAATCATTCTCCTTTGGGACTTCAAATGGCACCATCTTCTCCAGGTTTTCTTCCTATCTCACTGGACCTTCCTCAGTTTACTTTACTGAGGCCAGCCACTGATCTATTAGCAATGTCTGTCATGGGAATAATATGGAGAAATGGCAGTCTTTATGTCATCTACCTGCCATTTCTGTACTACAAACTTTCTCTGGGTGACCCCCATGGCTTCTACAACCATTTTTTGTGCTGATAACTCCCGAAATCCTATCTGCAATCTAGTTCTCTCTCATGATGCTAGAACTGTACATTTAACTGCCTAGTGGACATTTCCATCACCTATGAGAGGTATAATAATATAGTGATGAAGCGGTTAACAGTACGGACTCTAGAGTCTGCTTGCCACGGTTTAAATCCTGGCTTCACAACTTACTAGCTATGTAACCTTGGGCAAGACAGTGACCTCTCTGTGCCTCATAATCCTTATTTATAAAGTAAGAATAATCTTAAATCTACCTCAAAGGATTATTGTAAAAATTAAATAAATGATACAGCAAAGCATATGGAATAGGCCTGCCCTATAGGAAGCAGCAATAAATGTTAGGTAGCTATCATCATCATCATCATCATCATCACCCCAAACAGGCACCTGAAACCTGCTATGTCCAAACTGACCTCCTTATCTTCTAACCCATACTTGAGTGAACCACCTCGATAATCAAACCGAAAATCTTTAAGTGATCCTAGTATCTCTGTCTCTCTCCCCTCACATTTCCAATCTGTCTCAACTTCTATTCACACAAGTTCCTAAAATTATCTCAAAGCTTATCACCATTACATTTCCCACTGCCATTACATCAATTGAAGGCTTCATGATTTCACAGCTGAACTGTTCCATCAGCTTCCTCATTGATCTTCCTTCCTTTAGCGTATAACTGTTCCAATTTAGTCCACACTGCAGCCGGTGATCTTTCTAAAATGAAAATATGGCTTCATGCAGCCCCACACTCTGTAGCACCACCTCTAACGAAAGCCTGCCTTGAGGTCTCTCCCAATCCCCCTCCACCCATGCTTGTCCTCCATGTTTCCACAATACCCTGTATTTACCTCTATCACAGAACTTCTTGTACATGTCAAGTATTTTGATCTCCCCAACTAGACTACAAGTTCTGAGGGAAGACTGTATTTTATCTCTAGTCTCAGCACCTGGTACAGTGTCTAATACATGGAATATACTAAATTAGTACTCTGTGCCAGAGGTACAGAGTGCCAGATCTTATGCTAAGAGTTTCACACCCTATGAAATTATGTTGCCTCATTTCACCAGTGAGGAGATAGAAACGTAGACACATTAGGTAACCTGCCTGAAGTCACATAGCTAGTTAGTGGCAGTGACAAACTTTGAATCCATGTCTTCTAACTTCACAATCAGTGTTCTTTTCCCACTATGTTGCTAATCTCTGCTCTGTACAGATCAGCTTTGTGACTTTGGAAAGTCAGTTTTCATTTCTGGAACCTCAAGTTCCTCATACCTAACATCCCTTCTAGTTCTAATAGCCCAAGCTTCAGGAAAAGTTTTGGCATAGGAGGATAAAAGGAAAACTTTTTTTTTTTTAAAGATGTTGACACTAGCCAGAAAGTTGATTTTCCTTTTTGATTAAAGGAATTTGAATTTGGTTATTCAACTGAAGAGTTGTTGAAGAGCAGAGAAAAAGTCAGTCTCTTGTCTAACTTTTCTTTAATAAAAGGATACCTTTTTAAAAAATTTACACTTCACTACATTGGAAACAATGGATTAGCTGCAGGAACATCATGGCAGGCAACTACTCCTTTTAGCTTTGTTTAGCAGAGATTCAACTGCAGACATGTTGAATAAACAGCCAGATTAAGATGCCCAGGAAGCAGGAGAACCAGTACCTTGACCTGTTCAGTCAGTCTGGTAAAAGGAGTGGTTTGGAATTTATAGTGCCAATCATGACTTTTATTTTCTTATGGTTATCTCTCTTCAAAGGAAAAGGGATTAGAATCACATAAAGCTATGCTTATCAAATTAAGAAGTGCACACAGGGCTTCCCTGGTGGCACAGTGGTCCACCTGCCAATGCGGACACAGGGGATACAGGTTCGATCCCTGGTCCAGGAAGATCCCACATGCCACGGAGCAACTAAGCCCATGCACCACAACTACTGAGCCTGCGCTCTAGAGCCCGTGAGCCACAACTACTGAGCCCGCGTGCCACAACTACTGAAGCCCGCGCGCCTAGAGCCCGTGCTCTGCAACAAAGAGAAGCCACCGCAATGAGAAGCCTGCACACTGCAACGAACAGTAGCCCCTGCTCGCCGCAACTAGAGAAAGCCCACGCATGGCAACAAAGAGCCAACGCAGCCAAAAATAAAATAAAATAAAATAAATAAATAAGAAAAAAGAAGTGCACACAGCGAGTTCCCTGGTGGCCTAGTGGTTAGGATTCTGGGCTTTCACTGAAGTGACCTGGGTTCAATTCCTGCTCAAGGAACTGAGATCCCACAAGCCTCACAGCACAGCCAAAAAAAAAGTGCATACATAATGTTTGTGATGTATTCTTCCAGAGCATCAATTACTTGGTGGCAACAAGAATTTGAAACATTTGTACGTCTGAATAAATACAGACAGATAAGAACAGAGAATGCAAAATGAGCACATACTTGTAAGTTAAAATGAGAAACTTTGCAATGCGGAGTCTATGCTGTGGCTGCTTAGAAGTCCACCTGCAGGGGACTTCTCTGGTGGTCCAGAGGGAAAGAATCCACCTTCCAATGCAGGGGACAGAGGTTCACTCCTTGGTTAGGGAACTAACATCCCACATACCGCGGGCAAACTAAGCCCACGCACCACAACTACAGGGCCCATGCGCCCTGGAGCCTGTGCGCCACAACTAGAGAGAGAAAACCCGCAAGCCACTACTAGAGAGAAGCCCGAGCACTGCCAACGAAGAGACCGCGTGCTGCAACGAAAAGATCCCGCGTGCCACAACTAAGACCCGACGCAACCAAAAATAAATATAAAATTTAAAAAAAGAAAAAGCAAAACGTTAAAAAAAAAAGTCCACCTGCAAACACTGATGAAGCATGGATGTTAGGAAATTCAGAGATAACGTATCCAGTCTTATCATCTAAATTTTATGTTGAGAATACTGAGGCTCAGAGAGCTCCCCTGGCCATATAGTTGATGGTAGTGGAGGCAGGACTAAAGCCTAGATGCTCTGCCTATAACCCAAGCTGTTTCTGCTGCCTCTTATCAGTAGAAGTTTTATCGTCATTTGACTCTGGTCTGTTCGCTTGCTTGAAGTAATGAATTCCTACTGAGGTGGAATTAAATTCAAGAAGCTGAGGAGAATACAGCTACCATACTCTTGAGAACCTTGAAGGGGTTCAGTGTAAGTGTGACAGAAAGCTAGAAATATGCACACAGACGATGCCATGTGACTATAATGCTGAGACAGAAACAAAAGGGCTACTTTGAGAAAAAAACAAAGTTAATGATAAAGTTTCTATTTTGTGGCCATCTTTACAGCCTCAAGATTGGCCCACTTTTGATGGTTTGAGTGATATTTTCTCTTAGGATAGCTATGATAGAGTATAACAGCTGAGATACTCCATTATTTGGAGGTATATGTCTAAGTTAGGGAGAGGAGTATAGCATAATAGAACCAGAAAATCCAGGTTCAAATCTGGCTCTACAGCCCAGTTAGCCTTCATCTGTCAGGTTATTTAAGTATCTAATTTTCCTTTGCCTCAAGTTTGCCTCTGTAAAATGGGGATAATAACAGCATCTCTACTCCTCACTGGGTCATTCTGAGGATTAGAGTTAATACATGTAAAATGTTTGGAACTGTGCCAGGCAAATGGTAAGCAGTACACAAATGCTTGATATTACCTATATTTAATTGCTGGTGGTTAAAAAACATTTTCCTTGGCTCTTTGAGATAAGTTCCCTGACTAGGGTTCGAAAGGAGAGAAACAAAAAATACCAGAGCTGAAAGGAGCTTTAGACACTGAGACAGACAGACACTGTATGGCCCACAAAGCCTAAAATATTTACTATCTGGACTTCAATGAGTCTGCCGATCCCTGATCTAATCCAATCAGTTTCCCCTCCCTAACATATCCAAAGAGGAAATTAAAGCCCAGAGAGGAGGGGCTTCCCTGGTGGTGCAGCGGTTGAGAATCCGTCTGCCAACGCAGGGGACACGGGTTCGAGCCCTCGTCTGGGAAGATCCCACATGCCACGGAGCAACTAAGCCCATGCGCCACAACTACTGAGCCTGTGCTCTAGAGCCTGTGAGCCACAACTACTGATCCCATGTGCCACAACTACATAAGCCCATGCACCTACAGCCCGTGCTTCACAACGTGAGAAGCCACTACAATGAGAAGCCTGCACACTGCAACGAAGAGTAGCCCTCGCTCTCCACAACTTAGAGAAAGCCCGTGCGCAGCAACGAACACCCAACACAGCCAAAAAAAAAAAAAAAAAAAGCCCAGAGAGGGGTAGTAACTTTCCAAAGTTATATATACAGTGAGTTAGTAGCAAAGCTGGGACTAAAACCCAGTTTTCCCAGTAAATAAAACTGCCTACCAGGCTAAATAAGTGGGCTAAATGAAAACCTTAAAGACTGACTATAAATTAGGAGAGAATACTGGCACCTGAAGAGTTAGGCAAATCACCTAATCCGAATCAACAGGTATTTATTGAATACTATAAGCCTAGGCATCAGTATTTTTTTAATGCTCTCTAGGTGATTCCAATGTGCAGCTGAAGGTAAAAACCATTGTTACAAGTATCGTACTAGGCAGAAAGACGTTAAAAAAAAAAACAAACAAACAAAAACAGAGAGAGAGAGAGCTAGGAAACTGGGTAGCTAACCAAAGGTATCCAGACCTAAGTAAGCCTGGACAATGCAGGATCCCATGCTTCATCTGCATCTACCTGCACAAATGTGGAGGAGACTCCAAGGGGAGAGCAACATGCACAGTGAAGGCAAGGAGGCCCAGGACATATCTTCATTCACACTAGAGAATCAACAATACCTTTTATTCACATCTGTAAATTCCAACAGTTCAATGGATTCTAAACTTCAGATGTCAACTCTTTCTAAAAGAATACTAAAACTAACTTGTACTCCTAAAAAGTGTATAAGAATATACAAATTAAAAACCTTTTTTTTTTTTTGGAAGAACCTAGGGGCAGGACAGGAACAAAGATGCATATGTAGAGAATGGACTTGAGGACATGGGGAGGGGAAAGGGTAAGCTGGGACAAAGTGAGAGAGTGGCATGGACATATATACACTACCAAATGTAAAATAGATAGCTAGTGGGAAGCAGCCACATAGCACACGGATATCAGCTCGGTTCTTTGTGTCCACCTAGAGGGGTGGGATAGGGAGGGTGGGAGGGAGACGCAAGAGGGAGGAGATATGGGGATATATGTATATGTATAGCTGATTCACTTTGTTATACAGCAGAAACTAACACACCACTGTAAAGCAATTATACTCCAATAAAGATGTTAAAAAAATAAAAACCTTAATATGGCAAAAAAAATTCATAAAAGTCAAAAGACAAATGACCAACTGAAAAAATATTTCCAACTCATGAGACTGGACAAAGGGTTAAAACTCATAATACACAAAATGCTCTTACAAATTGATAAACACAAAAATGAAAAACATTATACAGAAGTAGGCATAATAGGTATTGAACAGGAAATTCAAAAAAGAAAAACACAAATGGCCAATGCACCCTTAAAGAGACAATTTACCTCAGAAATGAAATTTAAATAAAATCCATTTCTTGTCTACCAGACTGACAACAATGAAAAGATTGATAACACAAAGAATTGCAAGGGTACAGGGAAATAGACATACTACCGGTACAAACTTTTTTGAAAGCAGTCTGGCAATATGTATCAAAATGTAATGTGTGCAGCTCAAACAAAAAGAGAAGGGACCCAATTTAAACAAAACAAACAAAGGACCTGAATAGACATTTCTCCAAAGAAGATACATAAACAGCCAACAAACACATGAAAAGATGCCCATTAGTCACTAGGGAAATGTAAATCCAAACCACAATGAGATACCACTTTCACACCCACTAGGATAGCTATAACTTTTTTTTTTTTAAGGTAAATAAGTGTTGGAGAAGATGTGGAGAAACTGGTGTCCTCATACATTGATGGTGGGAATGTAAAATGATGTAGCCATTGTGTAAACCAGTTTGGCAATTTCTCAAAAAGTTAAACACAGAATTACCATATGATGCAGCAATTCCACTCCTAGGTATATACCCAAAATAATTTAAAACACATACTCAAATACATTACACATATGTCCATAGCAGCACTATTCACAACAGCCTAAAGGTGCTAATGTCCATCAACAGATGGACAAACTGTGATCAATACATAAAATGGAATATTATTCAAGCATGGAATGAAGCACCAATACACGCTACAACCAATATAAGTGAAAGAAGACAGCCATAAAAGGTCACATATTGTATGATTCCATTTCTATGAAATATCCAGAACAGGTAAAATCTATAGAAACTAAAAGCAGACTTGTGGCTGTCAGGGGCTGGGGAGGAGGGGAAACTCAAAATAGTGGCTTAATGAGTACAGGGTTTTCTTTTGTGGTGATGGAAACGTTTTGGAACTAGATAGAGGTAGTAGTTGTTGTACAACACTGTGAATGTACTAACCAATGAATCGTTCTTTTCTAGTTTTTCTTTTGGCTACACCGCACAGCATTTGGGATCTTAGTTCCCCGACCAGGGATCGAACCTGTGCCCCCTGTCCAGGGAAGTCCCTGAATTCTTCATTTTAAAATGGTTAATGTTATGTGAATTTAACCTCAATAAGAAAAATAATATAAAGTAAGCATATACTCTTGGGACTTCCCTGGCAGTCCAGTAGTTAAGACTTTGCCTTCCAGTGCAGGGGGAGTGGGTTTGATCCCTGGTCAGGGAGCTAAGATCCCACATGCCTCAAGGCCAGAAAACCAAAACATAAAACAGAAGCTATATTGTAACAAATTCAATAAAGACTTTAAAAATGGTCCACATCAAACAAACAAAATAATCTTTTAAAAAAAAGTATATACTCTAATAAAGCTCTTAGAAAACTGGAAGAATAAGAAAGTAACATGTACATCCTCTCATCCAGCAATCCCATTCCAGAAATTTACCCTGAAGAGAGAATCACACAAATGCAGAGATGTTTGTGCAAAGATGTTCATCTCAGCATCATTTATTAAAGCAAAAAGAAAAAACAAAAAAACCCAAAAAACTAAACCTACTAAATGTCCTTCAGCAGAAACCTGGTTAAGTAAATTATGATACACCTATAAAATGGAATACTACACAGAGATTAAAAACAATAATGTAGAAAGTCGGACAGCTTACACTATCAAATTTCAAGACTTATTATAAAGCTACAGTAAATAAAGACAATGCAATACTGACAAAAGAACAGACACACAGATCAATGCAACATATGAGAGGCACCAGAAGTAGACCCACACAAATACAGTCAACTGGTCTTTGACAAAGGTGCAAAGGCAGTTCAACGGAGAAAGGACAGTCTTTCAAAATCAGAGCTGGTACAACTGGACATTCATACGTATCTCACACATTTTACGAAAATTCACTCAAAACAGATCACAGGCCTAAATGTAAAATGAAAAGCTATAAAACTCATATATAGGGATTCCCTGGTGGCGCAGTGGTTGAGGGTCCACCTGCTGATGCAGGGGACATGGGTTCGTGCCCCAGTCTGGGAAGATCCCACATGCCGCGGAGCGGCTGGGCCTGTGAGCCATGGCCACTGAGCCTGCATGTCTTGAGCCTGTGCTCCGCAACGGGAGAGGCCACAACAGTGAGAGGCCCGCGTACCGCAAAAAAAAAAAAAAAAAAAAGACACTGTGAAGAGAATGAAAAAATAAGATACAGATTAGAAGAAAATATTTGCAAATAACATGTCTATATAAAGGATTTGTATACAGAATATATGAAAAAAAACTCTTAAAATTCAACAATAAGACAGCCCCCCCCAAAAAAGATCTGACAGACACTTCACCAAAGATATACAGATAGTAAATAAGCATGTGAAAAGATGCTCAACACCATTAACCTTTAGGGGAATGCAAATTAACCACCATAGATACCAGTACACACCTATTAGAACTGCTAAAATTAAAAACAACAATACCAGGGCTTCCCCGGTGGCGCAGTGGTTGTGGGTCCGCCTGCTGATGCAGGGGACACGGGTTCGTGCCCTGGTCCGGGAAGATCCCACATGCCGCGGAGCGGCTGGGCCCGTGAGCCATGGCCGCTGAGCCTGTGCGTCCGGAGCCTGTGCTCCGCAACGGGAGAGGCCGCAACAGTGAGAGGCCCGCGTACCGCAAAAAACAAACAAACAAACAAAAAAAAACCAAATGCTGGAAAGAATACAAAGAAACAGAAATTCTCATTCACTGCTGGTAGGAATGCAAAATGGTACAGTCATTTTGGTAAATAGTTTAGTAGTTTCCTATAAAGTTAAACCAGTCCTGTAAAGTTAAACCACTAGCTATGTTTATAATAGCTTTCTTTACAACTACTAAAAACTTGACACTCAGATGGCCTTTCACAGGTCAATGAACATATTACGTACAATGGAATAATACTCGACAACAAAGAGAAATGGACTCATGCAACAACACTGAAGAATTTAAATGTATTTTGCTAAGTGAAAAAAGTCAGACCCCAAAAGCTGCATGTTGAGTGACTAAATGTATGTGACCTTCTGGAAAAGGCAAAACTATAGGGACAGAAAACAGATCAGTGGTTGCCAAAAACTGGTGTAGGTAGAGGAGTTGACTACAAAGAGGCCACATAAGGCAATTTTTAGAGTGATGGAAGTGTTCAGTATGGTACTGTGATGGTGCATATCTGACTCTCTCCATTTGTAAAAACCCACAGAACTGTGCACAACAATGAATGCACTCTACTGTATGCAAATTAAAAAAAATAATAGCCAGAATGTCTGAAGAACCAGGACAGAACGCAGACTGCAATAACTGAATCTAATTATATTACAAATGTATGACATAACCTCACTGGAGGGGGGGTGGGGAGGAGCTGACCTAAGTAACTTTGTAAAACAATGTTATGACTAGATACTATATGGCTAAAATGAACAAAAAGAACTGAACACAAACATCATACTGTAGTTGGTAAATTTGTTCTCACAGTATTAACTACTTAAACTACTTTACAGGTTGTACAAATAAAATATTTGTAGACAAGGAGAGCCAGTTTCCTTACTCTGAGAAAGAAGTCACAAATAAGCAAGAAGGGAAGATTAATATAAACCCGGTAGTGGAGCAGAGTCAGAGATATCAGTATAAATTCATGTTTATTTTAATATACATACAGATAGATACAGAAATATAGATATTTGTGTGTACATGAATTAGTATATATACATATGTTTCCTAGCAACAAGCACATTTAGCACCCAGCTCTTGGTATCTAAATACCATTCACCAAAAAAAGGAGCCAGGGGGACTTCCCTGGTGGCACAGTGGTTAAGAATCTGCCTTCCAGGGCTTCCTTGGTGGCGCAGTGGTTAAGAATCCGCCTGCCAATGCAGGGGACACAGGTTCAAGCCCTGGTCCTGGAAGATCCCACATGCCGCGGAGCAACTAAGCCCGTGCGCCACAACTACTGAGCCTGCGCTCTGGAGCCCGCGATCCACAACTACTGAAGCCCGTGTGACACAACTACTGAAGCCTGTGTGCTTAGGGCCTGTGCTCCGTAACAAGAGAAGCCACCGCAACGAGAAGCCCGTGCATTGCAATGAAGAGTAGCGCCCGCTCGCCGCAACTAGAGAAAGCCCGCACGCAGCAACAAAGATCAAACACAGCCAAAAATAAATAAGTAAATTTAAAAAATAAAAATAAAAAGGAACCAGGGCTCCTTGGAGAAATGGATGATTCTAGGACTGGAGCAGGACAAATGTAAGTTGAAAGCATCTTGTAATGCCAGAAAGGAAGTGCTAAACAAACAAATATGGGGCATGCCAAAGGACACAAGAGTCAACATGAAAGAGCACCCAATAACCAAGTTGAAATAATTTGAACAATCAAATAAATAACTTAGTACTGGATTATAACCCAGGAAATAAAATAAATATCCCTACTGATGTAAGTAAATAGGAGAGAGAGGACAAATCTCTGCAAAAGAATTTCAATAAAAGTAGGAGGACTTCCCTGGTGGCGCAGTGCTTAAGAATCCACCTGCCAATGCAAGGGACACCGGTTTGATCCCTGGTCCGGGAAGATCCCACATGCCATGGAGCAACTAAGCCCATGCGCCACAACTACTGAGCCTGTGCTCTAGAGGACGTGAACCACAACTACTGAGCCCTCGTGCCGCAACTACTGAAGCCCGTGAGCCTAGTGTCTGTGCTCTGCAACAAGAGAAGCCACCGTAATGAGAAGCCTGCACACTGCAACGAAGAGTAGCCCCCACTCACCGCAACTAGAGAAAAGCCCGCGTGCAGCAATGAAGACCCAATGCAGGGACTTCCCTGGTGGCGCAGTGGTTAAGAATCTGCCTGCCAACGCAGGGGACACAGGTTCGAGCCCTGGTCCGGGAAGATCCCACATGCTGCGGAGCAACTAAGCCTGTGTGCCAGAACTACTGAGCCTGCATTCTAGAGCCCGCAAGCCACAACTACTGAGCCCGCGTGCTACAACTACTGAAGCCCTCACACCTAGAGCCCATGCTCTGCAACAAGAGAAGCCACCTCAATAAGAAGCCCACGCACCGCAACGAAGAGTAGCCCCCCGCTCGCCACAACTAAAGAAAGCCCGCGTGCAGCAATGAAGACCCAACACAGCCAAAAATAAAAAGATAATAAATAAATTTATTTTTAAAAAAAGACCCAACACAGCCAAATAAATAAATAAAGACCCCCAAACATACACATAATTTAAAATAAAACAGAAGTAGGAGGAATGAAGGAAATTACCACAATAATTATAGCAGGAAAGATTCATTGATAAATGTTAAAATTAGGAGGTGAAACTTTAAGGAAAAACAAGATATCTGCATTGCCTCAAGCAACTCCCCTAAAATATTAATTACTGTGGTGCTTTTAACATATGCCCACAAATTCTTTGATAGTCCTCCCTTCAGGATGTGGAGCTTAAATCCCCTCCCGTTCAATGTGGGATGGACTTAGCAACTCATTTCCAACAAAGAGAGTATAGAAAGGAAAAATAGGGATTTCCCCAGCGGTCCAGTGGTTAAGACTCCGAGCTTCCACTGCATGGGGCGCAGGTTCAATCCCTGGTCAGGGAACTAAGATCCCACATGTCACACGATACAGCCAAAAATAAATAAATAAATTTTAAAAAATGAGAAGAAAAAGATTTAACTTTACAGTAGAGGAAGCTGGCAGACACAACCTAAACCAAATGATCAAGGTTAACGTCACTAGTTGATGTTAAATCATGCTGACATTATACCCTGATACGATGCAATGAGAAAGGTACTTCACCTCTGTGGTATGCCTTCTCAAAATTCATAATCATGTGAAACCGTCAGACAAACCCAAACTGAGAGACAATCCACAAAACAGCTGACCAGTACACTTCAAAAAGTAGCAAAATCATGAAAGACAAGGAAAGACCAAGAAATCTGTCACAGATTGGAGACAAGCAGACATGAGGACTAAATGTAATATGGTATCCTACATTGGATCCTGAAACAGAAAAGGGACATCAGTAGAAAAACTGGTAAAATCCAAATGAAGTCTCCAGTTTAGTTAACAGTATTGTGCCTGTGTCAATCTCTTGGTGTTGATAAATGTGCCATGATGATATGTTAATTTTAGAAGAAGCTGGGTGAAGAATATACAAGAACTCTCTGTACTATCTTTGAAACTCTTGTGTAAATCTTATAATTACTTCAAAATTTAAAAACTAACAGTAATGTAGAACAGGGTTTCTCAACCTCAGTACAATATATTGATATTTTGGGCCAGATAATTCTCTGTTGGGAGGAGCTGTTTTATGCATAGTAGGATGTTCTGCAGCATTCCTGGCCTCTACCCACTAGACGCCAGGAACCCACCTTTCCATTTGTTACAACCAAAAACGTCTCCAGAGATTGCCAAGTGTCCCCCGGCGGGGGGGGGGGGGGAGGCGGGCAAAATTACCCCAGATAGAGACCGAGATGAGGGTTCAAGAAAGTAATTTTTGGTAGGGGTGAGATAATAATAGGGCCTACCTAATAAGGTTGTGGTGAGGATATTAAATGAGCCAATATATGGCAAACTTCTAGAACACTGCCTGACATATATTTTATTATTGTTATTATTTTCAGTATTATTATTATTCATGGTACAGTGGTAAGAGCTTGAACTCTGGCTGACACAATGAGGAAGGAGCAGCGGTAAAGT